>NC_052018.1:98875773-99193273 GCF_015832195.1 Motacilla alba alba
AAGGTAAGCTCCGTTTCTCCCTTCAAGTTGGTCTGATTTCTCCTTGTGCCATGTAAAGAGCTGTTAGGAAATGGTTTAAATAGCATAAATATCTGGCTGTGAAAAGAATGGTTTGTGTTTATCCATAGTTTTTTAGTACCTGTCAGGGTTAGCAAGAAACAATTCATCAAAGAAGATTTGGTGCATAGTCCTTGCCATAGCCAGAAAAAAAAAAAAAAAAGAATTTTGAAACATGAATGTTCTGGGCACAGGGTAGTCATCTATTCTAGATTTTATGTTTTGTACTCACTCTGCTTTAGGACTAACTTTGCTTCACATGCAGCTGACTTTTAAATGATCCTTGCCCAAGTTCCACGTGCACTTGGTGCTCCATCCAGTGAGTGGGAGTTTCCCAGAGATCAGGACAAGTGGGTTTTGCAGGGTATGTTTCATAGGGCTTGTAATCAGAGTTCCCATTAAGAAGCAGAAAAGGAAGGGCTTAGGCCCTGAAGTTGAACTGTATTTTAACAGTGTATGTCAAAACTAATACATCATCACTAAGGTATTACCATGAAATATTGTGGCTATTCAAGTGTGTGTGAAATTGTGTTCAATAACTAATGGAGCATTTCTACTAAACAATGGAAATGGAGGATGCTTAGTGGTTGTTTAGAAAGTGCCAGTGACAAGATCAGGCCTTTAAACAAACATGGTAGTGTTAAGTGCTTGACTCCCAGAATACCTTGACACTTAAGCATCTTGACCCTAAATTCAGGGAATGGTATAAAGTATTCTGAAATCAGAAGCATTTTTCTAGCAAAATTCATGTAGTGGAGCTACATTCATAGTAGATCTATGAAAAGAACATTTATTTTTGCAAATTCTTTATGGTATGGTAAGTGCTGTTTAGCAGCACTTTTAGAAGTGTTGGTTAGTTCCCTAGTAGGTACTAACCAACTGAAACCTTTGCCACAACTTCTGCAACCTATGTTGAGTTTCTCCATTTTATCCTATTTACCACCACTTTTTAATCTATGTATCTTAAATCAGTCATTACTGATTTTAGTATTAACTCAAATCCTGGTTTTAGAATGAAGTCCCTAAGTTTTTTGTCCTCACTTTGCTGTTGGCCAAGTTTACTCTGAGATTGCCATGAAGGTGTTACATTCAGTTTTAGCCTTTGCATTTGGTTGTTTTGTCCTTTTGTGTTCAGGCCAGTGTTGCTTTAACACAAAACATGACTAATGATATGCCCTGGTTATGTTTATTTAGTTGCAGCATGTGGTGAAGAGACCAGTTTGGTCTGTTGCTGAATCAATCCTGCAGCTTTTTTTTAGTGGCCAGGACTGGGTTTTGTGAAGTTTAACTGTAGGTGTGTCATTAACAACCATCTGCCTTAATTAGCAGAAGAGGCTGATGTTTTATATATATAGTGTGCTTTGCTCCTGTATTCTGTAGAATCATTGTGCACTGGTTCAATAACATTTGGCATTTTTCCATAGGCAATAAGTAATAAGGACCAACACAGCATATCTTACACTTTGTCTCGGGCCCAGACAGTAGTAGTTGAATATACTCATGACAGCAACACAGATATGTTCCAGGTACGTGAAGTAAATGTGTGTGTTCTCATTTTTGGTAGTTTCAAGCAAGGCATCTTCTCAGCAAGCTTTTTCTCTCAGACCCAAAAATTTGTGTGTCAGTTTTTGCACTCACTGTTCAGAGCAATTTAATTCAGTTCATTCCCAAAGCCATCCTGTGAACAAGGCTGTGTGTCTGTACATCTCTTTTAGACTTGAGCAAAGGTGAAAGTTGGGGAATTTTGTGACTAATGCACAAGATTATGGTTTTGCCTTTGCTGGTCTGCAAGTCACATAATCTGTCTCCTAGTCCCTCCTTGCAAAATGAAGAATAAAGGGCACCTTTCTCTTCAAGCACTTAGAACTTGGCTTCTGGCATTTACAAAGGGATTTGGGATCAGCCAGTTGGAGTCAGGGTAGAAGAAATACAGTGTGGAAACACAGGAAAGCTTTTGGCACAACTAATATGAAAAATACTCTGAACTTTTTAAAGCAAACCCAGAAATGTCTAAAGCACTGGGAGATGTGAAGAGAGGAGCCTTCAGTGCTGATGCTGGCAGTTCAAAACAACTTTGCTGCAGTTCCTGTGTGTATGAGAAGGGACCACAAACACATCTGCAGCTGTGGTGTGCCCTCATATCTTTTAATTGTTTCCTGTTTTTCTCAAAAGGAAGGGGTTTGTTTTGGGGTTCTTTTTAATGTGGGCTTTGTTCTCTCTGATTCCCAGACTGTGATCTTGTGTAGCTTTTTTTTTTTCCCCTCGTTGTTGCCACTAGTTTATGGCAAAGAGTTTTGCTGTCACAGCATTTAGCTGTGACGCCACTGCAGGATCTAAGGAGGTGGGAGGTGTTGGGAAGTGGTGGAGGAAGCTGCTTTGCAACTGCAAATACAACAGAGCAAAAGGGCTGTAATGAAATCACTGCAGCATAAGCTATTGTTTGTGTGAGTGTTCTCTCTTCAGGCATGCTCTGGCATGTGTGCTGCTCTGAAATCACCCCTGGCAGTCCCCGTGTACTCATGGGTTATCCTGCCTAAGAAGTAGTAGAAAAATAGATTCTCACAAAGCAGTTTTAGTCTCATGAAAGCTCTCCAGCCCTCACCAAAAAGCACCTCAAGCTTTTGGGTCTCTTGCTCAGCAGTTAATCAGTCTTAATATAATCACCTATTTTCAAAGAGCCTGAGAGCTCTGGAAATGAGTGAGTAGTAGTGTGTAACAGGGCTTTAAACCCAGCTATATGGATGTTTGGGAAAGGGTTATTTTCCTCTTTGCGAGAAAAAGTACAAGATGAGTTGACTGGAAAAGCAGGGGGTACCTATGCAGTTTCATCAAACTCAGTACAGTTGTGTGGGACTGCAAGACTCACAGTTCCCTGCAGCCAGAAAAGGAAGTGTAGCTAGCAGCAAAACCTGATTGTAGTCAGATGTTACATTCTTGTGTTCTGAGTGTGTAAATGTAGCCCCTCTCTGCTGCTGCCACCTGATCCCTGGTCTTTCACAAAAGGTTTGCTGCTTCTCAGTGCCTGCCACAGCTGAAGAGACAGCTCACATAATCTGATTTTCATACATCTATACCTTGACTTAGTCTGGCACTGTTCAGAGTGTTCTGGGCATACAAAGTGACTGCGTGTCACCGTTCTTCCCTCTAAATGCTGTTCCCTGGCTGTTTTGGTGCTCCTGCAGCTGGTCTGCCTGACCTGAGTGTAACCTCTCTGATGAAAAGGCCTTCAATGGGAAATCATCTCAGAACTGACTTAATTACATCATTTTATTTCTCCTTCCTTCACTTGGTTGTACCCAGCTTTTAGAATAACTTTGATCATTTGGAGGCGGAAAAATTCATCAATTCAGATGAGGCTTTAGAAACCTAAATTGATAGACTGGTGGACAGGAATGCATTAAACTGTAATGTCATGATTTTTGTATTATTGTTTTTAATTGCTTTGAATTTGAATAGTCCTAGACCCAAAGACAAACTTCTGACCAGTTGTTTGGTTTTTTTTTTTAATGCTTTTCCAGATTGGTCGGTCAACGGAGAGTCCTATAGACTTTGTAGTAACAGATACAGTTCCTGGGAGTCAGAGTAATTCAGATACACAGTCTGTGCAGAGCACAATATCAAGGTTTGCCTGCAGAATCATATGTGAACGTAACCCTCCCTTTACAGCAAGAATATACGCTGCAGGATTTGACTCCTCAAAAAACATTTTTCTTGGGGTAAGGGAATTCTTATTCTTTTTTCCACTAAAAGTTCATTGCACGCTTATCTTTTTAAAATAATTCATAACTCCAGCCAAATTAAAGGTTCTCATTGTTGTGATTTCTTTTAGGAGAAAGCTGCAAAGTGGAAGACATCAGATGGGCAAATGGATGGACTAACAACAAATGGAGTTCTTGTTATGCATCCTCGTAATGGATTCACAGAAGACTCCAAGCCAGGGGTGTGGAGAGAGATTTCTGTGTGTGGGAATGTGTTCAGCCTCCGTGAAACCAGATCAGCTCAACAAAGGGGAAAAATGGTGAGAGGAGTGACCAGTGTTTCATGCAATCTGTTTAAAATGGTGCAGCCATAAGGGGTATAATTTGGGCATAGAGCTGGAATCTGCTGGAATTCCATGTAGTTGTCACCTATGCAATCAGTTACACTGCCTCTTATGTGTCTGTCTGTGTGCGCAAAGGTGTCTTGATCAACCTGAATAACTGAGTTTATCTGCAAACTAGTACTCAATTGCACATCTAGACTGCTCTCCTAAACTGATTTTCCAGTCTACTCTGTATTTCTGCAAGCTCTCCTGCACATTCTACAAGTATTTTCCTGATTCTCCCTTTTGAGTTTATGCTTTTCCCACTTTTCCTTTTTTATAGAATAATAAAAAATAGTTATAATTTTATTGGATTATAATTTTATTGGATTTTATTGGATTAACATTTCCATGTTGGCATTCTGAGTTTTCCCTCTTCCTCTTGTTTTCAAAGCATTGGTGACATTTCCAGGAGATATTTGGGTTCAATATGACTTGGGATGTCTCAGCAAAAAGAAATGCTATATTGAACATTTTAAGTAGTGTATTTAGCTAGGAGTGCTAATGGGAGGAAGGGAAAGACATGTGTAAAGGGGTGTTTTAAGAAAAGTCTAAAATATGATGGAGGACTAAAACAGTCTTGTGATACTCCTTGAGGCATTTCAAGTAACATAGTTCAGAGTGCTATAGGAATGGAATAGAGAGTTGTTAAGATGGGAGAGGAGCTTTTCTTGACTCGATGTTGTCTATTTTAATGCATGCTTTAATATTTTAAGATGTTGGGGTGGGGTTTTTCCAAAAAAAAGGAGGGCAGAGAGAAGCTGATACTGGGCTCTCTATCTGTGTCTTGTGGACACAGTCAGAAGCTGCTTGAAACTTTGATGGACCTTCCAGGCAGATTAGTATTGTGGAAGTGCATGTTGTTACTCTTCAGAGACCCTTAGGTGATGGCTCTCCATGTCTGTGTCCATGTTAAGGTTGAGAACGAGACGAACCAGCTGCAGGACGGCTCCCTGATCGACCTGTGCGGGGCGACGCTGCTGTGGCGCACGGCCGAGGGGCTCGCGCGCACGCCGACCGTCAAGCACCTGGAGGCTCTGAGGCAGGAGATCAACGCAGCCAGGCCCCAGTGCCCCGTGGGCTTCAACACCCTGGCCTTCCCCAGCATGAAGAGAAAAGATGTTGTAGACGAAAAGCAGCCGTGGGTGTACCTGAACTGCGGCCACGTGCACGGCTACCACAACTGGGGGAACAAAGAGGAGAGGGACGGCAAGGACCGCGAGTGCCCCATGTGCCGCTCCGTTGGTCCCTACGTGCCTCTGTGGCTCGGGTGTGAAGCAGGATTTTATGTGGATGCTGGACCTCCAACTCATGCATTCAGCCCGTGTGGACACGTGTGCTCAGAAAAGACAACTGCATATTGGTCCCAAATTCCTCTTCCTCACGGTACTCACACTTTTCACGCAGCCTGTCCCTTCTGTGCGCATCAGCTGGCTGGTGAGCAGGGTTACATCAGGCTCATTTTCCAAGGGCCTCTCGACTAACACAGGTGTTCCCAAGGACTGCAGTAAACTGATAAGCTAAGCGATTCTCATTTTTAAACCAACTGTTTTTCATATTCTCTGGGCTTTGCTGGTTTGCATTAAAATGAAGAATTTTTTGGTTTTTTTATTACAACAGCTAAATCCCTCTTTATTGAGAAAAGTCTGGAAATAGAAGAAATGGGGGGAGAAGGGGGAGACCTCCTGCTTTTTTTTTGGTTAATAACTACTTCTGAAGAGCTGAAGGAAGTGTTTAGTGAACTTCAATGCCTTCAGTTTAATGGTTTTTGAATCACATGCCCGCAGTGTTTCAAAGGTGTTTCATTCTTTTTGTATATGGAGGGTAAATAGTTCAAAGAACATTAGTTTACAGCTTGGATGCAAACATTGTAAAATATAACATGTATATTAACTCTTTTCTATTTATCTTTATTATTGAAAATATCTAGAATGTTTAGAGAGTAGCATGGTCATAGTGTGTTACATCCAGCGATTGGATGTGTAGAGTAGTTCTGGATGGAGAAGAACATGGGATGAAAATGGTAGAAAAATCTTTTAATCTAAAATACTGAGTTCTTAGAATAGTTAAAATGCTTTTTAAACAAAGCTAATGCAAATTATGATGGCATAAAGTTGTGCTTTAACCGTGTTGAAAGGTAGCTAAGAAGGACTTCTTAAATTGTCTTTTTGGTAGGACTGTACTTAAGATCTGGTTATGAGGAGAATATTTGCCAGACTCTTTGAATATGCAACTTAGTCTAGATTAAGGATTTTTTTCTCCCTTCACGCTAACACTTCTCTTTATTTAGCATTAGTGACCTTTGTGAGGGTTTTTCCAATGTTAAACATGAACAGACCAGAAAGATGAGGCTTATTCTGTTCCTTGCTGTTTGGGGGTGGGGGGTGGGGACAAGGGGAGAGGTGGATGCATCTGGGCACGTGTGTGGGGAGCAGTTTGTGACTTTGCCACAGTCCCAGCGTGAGAGGTGTTTGTCAGCTGGATGCTCAGCCTTCCACCTGCTGACTGGTGGGGGGCCTCAGGCCTGGCCTTTGCCCCTCTGCCAGGTGCAGATGCTCATCTGGGCCACATGTGGAACAGTGGTGGAGCCTGGTAGCCAGGGGCTTTGTCCCTGCATCCTCGGGCAGCTGGGCACAGCTGGCAGTCTGTTGAGAGAGCTGGGGCTGGGCTGGGCTCAGACCCTCAGTGTGAGAAGCTGCTGTGGGCTCTGCTTACTCTGGTCTCTGTCTGCTCTCCTCTTCCTCCCCCTCCTTCCCCTCTGTATCCACCAGAAAAGACCAGTGTCTACATGCAGCTCTGCTGCCAGCCCACTGTGCTTCATGGCAACCTGACCTTTTTAGCATTGATTTGAGTTTTTTTGGCCAGCTTCGTACATTTTTAAAAAATGTGTACTGTATAATTGACAGTAAGAAAATTTCTGTACTTTATAGCAAAGCTTTAGCTTTCATTTTTCTTTTGAAGCTATTCTAAAATTTTCTTTGTTTAAAGAGACCTGTGTTGCTTAGATGTCATGAATTACTTTGACTGTCAATTATTTCTCCATTTTTAAAAAAAATTATATATATTGTTTGGTTCACTCAGGAAATGCATGTGTCAGGAAACCTGTACTATAAGTTCAGTTAGCTGTCATGTACAAGTAACTGCTGTTACTCCCTTTCCATAGAAATATAACTGATTTTGACATTTTCCAGATTATATGCATTAAGTAATGAAACTTATGCAGCAAGAAATCCCTGTATTGTAGTTGTTCTAATCATCTTATTCAAACTATAGTATACTGTAGTTTTAACTTTTATTTGCAAATTAATTTATTTAAACTACGTGAGTAAACACTTTTCAAAAACAGAAATTCTGGGGTTGTGGCTTTGTTTCCAAGAGATGGGAATGGGCTGGGGATGGCCCTTCTGTTGTCACGTCAGGTGTCCCTCTGTTCTGCACATACGGATTAAGAGCGCAGAGAAGCAGCAGCTGTAAAGACTTTGGACATTTTCCCTGGTAATGGCTTTGAATGGCTCCTTTCAGATGTGTCCTCTCAATGTGTTTTATATTTAACTCTGTGTTAATGGTGAGATTGCTGTTTAAATGACACAGTTAAATGAGTAAGTTACAAATACTGAAATGTAAGCAAAAAACTGAACTAAATTTTAAAATGACGGGAGCTCTTGATTCTGACTTCCACAAAATCCAGTTGACATTTCTCTGGTCCTGATCTTGTTGACTACAGGAACATGAAAAACCAGAAAAGAACACGATGAAAGCTACAAAGCAGTATGAGTAACACAGAGCTGAACTGTGAGCACAGATGGAGCACGGGATGGTAGGAGGAGTATGGGAAGTGGTGTTGGAGGCCCAGCTGGAGGCTGATGCAGAGCCAGGCGTGCAGTTGGGTACATGCACACCTAACTGCAGAGGGGAAGAAGAGAGGATCATGCCCAAGATGCAGCCCTTGTTAAAGCCCTACCCCATTTAAGATGATACATTATGCTTACACTGTACTTCTCTACCCCACTCCGCAACCCCGCCCACCCCCCCCCAAAAAAAAAAAAAAAAGAAGACATCCCAAACAACGGTATCTGAGAAGAACTGGCTGTGTTTCTGGGGAGTGTTAGGCTAAGGTCACTCTTCAGTGACCACATTCTGCCTGTTTTGTACTTTTCTTCACCCAAGTTGGGTTTGTTTAATCTCATTTTTAGACGTGTGGAACATAGACATTCAAACACTTGAGACAGGGAAATCCCACTATCAAAGGCAGAATAGCAATGGTTGAGTAGTTGGAGGAGCAAGTTCCTTCACCAACAACAGCGTCTCTAACTCTGGTACCCTGTTTGAGTACCCCCAGGCTTCTGTTCTTTGATAAATGATTGCAGCAGTCCTCTGTAAATGGTAAAGTGAATTTCAGATTAAAAGTACTCAAACAGATGACTCAAGCACTCTGAACTTGAGGGCCAATCCTTTTGAACAAATTTTGGTGCTGCAAGAGGTGGCACCATGCTGGCTTTAAGACAATCACAGCTCCATTTTTGACAGCCTAAAGCTCCACTTTTGACAGCCTAAAGCAGCCCCTTGCAGCTGCAAGACCAGCCCTAGGTGAGATCTGTGGCCTTCACCTGCTTTTAAAGGTTTGCTGGACTGGCAAGAAGCACTGGTGTGATGCAAGCAGCAGACAGGACTGTTCCCTGGGATACCACTGCAGATATAAGGAACTGGTAAGGGAATGAATGGGAAAATGACATTAAGTGTAGGTAGTTTTCTAGCCTTAAAGTTCAGTGAAGCTCTGCAGAAGTGCCTTTGAAAATGAGCAGCCAGTTTTCTGGTTTGTGTGTGACTGCCCTGATCTGGGCAGTGCAATGTGTAAAGCAGGTGATTTAATGAACTAATTTGCTTTTCAGCTGTAGGAAATTGCATGGATTTAACACTGCCAGAAAGCAGCAGCTGGCTAATAAAGCCCTTTTGTTTTGTTTTGTTTTTTTGTTTTTTCCCCAAAGCAGAAATGGGGCAGCACAGGGTGCTGGCAGGAGGGCAGGAGCATACACAGGGAGGTTGCTGTGGCTTTCCTGGGGAGAACAGAGTGCTCTGGTTCCTTTGCTGGCTTGGCCACTGGGTTGGAGAAGTTCCATGAGTGCCTGGTGTGGCCCTGAGTGGTGTGGTGCAGTCTGGGGATGAGGCCGTCCCATCCCAGCTGTGCTGGGCTTGTTACACCTGCGGGAATGAGCCTGGTCTTCTGAACAGTCAAACATGAAGTCACCTCAGGAGACTCCTGTGTTGGAAGGTGCTCTGCAAATCCCATAATGATCCTGCTGTGGCATGTTTGATCTCCTTCTGAAGTGACACTTTCCAGGTTCAATTCTAAAAATACATTTCCAGTTTTGCAGTATAAATCTACCCTGATGACTACAGCAACTTGCATGCTGTCTTTCAGCCTGGATTAGGCCTGGTTGCTGTTGAATTAGACCAGATTTTGTGGTCCTTGTCTTGGCTCATCCCATTCTGTAAAAACACTGATAGAGCTCCTCATCTATTTTTAATTGTAGCACTTGGCTTTAACATAAGGGCTGTGATCATCCTAGAAATGCAGTTTCTCAGGCTCTTTTGTGACTGTAGCAGATCACTTGTACCTGCACTGTTGTGCATGCTATAAAGAAGATCTGGGAAAGCATCTCTGCAGGAGCTGTGATGGTTCCTGTGACTTGGACCAGGAACTCCTTGGCAAGCATAGCCTCTACAGGGGCAGCAGCAGTCCTGCCCCTTCCCAGGTGCTTTCAGGGCAGCAGCAGGAGGTCAGGCTCCTGTTTCCTCCTGGAGAACAGCTCTACATCACTGTGCTGTCAGGAGGCAGTATCCTCCTCCTCCTATATTTCAGTGGGGAAACACCAGTGGGTGCTACTGCAGCAAGAGCAGGCAGCTCCTTCAGCTCTGCTGGTTCTTGGTCTGGTTCCATCTCTGAAAGCAAAAGGGGGCAAATTTAAAGAGCAGAAAAAATGGGCTTTTGTTCCCTCAAGCCTCAGGTGCCTCTGTGAGAGCAGCCATGCCAAAGCCAGCCTCTGGGAACCGCAGCAGGGCCTGTGGCCTCAGACACACGTGCAGCCTTAGGGAATGGCATTAGCTGTAAACCCCAGTGCCTCAATCTTTATGTTCCTGCCTCGGAACCCTCCTGAGCTGCTGCTGCCCATCCTCCCTGTGCCTCCCAGCTCTGGCAATGCAGCCCGTTCTGAAGTCACAGTGAGCAGGTGCCAGCAGAAGCAGGTCCTGTTTGCCTTGCCCAGCACAAGCCCTTGTGGGATCAGGAATGCATCACCCGGGGCTGCATTCCTCGAGGCTAAGCTCCAGGGAAGATGAGTAACCAGAGGCAAAGTGCCAGCTCTGGCAGTCAGGAGCTCCCTGCCCACCCCCTGCCACTCTTGGGTTTGCTGCTGTTGTGCCCAGCTCCCAGTCCTTGTCCTACTGCCCCTCTTGCAGGGCTGGCAGGAGGGGATGGGAATCAGCATTCTGTTTGCTGGCTGTGGTGTTTGCCTGGCTCTGCTGGTGAGGAAATGTTTGTGACAGCAGCGAAGCACCAGCAAATCTTGGGTTCTGCCAGCCCTGCAGAGAGCCCATTGCTCCAGTGCAGGGCGCTGAGATATTTCATGGGAGTACAAATGACCTCAAGATCAACTCAAAGAAGGACTTTCCTGCTGCAAAGGCAACTTCTCTGCAATTTGGCAATACCTGCAATATTGTAATGTTTTTATTTTGATTTAAGGTCACTAAACAGCTCTGAGGCAGGAGTAAATTATTAATCTGCTCTGACTTCCTTCCTCTACCTTGGCTACATCTGTAGTACCAGTTCTATGCTGAGATCGCCATTGGAGATCTGCTGCCTTCCAGAAAAACAATGAGAGTGGAGTTCTTTGGAGTTTAATCACAGGCCAGGATGGTCTATATTTCCTTTTTGTAGTGGAAAGGTCTCCTGAAAAGCCTTCCCCTTTTACAGCCCTGGCATGGCACGTGGATTCCTGAGGATTCCCTGTGAGTGCTGCACAGAGACAGGAAGGAGGACATGATAGTTCATGCTGTCAGTCAGATTTAAATGTGGTTAAATACAGTTAAACCAGTGAGAAAAGCTTTTTTATGTCTGTTTTCTTTGCTACTCACTCCCAAAATTAAATGTCTGCTTATTTATACAATTGTCTTGACCCTTAGATTTGTTTCTTCTTCAACACCCCCTGAAGAAAAATAATTAAATTCACTTTTCTCTGCAAATATTTTATCTGAAAGTTTCTAAGTTGTGTTTGCTGTGATCATTCCTTTCCTTAAGTGATTCCATTAAAATGTGTGAATTTTAATGCATTGAACCATGTTGCTGGACCCAAGCCCTGCAAAATGTATTTCGAGGGTTTTTTGGTCGCCTAGTTTTCAGCCTAGATAGAGTTTCCCTTCAGTCTGTCCTGGAAAATGCTGGAAAACAAGCTGGTCAAGGAAGAGGGAAGAGCAATGGCTTTCCTGGGTTCTTGGGAAACACTCTGGGCTCCACTTCTTTCCCTGGGCTCCACTTCTTTCCCTGGATCATGCTCAGATTCCAAGTGCCTTCCCCTTCCCAGGTCTCTGTAAAATAACTTTTAAATATAACCATCTTACACTTGGGATCTACCCATCATTCCCTTTGGTTGGCTGCAGTTTAGGAGCTGGAAGAACATGAAGCCTTCAGTGCCTCCATATCTACATCTCTCCAAAATAATATTTTTAGCTGATCCCAGAAGATTTGAAACAAAACAAATGCATGCAGTGATATTCTAAACTTGCCTGGATGCAAAGCTAAAAACTGCAGTTTGCTGTCATGTGCTTGATGAAAGGAATTGAGTCAACTCATCCTTTCCAAAAATCCCATGCTTGCTTTTTTTTTTTTTTTTTTTCTGTTGTGTGGGAGGAGGAGAGAATTAGTTATTCAGTGGAATGAGGACAATTAAAAGCAAATGCAGCTTCCAGCGATGCCATCATCTGTTCAGTTTGCCCTGAGCAACACAGAGGCTGCCTGGCTTCTTAATTGGCCCCTTTCCCTTCTGTCCTGTGCTTCCTATTGGCACAGGGGCTGGCAGTTTCCAAAGTCTCCATAGGACTGTGATGCAGGTGTGCTCATTCTAGCTTTGCCTGGACAATCCCCTGAGCTTTGACCTCAAAGGGGCTGGAAGGCTCTAAACTGCTGTGGGTTGAGAGGTCATGATTGAGGCAGCTCTCCTGCCCAGCTTGCCTTTCCCTGGAGTGTTGCTCTGTAGTGGGAATATGTCCATGGGTCCCTGTCGCAATACGACATGAAATGACGACACGGACACTGCTGCTCTCCAGGTGAACAAAAAAGAGGGACCTTTATTTTCTGACTTCAACATGTATAGTTTTCCAAAAGTGACAGTGGATTGGAGGGTGACAGTGCCACCTCTCCAATGACACTGGACAGACTAAGAGTCCATCAATTCTCTCCTCCTCCATGAAAGAATGCAAAACATAAGTTATTTACAGAATTGTGTGTGAGAAAGTTTGTTACAAGAATGCAAACATCAGAAGGCTTAGCAAAGGCCTTAAAAAATCAGGGTGACAGGTCCCAGCCCAGGATGGAGCTGTGGTGTCACCTTTGACCATTGCTGGAGGATGAATGTTGTCTGAGATGGGTCACAGGGATAGGGGCCTTCCCACAGCCTGTGGTCACCTGGACACAGCTGGGCCCAGGCTCTGCACAGCAAAGCTGTTGAAGTTGCTTGCTTCACTTTTGAAGGGGAGCTAAAGCAATCAGCAGGCTTTTAAATGCCACCTAACCAGCCAGGGCATGGATGTTTAATGCTTTTTCACTTACATTAAAAGTGGATCTAGAGCAGCTTCCCTGAGGAGGCAGGATCAGCACTACCAATGACCTCAGCCCCACCATAGCTCCAGGGGCTTTCAGTGTTACTCAGCGATTTTTACCAGCGTCACTCGTTATCACTTGGAAATCTCACTCCACCTGTTCTGGAGCAGGGGCAGCAGAAGGTGTGTTCAAGCACCTTTGGGCAATGATGAATCATGCCCGTGGCAAAGTCCTTGGCACCTCCTGGCCGCTGACTGCCAGGGAAAGCTGTCACCAGAGCAGGCTAAATGCCTACACAAAAGTGGGGTTTGCCTGGAGCCCGTGCCAGCCCTAAAGCAAAAAAACCCAAACAACAACCCATCCCCTCGAGCCCTACACCAATATTGCCAAATACACATTATTCATACAGTGGAGAGTTTTTCATACAATAGAGGCCTGGGAATAGTGTTCCTCACAGCAACATAAATATATTTATAGTCCATGTGTGTCTGTATTTTGCTATACTTTTAACTTCATAGGCTAATGGTTAATAAAGCCAGGCTCTATTCAAACTTCTGCAGCAAAAAATATGTTGAATAGTATCATGCAAAAGGTTTAGAACCTGCTGGCCCCAAACAATCTTTCAGACTGTAATTTAGGGGCTCATTCACAGAATAGAAGGATAGAAGTGGTAGTCCGAGGTTGGCTTCCCCAGAGAACAGCCAAGAAAGAGAAGAGCAGCTATAGGAGTCCCCAGCATGGGGTATACTTAACCCACCTTTGCTCTTGATACTCAAAAAAATCAGTGTGTCTGGAGTTTCTGTACTATTTAAAAAGAAAAAACAAACAAACAGCCACCAATAAGAGTTCCCAGGTTGCATCGAACAAGTTGCTTGCAAGTTTGAGATGCAAGTTTCTTTGCACCAGCTGATTTAAAAATATGTTCTTCATCGTTTAACTACAGATCCATGGAATGTCCTCTCCTCCATTCGTCTGCCCTGTGGCAGGGTGGTTCTACCCAAATACTTCTTCCAAGTGTTTAACATGCTTACTCTTTCAAAATCTGCAGTAATGACTCCACCATGTCTCCAGGCAGCCTGGTCCATGGCTCAGTTATAGAACTCATAAACTCAGTTCTACTCCAAAACTATAGAACTCATAAACGTGTATCTACTAAAGCAAACTGAAGAGCAAGTTGGGACCAAATATCTACCTACTGTTTGGGGTTTGCTTTCTTAAAGAAAAAGAAACAACTCAAAGCAAAAGCTTTCATATTCCAGGCACTTCTGCAGAGTTTGGAAATAAAGCAAAAAAAGCAACTTCCTACAAAATGTATTGATCGGCACCTTCCCCTGTGTGACACCAAATGAATTTGTCCAACAAATAGCCCTGGAAGGAAAAAAAAAAAAGGAGGAAAGATGCCTATGAAGCCGTAAACCTCTGATATTCATTTTATTAAAATTTAATGAGGTGCTATTAATAATGAATGCAGCCAGGAAGATGGGAGAACAGCAGTGGAATGGCCTTGAGATTCCTTGTTAGCCAGATTTCTCTACAGAGCTGGGAAAGAAGAGGGCAGCTGGAAGCAGCAGTCTGCAGCAGGCTCTGTGGGTGCCTACATTGGTGGAAGAATATTTTAAGTGTTTTTTTCATTAAAAGCTGAACTGGGGGTGAGTTGTACGCATGTCCTGTAAGGAAAAGATGCTCCTGATCTCCAATGCCTTGAGTATAATGTGGGGAATTGGGGTCATTTCCTCACTGATGGTGATTTCCTGTGTGAAGTTAACTCTGTCTCCCTGGGTCTCCCATCCCACTCAGTATCATCTGCACAGAAATCCAGCTCCTGGCTCTTCAGGAGCTGATCAACCACCATGGCAGTGACTGATGTGACACACAGAGCTGGGGATGTGATGGATGTTACACCTTGAGCATAAACAACTGCACTGCCTGTTCAGCTCACAGCAATGCTGTCTGGACCGTTTCCTTTGGTGGCTGCGTTACCCAGCGTGATTCAAGGGGAGATGCAGCACATCCGTGACTTCGCTTTCCCAGCTGCCAGGCCAGCTGCCTTATCAAAGAGAGGAATGGAGATGATTAGACATGGCCTGTTTTATTTTTAAGCCCCTAGCAGTTGCTTTAAGGCTTATGTAGATCTTTAAGATTAATTAATGCTGTATTTGGGTGTCCCCCTAACTGTTGCTAATAGGTTCTCTGTCTTGTGGGACATCTTCTGTTCCCTGGAGCTTATAGTGTCATTCAACTGACTACAATTTGATCTGTTTCTTGAAGGTTCCAGAGTAAATTTTACTTGGCCCTGCCGAGTCTGGATTCCTCTCATCTCTCTTAGCTGTTGTTTAAGCTCTTCTCTTCCTCATCTGGCCTGTATTTCCTGTCTCTGGTTCTTACTATGAAGCGTGTTAATAAGCATCTGGATGCCATTAACATGTTTTGTGAGAACAGAAGCAGGATAAAAAGTAGAAATTGAAAGCAGAGCCTATGTAGAAGTAAATCTGTGTTCTTTTGTGTTTCCATCAGGAGCAGCCTCCCAGAAGAAGATATCTTTGCATCTTCCTCATGCTTGTGAAACACACCCCTAGGCCTGACTAATCCCAGTCAGGTAGGTAAAAAAACACAGTTTGGACAAGTTTGGTTTTTTTTGGAAAAGAGTTGCTGTGTGGCAATAAGAAATGCTTTCAAGGATCCAGGAGGTATTAGAAAGAGCTTGGATATGGTCATCTCCAAAACCCCAGAAGCATTCCTCTTCTGGAACAAAAAGGGGCAGGACAGAAGAGTGCTGATCACTTTTCCCCTTACTTTTCAGGGCCGGGTGAATCCACAAAGCATATCTGAGTCTCTTTGGAAAAGTCACCAGCAGATGAAGTAATTTGAGGCCTCACCCACACCACAGTTTATTCAGCCAGCTGCGTAGGTCTCTTAACAGAGGTGCTTTTTAATACAGCATGTCAAGTGCTGAGAAATATCACTTTGATTTTGACATACTCCCCACCAAGGATGATGTGTTTTCTGTTATGCGTTGTTGTCAAGGTGAAGAAATGAATTAGCGTGGATTTTTAATTGCTTCAGTGTTGAACTCTGATATAAGCTGGAAGGGAAACATCATCCTAGATGAATAAAGAGGTGGTGCAAGAGCTGATCAGCCTCTGGTGAGAAGCCAAGCTTTCCAAACGCAAGGAGATTTCAGTGTTGCTTCTATCTCTAGCTGCATTGAATCGTTTGCTGGTACATTTGCCTACAGACGCTTCTGCTGCCGCTAGCAGACACCAGGGGACAAGAAAAGACACGATTGTCTGAAATCCAGGTACTCCTCATTTCTGGAAATCTGGGGAAAGGCTGCCATCTGCTGTAATGCAAAGCGGTTGCTGGAAATACATTCGACCTAAATCCCAGCAGTCGCGTTGAAGCTGAGATGAGCTCAGGGTAGGAGCAAAGTAAAACAAGCGAAGACAAACTGTGCCCTTAAAGACCTGATGATGCTTTTCACACAGATCCCTCTCCTAATAATGGCTGTTACCTAGCTCGCCCTTAGAGGAAAAAAAACCTTCCCTGTGGACCTGCTTAAATCCCTGGGATTTGACCAGTCAAGGTCAAAGACAGGACTGAGGCACCATTCAGAAAGCTGCTGGCTGGGCCAGCCTGCAGTGAGGGTGCTGCTTCCTCAATTTAATCTGGCACCCTCGTCATTCCACAGCCGCTCAGTCGCAGAGTTTTAAAATGCAGAAAGGTGTGTGGTTTTCCTCTCAGCAGTATGTGTGTGACACCTACACTAGCTACGAGTGAACTTGGCTGTACCCTCTACCCACAGGTCTTGCTACCTAGACAAGAGCAAAGTCTAAAAATATCTACAACTCAGGGCCTTTATCTCTGATCTTTAAAATAAAGCATGTACTGAACCCTGTGGTATCTAGAATCAAATTCTTCTCTTCAAAAGTCACTAAGATGCCAGCCCTACACCCTCAGTACCAACATGGTCCATTTTTTCTGCACTTTTTTCTTTTTGTTTTCCCAACCATCACTTGCTTTGAAACTGCACGGTTTGACTCACAAGTAATCTCAGAAACAAGAGCTTTTCGCCTGCCTGAAGTGCTGCTTGGACCAGACTGTTTTCCATGACACTTTCCCGAAAGCATCCCACTAGAATCCCTCCTTTCGTAATGTTGGAGTGGCCGGGCTGGATTGAAAGGGAGCAGTGCACATAACAAGCTAGCCTGGAAAGCTGACATAAAGAAAGCCAGAGCTCCTGATGACTCAGGTATTGATGTACTCCATCAGAATAAACTGCTATCTGATAAAATCAGCTCATTCCAAATACAGAAGAAAGAGCTTTTAATTTTACGTGGTTTCTTTACTGGAGACTGAGAGAACCAAGAACTGTGTGAAATGCAGCTGCATCTACAACGTGTCTAAGGTGCTGAAGAATGACCTGGAGCCAGGAGAAACTCTGCTACCTTTGCAGACATGGAGGAATACATGCCAGGGCATTCAGGAGCAACAGGAGAGACTTGGCATCCCAGTTTTATGGGTTGTCCTTATGTTATGACAGTGTCTTGACGGAGTCTTTTAAGAAGCTGTCTTTTAAAGAGCCGTGTGAAGGGGTAGCCCTTGAGGTGGGCCAGTCAGTGGCCTGAACCTGAGTTCCACCAGCTAGCATTTGGTTGACATGATAAAAATAATTTTCAAAATTGCCATCTGTGTTAATTTTGAGACCCAGTTGCCCTATAAAACTGGCATCCCATTCTGCATGTTCCTAAGCTCCTGTCTTGAAAGGTTTCTCGTGGCACTGAGCACCACGCTCCACTTAAACAAGGCCTGGAAATCTGTTCCCTGCTACTGGCATGAAATATTCAGTCTTAATATCCCTTCACATCACTTGAGACAAGAAGAGCAGAAACTTTCCATCTGCCTTCTCTGCAGTGTTCATTATTTTACATATTTCTTTTATACCCTTTATATATTTTTTGCTTCCTCCAAGGAGAGCTTTTCCTCGAAGTTTGGTTGTTCCTATCATTGTTTAATGCTGCCCTTTTAGAGACAAGATTACCCACTACACTCAGGGTTCCTGGGGGACCTACCCCTCTAATTACATTTAATCACTATTTTCCCTCACATTCCCTATGGATTGCAGTACCTTATTCAGTTTTTAGCAAGCTAAGCAAAGGTTTCCTATGGAAAACTGAAAGCTAGTGGTACCAGGATCCTGTAAGCAAAGACCTTCTAAAACACTATGACATCTCAAGAAAGGAGGTCAGGTATTCCTAGAGATGACCCAGCTTTTACAATAGTTGGCTGCTAGTTCTGCCATTGAGCAGTAATAAGCATTTCCTTATTTTTTCAATGTCTCTTGTATCTGAGAAAACACTGAGCTACTTTGTTCTTTTTACTGTTTATTTTCTACAGCACAAAACTCACTGTTTCCCATTTCTTTTCCAGGAAGATTCCACAGAAGACTCCTGAGCTGGCGTGAGTGTAGGAAAAAACCCTGTCATATTTCTGTTGTTTTATAAGAATGCCAGTTTAACTTGCATAGATGAAAAAGCAGCAGTAGAAAGATTTTCCCAGCTAAAGCTACTTGGGGTTGGAGTTTTTCCCTGGAAGAGCCTTTGTGGAACTATGTCCTGTGTACCCAGGGTAAGGGTGTTTGCTGGGCTGAATCACGCTGCTCTGCAGAGCTGACGTGGCCCTTGGCAATCAGTAGGAAGCACAGATAACTGAAATGCTCCCATAAAAGCAGACTTTGTGGACATAAGCTGTACGTGAGGAGGTAGACTGACAACAGATCAAGTGAACTATGCTTGACTGACTCACAATTTCCTCACCTCACCAGCTCTGCTGGTGAAGCAATGGCTGTTCTTACCCACAGAGCAATTCAGGCTGCGAACACCACAGTTCACAAGCCCAGCCACGCCACGTGCCTTGGGGAGCTTTGTTATGCTTTAAAGCAGCCTTTCTTCTCAAAGTCTCCAGAAATCACCCACTGAGTCTCCTACAGCCTGGAGGAGAGGAGGTGTCTCAGGCTGGACTGGCATTGTCACTGCCACCACGGGGTTTAGCAGAAAGGTGACAGTCAGAAAAGGAAGCAGCAGGAGGCAACCTCATGGCTGTCATCCTTTCCTTCTGATCCACAAAGAAGATGCAGCTCCAGTTTTTTTTTTCCCAAGGGGAACAGAGGGCTTTGCTGTTAATACAAAATGCAGCAGAACAGTAACAACACTTAGCTCAGAGATAAAGTCAATGAAACATAAGGTAGAAAATCAAACAGTTTGTTACTTTCCCTGCATGAGCAGATAACATGACTCTTATCATTGCAACTGGAAAACATGAAAGTCATGGGAGGGAGCATGGTTCAAATGTCACTTTGAGGGTATGGCTTTCCCCTGCACCTCTGACACAATTAATTACTGGTTTTGAAAGCACCTCTCTGGTGCAAGAGGAACACAGACCCGAGGTTTTCAGCTGGATCGGAGCTTCCTGGGCAAATGTCAACTGAGGGGTAAGCCAGCTCTACGTAAAGGTCATTTCATGCTAAGCAACTGATGCAAAATTTCTTCTTACAGCTGCTCTGACCAATTCACTGAGACAAACCCAGAGGGATAGCTCCCTAACTCAGTGAAGATGCTGCAAGAACAGTGTTGTGAACCTCAGCAGCTGAGCACTGAAGTCAGTCCTGCGCAGCTGGACTTGGCTCTGGCTCAGTTTGCTGACCAGAACTGGACACATTTCAGCAGTGAATGGATCAACCCAAGATTCATACAAGGGAGGCATGGAAAATTGTATCCATGCTGCAGGACTCCCCTTCAGCCTCAGGCTGACCCATAGGGCTAAAGAGGGGAAAACTGGTTTACCACTAAGCCTGTAGGAAGGGCTTTCCCCTCAAAACCAGTGTCTGTAGTTAATAATCACATACAGCTGCTTCTCTGCTGGGGATTCCCTTTCCTTTTGCCTTCCACTCTCTTCCCATCCCCTCCCATCTGTTTCTTTGCTAGTGGAAAGAGGTTATATAGATACTCTCAGGTCCAAATCCAGAAGGTCAGACTACTGAAAACAAACTGTGAACTCTGGGCAAATCCAAACTTTCCAGCTCAGTTGTGAGTGGTTGCAGGAGCCATGGAGACACTCCCAGCCAGCTGGCAGCAATGCTGAGGCAGGAATACCATCCTCAACCCACACAGTTGGCTGGCTCAACAGCAAGTAACATAAAGCAGAACCCCGGGAAGGACAGGGCTAACACCACTTCCCTCCTACAGCCTCTTCGATTTCCTTACCTTTACCCACGTGACTAAATTCTGCAAACTCAGTCCTTCTGCAGTCTGGATCAATACACAGCAATCAGTTTTACATTATGTTTATGATCTCTTTGCTCACTTTATTGCTGCTGTGTCATATTTTAGGGATTAGGAGTCAGGCAGACTCCAACTAGTGTGATCCCCAAGGGGAAAAAACCCAGAAAAACCCCAAACCACCATGCTTTGCCCATGAGGAGTGTCTGAGTACAGCAGAGGTTGTAAGATACAAAGAGATTTCTTTGCTGGGTAGGGGAAAATATGCTATGAAAATATTGAGTGACATTTACAGGTTGGTGGAGGGAAATCCCCATTGGCTTCCTAACAAGCATTTAATATTTAACATAGTTGTGTTTTTTGACTGCCTTTGCTGTTCTAGCTTCCTATGAAGTCTGTTTGAACTGTGCTAATATTAACTCCAGAAAGCCAGGATGGAATTCTGAAGCATGAGAAGGTACATCTCTATTTTCTAAAGCAGGTCTATGAAAGGTATAATGGATGGCCACTGACACTGAAGCCCACGGTTATGAAGGAATAATAATATTAAATTAGTCTTTCTTTCTGGTAGCATCATGTTTTTTGCTCTTTAAACACAACATTTTAAAGGGTGAGCACTGGTCAGGTCATACACATCTCTCAAGGAAGTCATCAAGGAGTCCCTGATCCTAGTGATATTCATCTGGGATTTACTGGCTGAGTCTGCAGAACAAACTGTACCGAACAAACCTCTGCCAACCTTGACCACCCAGGAGCAGAACAACATCTTTAGCCCAGTCTGTCTGGGACCAGCACCGGACACAAACATGAGTTAGCGAGCTGCAAGCCCAGGCGTGAACCAGTGTAACCCTTGGATTTCCACGCTCGTGCCCATAGCCACATGCTTATGCTATTAAATACAGCCGGAATCGCTGTTGTTAATCGGAGTTTCCCGGTGTTTTGTTGACTGACACAGCGCTACGGCCGGACATTTAAGCCTGTTTTAAGGCACGACCAGGCACGAGGCTGCTACTGCTTCAGCGCGACCTAGCGCGCCCCTCAATTTCAGCAGCTTCTGAGGCCTGACGGAGAATTGCAGCCTAAAATATAAATCTGAGTCAAGCCGGCTGCGGAGCACCCGCGGGGGGGTTCGGTCACGAGGGCTCCCAAATGCCGGCACTGCGGGCCCCCGCGGGGCCAGCACCGCAACCCCATCGCGGGCGGGCGGGCGGCAGCGCGGCCCCTTCCGCCGGCCCCGGCCGCGGCTCCTCCCCCGGGCGGCGGCAGAGGCGGGGCCTGGTTCCTCCCGCCGCCGCCCGGGCCCTTCCTGCGCCGCCCTGCGCGGGGGCACCGACGTGTCGCGGCGGAGGAGCCGCGCTAGGCCGCGCATCCCGCCCGGCGCCTCAGGTACAGCGCGGGGGGCCCGCCCGCCGCCGCTCCCGCCGCCTCCCGCCCCCGCCCGCCGCCGGGGCTCCCCCGGGGAGCGGCCGGGAAAGTTTAATTTCCCCGGGTGCCCTTTGTGTGGGCGGCCCGGGCGGCCTGGGCCGGGCGGCGGAGCGGAGGTGGGCGGGGGGGGGGGGGGGCGCTTCCTGGGGCCCGCTTTCCCTCCTTCCCTCCTTCCCTCCTTCCCTGCAAATCCCCGTTCCGAATTTCCATGGTAACCCCCGGTGGGCAGCGGGCGGTGCCCGGCGGGAGGTGCGGGGAGGGTGCGGAGGTGTTGGCGTGAGGCCGGGCCTCCCTCATGCGGTCACTGTCCCCCGGCAGGATTCCCGACGATGCCACGGGGAGAGATATGACGACGACCTCCGGGAGATACTCCTGGCGTGTTCTCCGTAAGGTATGGCCGGCTCGGGAGCTAACGTTTAGAGCAAGTATTTAGTGTTTTCCTCTGGCGCATGGCAGCCAGGATAGACTGGGATGTGGAGCGCTGAAAAGGCTTGTTGGTTCCATAAGCCGTGTAGGAATGCGATGGGTCCTGGATTTGTAGGTGATCCTAAAACTGTGTGATGGGGAGATTAATTTCTTGCATTTCTTTACTGTAATTTTTCAAAGACTGTATGTGATGTTGAGAGAAGTACACATATGGGGGTACAAAATAGCAACCTTCTGCAATCCCAGCAGAAACTTTCCCGTTCTGACTGTCCAGTTTGGGCCTTAGTATGTTGCTGAGTCCCTTTTTCTTCTCTGTTTTTCTTATACGCTCTAAATACTTAGGATTTCTGCTACAGGACACAGAGTTATCACAATCCAGTGTAAAAAAAATATAGAATGCCTATTTTAAAGTTCATCAAAGTGATACTGGGCTACAGATTTGCATGTGGAGGTTTTTTGGGTTTTTTTTTTTGTGGTTTTTGGTTGGTTGGTTGGTTTGGGGGGGTTTTTTTGAGTTTCTAGCATAGGTGATGTATTGACTTTCCTGTCTTACCTGTACTGATGAAGTCCTATGGACTCGTGCAGCTGTTGCTGTGCACCCCTGCAAGAAATTGCTCTCTTACTCAAAAACCCAACTGCAGGATGTTAATTGTTGTAGTGGCTGCAGTAATTACTGTTGTGACCTGATAGTCAGTGTGACTCTATGACTGAAGAGCAGACAAATGGTCTTGAAATGCTTTAGGCATTAGGTTGGTGTATCTGTTGGGTAGGAGAACAGTGCCTAAAATGGACTAATAGATAGGAGATCCATAGCTGTTCACGCAAAAGTCACTGGGCAGCCTCACCAGAGATGCCAGAAGGTTGCACAATGAGAAGCATCTCAACCTCTCCTATCCCATTTGCTAGTAACAAGATCTGTTCCAAGTGTCCCTCTGTCTTCAGCACTGTCTTTCTCTGTAGTGGGAGTCTGGCATCTGAGCAGGAATCTTGCCTTGTTGACAAGCACAAACTTCATGAGAAGGAGATGCGCATTTCCAATGTTGAACGAAGATATTATTTGCCTGGAAAATGTCAGGCGTCACTTGAAATGAGTGGAGAAAGCAGACTGCAGGCCTCCCTTTGGCAGTTTGAGCAGGAAGAGGTTGGGAAATGGGATCATGATTGTGTAGGTATTGTTTCTTCTTTTGGGGCAGCAACTCTGTGAAGAAGCCACTTCTGCTTTCCTTCTCCAGTGTTTGGGGAAAATGAGGAGCTGTGAGTCTGAAGAAGAGAGAAGGCCCATGAGCATCATACTGTCCTTCCAGTTGAGAGGCTCACAGTCTTCCTTTGGTTTCCGTTCCATTTTTGGGGTTTTTTTCCTTCACACTTTGTTTATTCTTGTCTTGTTTTATGAATGGAGTAGAAAGAGTGAGCGGGTGAGCATGAGTGTGGATGTTCTACGTACATTTTTCTGGAGCCTCATATGAGTGAGTCCAAATCAGATTTACCAGCAAATCTAGGATTTGTCTTAATATTTTTAGCTTTTTGCACACACCTCACCTAGATGCTAGATTAAAAAAACCACCAAAAACAAAAACAAACCACTAAATATTCTCAGCAGAAGGTAAAGAATTGTCAATGTGTTTCCTTCATACTCAAAACTGACAGGTCCATGTACTGATAAGCTGTTCCAAAGTACTCATACCTAATAGCTTAAATATCCCAGCTTTTTCTCTGTCAATCTGGTTTTTAAATTTTAAAAAAAGGGGGCCATTTTGAATGTCTGTGGGTGTGTGTTAGGGCTAGATTATTAGAGTTGGGGTAGCATGTCTGGCACTTTGCAGTATATTAGAGAGTTTCCATCATTTTTATACAGTTGCTGTGAGACTGTATACAGCAGTATAGACTTTATACAGCAGTGTAAGACCTTCCTTTTGGTTTTTAGCGTTCTAGGTGTAGCGTGACCATACTGGGTTTTATGCCACGGAATTATTTATTCTTTTTGTCAACGGAAGCTGTTTAAAGGAAGAAAAGGAAGTGATGTGAATAGAGATGGTCAGTTTTGTTTGTTCTTCTGTTGGGCAGGTATTAATACCACAAGGAATGGTATTAATAGGACTGTCAGCAAACATGGATGGCACGCTCTGTTGCTCACCAAGTTAAAGTTTGGATGTTCTTTGCAGAGTACCTGCCCTGTAGAGTGACAGTGGACTGGCATCTTGTGTCAGGATTTGATGTGAGGTGCACTGGGCCTGCTTTTTGATAGTCTGGTTGCAGCTTTATGCATGATGTCAAGCTGTGAAATATTTTTATTTGGCTCCTTCATAGCCACTTCCAGTTCAGGACTTGGATAATGCTTTGGAACACACGATTCCCATGAAAATTTGTATTTTTAGGAAGTTATTTTCTGATGAACAAGAGCCTAGTCCTGCTGAAGATGGCAAGTGGAGGGGCTGCACAGGGAATCGTGCTGTTGACACAAATTGCCATAAGCAGCGGTTGGACTCCTTTTGTCACGTCAGGACCTCGGTTTGGATTTTTGCTGGGGCTGGTGCAGTTCTTTTGCCTTTTCTTCACATGTCGCTGCTCTGCAGTCTCTACCTTTAACACACTTGTAGCAGGAATGCCTGCTGGGGCTCCTTGGTCTTTGTCCAGCTGTGTGGACCTCTCTGGAGCTCTGTAAGATGCTTGTATTTCACTGTTTTCCAAGGGGATAATGCACACTGTAATGCTGATGCTTGGAAAAAAGGGTACAAAGAGACTTCATTCTCATCTCCTATGATAGTGTGGGCAACTAACCACAAGGCCTTTTCTGACACATATTTTTGCCGCTTTGATGATTGTTTCTGAACGATTCTGACACCTCTGGTGTGGAAGAACTGGGTGCATAAATAGCTGTAGGTAGGTCTGTTTCTCCAGCACAGAATCTGCCTTCTGATTTCAAATTAGTGTTCAGCATTGGGAGGTTGGGTTTCCAGGTGAGAGGAAGTACATTTGCTACAGTGGGTACATCACAAGTGTTTAGTATAATTGTTTATTTGGTACCTGAATGAAAGCAAAATATTACTTTCTAGATAGTTTGTCTAAAAGGAGAGAAATTGCTTTCCAGTTTTTGACAAAATCTTTTCACCTGTGGATTATATTAAATAACAAGATGCTATTCAGTGATGGGACATTTTGGGGTAATTATTTTCAGAGGATTTTATTCCTGGTTTAAAGAAATTATTCTCAGCTAAAGCTTTTTTTTTAAACTTTTTTTTTTTTTTTAATCTGCTGTTCATGTGGTTACAGCTGGGAAGGGCAAAAGAAACCAGTACAAAATGTGATAATATGAAAGTCAGATGTTGTTTTATCCTGGCCTTGTAGGCTACCCATGGTGCTTTGCAGTGGATATGCAGCTGTTCTGTTCTTTCTTTGGAGTCACTACTGTTTTTTCTTGCTTCTTTCCCTGTTTGAGGGGAGTGTTTTGAGATGTTCTTATGAAAGAGACAATTCAAGGGGAGGGTGGCGGCATTACTCTTTGGGCTATTCAAGAGCTTTTGCTTTTCCACAGTCCCCATTCTGCAGTTTGTTGGGAAAGTAGCACAGTCTGAAGAATTACAGAATCTGCTGGGGCATAACAGCATGTGTGGCTGAGCAAGGCTGATGGGAAATGCAGATAACTCATACATTGCTTCCTTGTTGGGTTGATTTCATCCTAGCAAGGCTAACCTGGATGGTCACCAGTCATGCTAACTTTGCAGAGAAGGTACACCCTCAGTGTGAGAACAGGAGACTGGGGATACTGTTGGGGTGTGCAGAATGCACTCAAATACGTGGGGTTTTTTGTGAATACAAATATATTTATTAGGCTCTCAGAAAGGCCAAGCTCATGTGGCCTCCTCTCTAAGTTGTGTGAAGAGGTTTTATGTTGGAGTGTGCTTCAAATGTAGGTGGCTTGCCATGAGGACAGGTCGCAGCTGTTCTCTGACTCTGGCCTCATCATTCCCCTGACAGTCATCATCTTCCTCCTCTGAAACCCCATGGTGGAAGTAGGTGTTCAGAAAGAGCTTGGCTTAGCAGAGCAGCTCCCACAGCTTTAACCTCAGTCTCTGAAACTGCTTAAATGTTTCTGCTTCAAGCTAACCTTGGCTCCCCTGCTGCAACAGGGATGGATGTCTGTCTCAGGGCACCAGGGACAAGCATGGAAATTTCAGCCTGAGGAATTAGCTGGTTGAAAAAAAAAAAGTGAAAGCTTGCACGAGTGCAGTCTGGCTCACATTGTCTTGCAGAGGTGCCGTGTACTTTGCTTATACCATGGTTTCCCTGTTACAGGGTGAAATCCTGCTGATTTAGAGGTGTGTAATAATACATAGGGAAAGCTCAACTTTTGAGGACAGAGTAAATATATTAGGCCAATAACAGCATGCCATTTATGAGCTGTTGAGCTGTCCTGGAAGGAGTCCCTTGTGTATTTTTATCTTTTAAATATGTTTTAGGTATGCTTTTCTTTAATAAATATCTTTGGTATTTATCATATCTTCTAGAAATGGTGCAATATTTTGCTTTAGCTTGACTTGTGGGTGGCTTCTGATAGTTTTCTGTTCCAAAGCATGTTGGGTAGCCAGAAGAGTGCTTGAAATATTTTAATTTCACTCTGTTGTTGCCAAAGCCATGACAAGCAGCAGGGACTTTAGCATGCCATTTCTGTTCACAGAGACACTTCTCCTGCCTTACCTTTGGGATGCAGAGCATACCCCTTGAAAAGTGCCTGCTGGTGTCCAAGTGTGGCTTGTTGTGGACAATGGGGAATGCTTGAAGGAGAGCTTGCTCAGTGTTGCATGTTCAGTTGGAACCCTGAGGGCTCTTCCCGCTGAGTGTCTCTCCTTAGGTGCCACTATTTTTGAAGCTGAAATAAAATTTGGAGAGCAGATTCTATAAATGATACTGGAAAAACAAAGCATGTGAATAATTACACTCAGAATATGAGAAGGCAGTTTCTGAAGAACTTTTGTACAAGTCCTGATACTTAGAAAAACAAGCACGTTCTCCAGAGTTACAACCACCCTGTGCAATTACTTCTGAGTAATACGCTTTGTTGTTTGTTGTGCTCTCTTCCAACAGCTGAAACCTCGGGTGCGAAACTCAAGAGTCACAGCGCAGTCATCTCAGAAATAACCTCATGTGATTAATGCAGTGCTAGCTCACAGAGCTGCGCTTTCGCTGACTGTGCAGTACCCAAGCGTGTGGCTCTTACTCTCCTCACCACAGTGTTTTGTTCCGTGCTGTGTTGTACAGCTGTGTCATATTGTACTTGCTGAGCATGTTACTGAACAAGAATGTTTTTAAAGAGGAGGCTGTAAGTTGAAGTACAACTCTTTTGTGTGCTCAAACTGTAGGAATACTGTCAATTCAGATCATCAAAGCTATTTTCATTGTTGCCGTGGCTGATTTCGTTTAACTTCAGCGGTATTAAGTCATTACAGTGACAATGTAATTTAATATAATCTTTTTAAATAAGGAAATTGAAACAGTGTGTACAACATTGATGTAATATATTGAAGGCATGTTGCACCTAGAGCCATAATCCTGGGTTCCAGGCTCCATCACTACTTTTGTGTCTAACCTCTAAATGTTTTTTTAAATGCGTTAGTTTAATGCACATTGCTAGACAAAATATGAGTAAATTATGGTGATTACTAGAGAGAACACAGTTGATCTAACCCATTTTAATTGTATGTAATTTAAACACTGATGTCATGAAGTTACACAGTTGCATATTTTTACTACAGCCATATGTTCTTCTAAGTAAGAGACTCAGGGGACTCACCATTTCATCATTCACTCTGCACACTTAATGCAGTTAACTGCATTTACCTGCCTGTCATTTTGCACAGTTAGTGCAGTTAACTGCATTTACCTGCCTTTCGCTTGCATGGAAAATTGAATGAGTTAAAATACTCTGCAAAGTTTTGTTCTGTGTTAACACCGAGTTTCATTTTCTTGGTATGTTTAAATCAGCAAATTTGTTTATTATTGTGTATTTTAAAATGTTGATTTAGGGGCTAGTTATAGATTCATTTGTCTATAAAATGTTTAGTAGTGGAGCACAAGGAGCTGCTTTTCTGTTGGTGAACAAATTAAAGTTTTTCAGTTGTGGGTAAGGTTAGTGTACCGAGATGAGTGTAGGGCAGGATTTTTGCCTTTATATGAGCTTGGCACATGTTCCTCTGTAATGTGGGTTTAATTCAGGTACTATTGCCCAGTTTTCTTTGTCTTTCTGAAGTTATACTTTGTTGGTCAATTTAAAGACTGCATTTTGAGGAATGCCTGGTTTTGGGCAGTACAGAGATGAGTTTTTTCCTGTGCAAGTGTGGTTGTTCATTGGGGTTGATTATCCATAAGGTCCTGACTTATGAGGATAGCTTAGAATAGCTGCTAGCTATGAATAATTTAGTACAGCATCAGATTGCGTGCCACTTAAGAAGGCCTCTGCCTATGAAGCCTTATATCTTGTTGAAATCCACTCAACAGTATGAAGGTTACTGCTTGCACTGGTATTTTATTGTACTCTTTCCTTTCTATTTTAAGATTTGTCAGTAAATATTTAATGGTGGTAAGTAATGAAAATACTTGTGCAAGAGTAGGCCAAGCTTGTTTTTGAAATGCTGAGGTGTTGAGCTACTCTTCAGTCTTAACCTGTCTTTGAAATTTATTTTAAATCTTTGGCTAACATCGCACAGATAGCATTTTCTCCACTCAGATTTATGTAGTTGAGACAATTCATGTCCTAGACAATTCTTTTAGATGGTACTTCATTGTGGGGAAAGGAGAAAGGCCTAATGAAAGGCTTGCAAGAGTTACAAGATTTCAGTGCTTTCTACAAATTGCTCGAGTTGCTCATACATCTGACTAGAACAGACTCATATTACAGGGGCTTTTTCAGGAGAGAAACTGCAAATACAGCACTTTGAAGCAGTTCCAAGTGCAGATAAATTTACTGTATGCCTTTAGGAGACTTGGTCATGGCAACATAGCACTGGATGTGTTTTTAGGAATGCTAAAATAAGTGTTTTATCATCATATATTAGATTTTTCACAAAACCACGCCAAAACATTTGAGAAGAGCTTAATGAAGAAGTTACTCTGGAAATGTCAAGGGAATAACATAAGCAGTAAAAGTAGTAGAGAAAAAGGATTTTGTGGGGCTTTTGGGGGAGAGAGATTAATGCTTTATGATATTTAAGGAAGATCTGTCCAATGTCTGGAAAGGTTTTTTGTCTGACTACTTCTGACTGTTCCCATTCTCTGTCTGCTAGTAAGTTTTCCTTGCTATGGACCTCTTCATTGGGTTGCTCTGTTGTAGCTGAACATCTCTCTTAGAATTGTTTTGTAGGACGCTTTCAAGCAAAGTAGAACCTGTTCTTTTTCTTTTCCAAATGAGATTTGTAATATATGTGATGCTGCTGGAAGCTGACAGGGTGAGATACAGCCATCCCTTGGTGCCTGCTTTAGCACTTGAAGATAAAATTGGCCTTTAATGTTTTTGTGCTCCTTCACAGGGTAGTGAGTAATTTAAGTGTCCATTAAGGGTTAGTAGTTAAATGCTAAGATCTTGCTAGATGTCTTTAATTTCTCCTTAAAGGCGAAGATCCAGATGAGTCCCTTTGAACAGGCAGTCTTTGAACTGTGCAGTTTTAATAAATTCTAAAACCTCCAATAGTTGTGTAGTGTACTACTGTCTGATACTTTGATGGAAATGCAGTTTTGTTTACAGATAGAAAGAACTCGTTCAGTTCAGCCTCAGTGTAAAATTTTTAAGCCTATTTATTTTCAAACTGGGATCTTAAAATTGAACTGAAAATTAGTGGGACTTTGCTTACTCTGGAGCTTTTTGGTCTGTGATATAATTGTCTTCTCTATGCAAATACATTATGCTGCAATAAATTGTACTTTACTAGGCAGCCATAAAAGTTAAATTGTCCATTTTCCTGATTCAAGTACGAGGTTTCCTGATATTTGAGAGGAAATTCTATTGTGAATGTATGCACTGTGGCTGCAGTAGTTATGGCAAGAAAGGAAAAAGTGCCTGAAAGACTTGCTTTTTTTTTTTTATTATTGTTGCTGTGCACAAGAACAGGCTATCCTCCAAACCTACCGGTGTGTGAGGAATAGACTATGAAGTTACATTCTGCCTTTTATTTTTGTGTTTAAAATAAACTTTCTCCTGTTGTTGAAATGTGTCAGTTGAAGTATTGCAGTTAAAAACAATACTGGAGTGTCATTGTTTTCATACAGTGTCTCCCCAGAGCTTTATTAAAGCCTTGATATCTATTGTTTCCTATTTAGCTTTTATCAAGTGGTGATTTTATGCAATGGCATCAAGCCACAGTTCTTCACCAGTGCCTCAGTCGAACAGCAGTGATGCTTTCTTTAAAAAAGAAGTGGACGCCACAAAACGCTTTCGCCCTGTGCAGTCCCTGCCGGATGTGTGTCCCAAGGAACCCACAGGTAATGCCGGTGTGCAGGCAGAGGGAAAAAGCAGCTCAGCTTGCTGAACGATTCCCAGCTATCCAGTCAATATTTCTTGCGTACTGGGTGTAGTGTACTAAGCCATAGTCTCCCAAGCATGCTGTGATTCTTTTTTACACCACCCAGTGTCCCTTTGGAGCAATAGGAGAGACTATTTGCAGCTTGTTTTAAGGTGTCCCCATTATAGGTGGGACTTTGCTTGAATCATTCCACATTACAGCTATGATCCATACTCCATGTAAGAGGAGGGTGCAGTCTGACAGAGCTGGTAGCAGACGTGTCCAGTGTGCTTGGAGCCTGACTGCATTCCTTGTGGGAGACATCCCAGCCCTTCTGCAGGAGGAAGCAAGTGACCTGTCTGTAGTACTAAGTCTCTGGTGCTGTTGTTAAACCAGATTTTGGTCATGGTTCCAGCTGTTTTGTTGCACTAAGGCTTACTTTACACAAAGGAGTAGGTGGGATGGGATCTTAAGAATTTTGGCATATAATGCTAATGCATTGCAGCTCTCATTCTGATCAAGATCAGATTATTAGAAATATGTTTGTGGTTGGAATCTTTTTCTCTTCAGTAGAAACTAATGTTGAATGAAATCTGTTCAATGAGTGTCAATGCACCACTTCTGTGTTCAAAACTTGAGTTGGTTTATCTCATAGAAGAAATGCAGGTGAAGTGTTGCAGAAGGAGAATATCATCAGTTGTTTGCATAGCTAATTCTAATCCAGTATGTAATTGGTAAAATATGGTTTGCTTAAGAACCACATTTTAGCAAAAGCTTACAGCTTTGTTTCTTACCCTAACAAACTGTCTTGTCTTTTGTGCTGCAGGCAATCCCAATAACTTACATGACAGCCCATCTCTAGTTGTGGATCAGCAAAGATGGACTATTTATCATTCCAAAGTCAATCTCCCAGCAGCACTAAATGACCCTAGGTTAGCAAAAAGGGAATCTGATTTCTTTACAAAAACATGGGGAGTGGACTTTGTGGACACTGAAGTCACGCCTTCATTCTACCTCCCACAGATCACCAAGGAACATTTTGCATTATACCAACAGGAAATCACTCCGGTAAGAACCCCCAATTAGATGCACATAGTCCTAGGAGCCAGAAAGAGATCCTTCTTCTAATTAGATTATCCTGGCTAGTAGCCCACTGTACAGTTAGTTGATAATTAATTTGCTTTTTCAGTGTTGTTTGGGTCTTCATTAGACATTTCTGGTTTTATAATCTCAGAACCCATTGTGTGGAAAATGCTCTCTGAATTGTCCTGAGGCAATTTCATGTTATTTTTAACTTCTGTTTCTGAGTACTGAGCTCTGCACCAGGGCTTGCAGTTCGTTTTGTTTGTTTTTTTTTTTTTTCTGGTTGTTAATCCTTTTTTCCTTTAAGGATTGGGCTCTACAATGCAGCATAGCATTCTGAGACCTTTGCTGCAAGGGTTGGCAATATATTTTAGGAGTCTTCAATCTAAACATTGAAACATTTATACATTAACTTCTTAAACTATAAACAGGCCTATTGTCTTGGTGATTTCTTTTGTAACAGGGAAGTGTAGGCTACACCTAAGGACACCAAGACCAGTAGGAGACTTCTACAATTTCTTAAAAATACAAGTGTCAGTAAGAATTTAGTATTCTTCTTTTTTTTTTTTAACTGAAAGAACATGTGGAAGTCTCCTGCTGTTCTCTGCTTCCTTGGTTTGTAACTTCCTTATTTTTTTGCTAGTTCAGAATTAGCTGCAAGAAATGTTACTTGTGTAATTATAAAGTCTGTAGAAGGGAATTGTTTATAAATGAACTACAACTGAACTATTGCCTTTAACTGACATACTCAGCATCTAAAATGTTTTAAGATTTCATCCTTTAAAATTAGTACTTCATGCAGTGACTGCTAAATGAAGGAAGGTTTTGAAACTAGGACCTGAGCTGTGATGTAGCTTCTTGCAGAAATCTAGTTAGCATTGGTGTTCTTTAGAAACATAATTTATCACCACTGTGGTCTCTGGTGGTGTTTAAAATTCAAAGCTCAGCATGATGAAACAAGATATGTGGTTTCAGCAAGGTACTCATTAGTAATATGTGCAAGTAATTTCTACTTTCATCCAATTTGATTTAGCAATGAAAAAGAATTCTTTGTGTGTTAGTGTGATTCCTGGATTAGTCAGCAAATAAGTGTTTGTATATGTAATTACAGTTGATCTATGATTGTATATCATTATGTAGAGAAGTTATTAAACCTCTTCAATAACTTCTGTGTTTATTTTCTCTTGAGATGTAAAGATACAGGAAAAAAACAACACATCCACTATAGGTTGAAGTTTTTAGTACCTTTCACCTGGACAAACTTCGTCTGAGCTTATAAGAGGAAGAAAATACTGTGAACCTGCCAGAATTATTTTGCATAATTTAGTTGTGTTTTACTGAATGTTTTGCTTCAAATGAAAGAAAAATCTGGGTTTTAAGCATCAGAATAATTTTTTAATATATTTTCTCTTCTGCAGAGAGAGAAGGTTCATGAAAGGTGCAAGAATATTTGTACTCCTAAAGATACCTTTGACAGGACACTATTACACACTCACGGTACAGTCAAAGCCTCCTTTACTTATTAAAAAGTGGTGTCTTTTTATATCAGTATGTTATAACATCGGTAGCAAGTGTTATGAATGTTACTCATCATTGATTCTATAATCTACTAATTGTCTCTGTTGCTTGAGACCTTCATGTACAATAATAGCTGATGATTTCTTTGAAACAAGACTTGGAAACTCAGACGTGGTAGGCTTAGAGGTATTCATGACCACTGCTGACATTTCATAGGTCAAAACGTTAGTGATACCTGCTTTTAAACTTCTTCTTGGCATGTTTGGATTTGTGACAGGTCATTGTGGCCCTGGCAGTGTTTTCTTTAACTGCTGTTTATTTAAAGATCCATTGAAACTGTTGCATCAAATTTGCATCAGTGAAGAACTGCAGTGCCATTCCTGTATCTCTGCCATGAGAGTCATATCATGGCTGAGGTGGGAAATAATATCTCAAGATGATCTAGTCTAGACCATCTGCTCAAGCCAGGACCACCTATGGGAGGACAATGTTCAGCTGGATTGTGAATCTCACAGATGGAAATGGACAATCTATCTGGGCAACCTGTTTCAGTGTTTTACCACCCTCACAGTAAAAATACTTCCTTGTGTTCAAATGAAATCTTTCATGTATCAGTTTCTGCCCATTGCCTCCTGTCCTGGCACTGGGCACCACTGAGAAAAAACAGCTTTGTGTTCTTTGCACCCCCTCATCAGATCTTTAAGCACATTGACCTTCCCTGGGCTTTTCCAGTCTAAACAGTCTCTCCTCCTTGTTTCTTAATCATCTTTGTGGCTCTTGACATGATTCATTCCAGTATGTGTAGGTCTGCTTTGTGCTGGGGAGCTCAAACCTGCATGTGGAGGCTGAATTTCAGGACTTCATGGAAGTAGCTCAACTAATAGGAAACTAGACAGGAAGGAAGGCAAGGGGCAAAAGAAAAAAAAGAAAAAAAAAGTAAAAGAAACACTCATAACTTGGAGAAAGTTTTTTATTATTTATTTTAATTTACTTTCTCAAAAACATTAGCATAACAAGGTTCATTTATCAATCTCTTTGATAAGTCTTCATTTATCAATCTCTTTGATATGTCTACGGGTAATACAGCAAAAGGGATTCAGTAGTTTACTCCTTTTGATCAAGTTGTTTCTGCTGACTTTCTTCCTCCTCTTCTGTGCAAAAAGAAGCCCTTCTGCGGGGTTTCTCTGTGTTGGTGTTACTTTGGAATAGCTGTTCCAGAATGAATCTGTCTGTGCTGCATACTGCAAAATGAAAGGGCTTTCTTCAGTCTTACCTTAATCCATCTTAAAAGAGTCTGAATGTTTTTAAAAAGGGAAAGTTACTGTCACCAAAGTAACTGGGATCTCCTTGTGTAGCTGGACAGTTCTTAGTAGAAGCATCATTTGGTAGTCTGAAGCTTGTGACTTTCTATAAATTCTGCTGTTACTGTTTCCTGTCTTCCTCTAACTCCATCCCACAAGACTTAGCATTTCACTCCTGTAAGAATTGGTCTGTCCAAAGGCTGAGGACAGCAGGGTAATTCCAAGGTTGCCTTTTGTACTTTGATACAAATAAAGTAAGAGGCAAATGAAGTAAAATCCAAAGAGAGCAGTATGGCAGCTGATGCTGGGGTAGCACTTACCGTGTTTGTCAGGGTTGAGCAGACTGTCCAGCAGAGATATGGGCTTGTGGCTTATAAAATTTCTCAACTTTTTTGTCCTCCAGTGTGCCCCCTCTTCATAATGCCCACTAAAGTAATGAGTAAGGCTGGGACAAGGGATTTTGGCTGAACCTCAAAAGTCTGAATTTGCCTTTTCTTCGAGTTCTGCTGGGATATAATGAATTAACTCTTTTCCCAACTCAGTTCTCTCACCCTCTGCAATTGTCAGGTCAGCATACTCCATGGGAATTAGTCCTGCTGTGCTGCTTGGTCAGTGATTGGGACTCTGGCCCGAGTCCTTGTTCATCCTTCCTGCCAGTCTTTGTGCATCCAATCTCCAAGTGCTGTGCAAAAATGATTATATGGGCAGCTTCAGTCTGAGGCATTAAAACTGGGATGATGTTTGAAGGGCCTTTTACTGGGCCTTGCCAGTGCACTAATGAATGTGAAGTGCTAAGTGGATTGCTTTGTATGACAAACACTGACACTGCCAAAGCAGCCAACTACAAGCTCCCTTGAGTGGGTTGAGACCTGAACTGCAAAGGACAAAAGAGTACTTCAAGGAATCAGAATATTTCAGGTTGGCAGGGACTTCAGAAGGCCTTTACTGCAACTGCCATCTCAAAGCCAGTTCAGCTGTGAGGTCAGACCAATCCATTCAAAGCTTTACCAAGAAAACTAGAAATATCCAGAAAATATCTACAAATATATATCCGGAAAATCTCCGAAGTACCCAGCCCTTCTGGGCTGCCTGCTCCAGTGCTTGACTGTCCTCGTATCATCAAGCTTCTCCTCATGTTCAGTTAGAAAATTTCATTTCAGTTTGTAAGACTGTTTCCCCTCTGTGAGGAATATGGCATCATCGTCTTGAAAACTTCCTCATGGGATTCACTTGTTCAAGGGAATTGTTTCCTATTGTTTGCTAATGAATGACTACCTGTGTTTTGTTTAATTTTAGATAAATCCAGGACAGATCTGGAACAAGTACCTAAGGTATGGCTTCTGGGCACTTGGAGGTGTTGTAAGACTTTCTCACATGAAGTGTTGGATATATGCATGTACTCTGTTCTTTGTAGAAATTGTGCCTCACTGATGACTTGGGTTGATTTTCAAGATCTGTAGTGCTCAGAATTTAAAGACTAAGATTGATTTGCTTTGTTGTTTTTTTTTTCTTACTGTTTCCATGGTCTCAGTTTTTCTCTTAAAGTAAAATACAAATACCATTATTTTTTTCATCTTTAAGTAAATGAAGTTAAGACCTCAGAGCTGAGCAGAATTAGCCAGTCTAGGAGGAAGAGAAAACTGAAGAGTTTGAGAAAAGCTTGAATATTGCCTAGTGTACAACTCAGCATAAGGTTTAACTACTTGAATCCTTGATCAGAGCTCTCTTGCATATAAGCATGGAGCATACATGATGTGGATTTTTGTGTCAGATTGACAAAAGACACAGCTTGAGATTCCATTTTAGTCTGAATATTTTTTTTATAGGTACACTAAGAAGTCAGAGTAATATTAATACTCAGCATCTCTGTGCCAGTCGTGTAGGCTGCGACTTGAGTAGCTGTCACTGCAGTGTTTAAAGTCCAGGAGACAAGAATGCTTGAGTGTGGTGTAATGCTGCAGTCTGTGTTGAACCTTTTAAAATTACACTTCATAAATAAAAGGAAGAGGGTTCTACTGCCTGTCTGTAAGCTCAAGGTTTTGTCAAGTATGAATAATGTTACCAGAGAGAATTTTAGATTAATAGTTCTCCAGGAGGTGTGGTTAATGTTACATGTTGTTGACTCTTCCTGTGCCCAGCACAGTTGCTACATCCTGCCCTACGGGATGTCAGCTTGAGGTTCTGCTCCCTCCCAGGGAACACTTGCTGCACCCTCACAGCCCGCTGGATGATCAGTCTGGTGGGAGCTGTGGCCCCAGGAATGAGCAGATCAGCAACAGGATGCCCTTGTTAGTGAAGAAGCTTTGATCAGATCCTTGAGAGAACCCACCTGCACTTCCAAGCTACCTATGTTTGCACACTCAGGGTGTTTGGGTCATCTCAGGTGGTTGAATACATATGTAATTTTGGAGCTGTGACTTCCACTTTCAGGAGGATAAGGTGCTGTCAGATCACACAGGCTTTTAAAATACATTGGTTGTAAAGTCTGGAATTAATTTGTTTGCCCAGATAAATGAAAATCTGGATGTTGAAACCAACAAATAAGGTCTCTGTTAGCTTAGTGAGACAGGAGATGTGTTTAACTGGGGCAAAAAATATAGGGGTGAGTGAGGCACATTTATTTCTTTTGTTTTTCTGTTTCAGATTTTTATGAAACCAGATTTTGCCTTGGAAGATTCCTTAACATTTAATGCCGTTTTACCATGGTCTCATTTTAGTACCGCTGGTGGAAAAGGAAATCGTGATGCAGCTTCCTCCAAGTTACTTCAAGAAAAGGTACAACTTTGACACAAGTTATGGTTATCCATCATTGCTGGTGGATACTGCAAAGGAACTCCATGGCTGCTGCTATGTAGTGTTTCTTGAGACATCATTGTGGGCTTTGCTATCTCTCATTTTACATCAGGCTGCATATTGTTAGTAAATCATGCAGGAAGCATCCTACTGAAAGAGAACTTTTTTTCCCTGCTCAGTAAATCTGTCAAATCTGGAAAAAAAGAATCTGTGTATTATGTAACAACTGGCTTTTTCACGACAACTGTATATGAAGAACTGAATATATATGTTTACTGAAACAGCTGTATATGGAGAACTTCAGAGGTGTGGAGTAGTTTTCTTAGTGAGGAAGAGCAGTTCGTGAGAAGGGAAAGCTGGATTGCACAGGTTGTACACTGTGTCGGACTGTTATTTTCCAACATCTCAGGAAAATTTCAGATTCAAGGCACTGTAGTTTCTATGCTAAAAACAATGCTAAATCCTGTGGTGTTTGTGTTTTAGGAGATTTCTCTTACTTTTGTTGTTGCCTGCACTGATCTGTTTTTGCATTTCACAAAGGAAAATGTGAAAGCAGAGTGGTTTCTTTCATACTGGAAACAGAAGTCTGTTCTTGGTTGTTTTTATCTTTTTTTGCTAGTTATCTAGTCATAATATAGAAAATCTCATAATGAGTCATCTTTACAGTACAAGTGCCCATAAAATGCTTTTAGAAAATCTAAGTGGTGAGGTACATCAGGAAAAAATGCGGTACCTTAGGAAAAAATATCATGAGGTTGTCTGAAGGTGTTTCCAAATTTCTGGGAATTAGTCTTCCTGCTCTCCTGCCAACTCAGGAAGAAATGACAGACCTTGCTGGAGGCTAACTCAAAGGTTTGTTAGGTTGTCCTCCACATCTAAAGTTGGAGAAAGGCTTCTTAGGAGTTTTTTGGGGCAGTTGCTGTCTGAAGATGAAAAAGCAGTGTCTGGCATATGCTGTGAAATTCCCAAAATGTGCCTGGAAGCAGCATGGACACTCAGAAAGGACTTGTGTTGAAGCAGACCCAGACCCTCACTGATGCAGAGGAGTGAAAACACTGCTTCATATGACTGAAATGAGCCCACATTTGTTGTTTTACTTTTTAAAGCCTCTGAAATGCACGAGGTTTACACTTACCGCATGTAAATATGCACCCTGCTGCCATAGTTGTCCCTAGCTCCAGGCACCATTTTCCAACGGGATTTTGAAAACCTTGTCATAAGCAAGATCTTTTATACTGCTGTTGATCTACTTCAAAAATTTTCTCATGGTGTTTTCTTCTTTACCTTCTCCCATGTGTTGCCCTACATTGGGACTGTAAGCTTTTTGTGGCAGGTGCTGTTTGCTCTGTTTGTTCTACCTTGTTTAGCATAGTGAAGGGACCTAGGGCATTGGTACAATCACATAAATAATTGTTTGTAATAGCCCTTTCTCTGATCCCTGTGTCAGAGTCTGTCTTGGCTTTCCCTGTGGCTAGGTGTGTCACAGCTGGTTGGTAGAGGATGCTTCTGATTAAATTAGGTGTGAATAAAAAGGTGGGTTTGCATATTGTATAAATCCCTAGTGTATCCGTGGGAAGCAGTATGAAAATAACTACAAGAAGCAGCCATTCTCCAGCTCATTTCCTTTCCATCTCTGGTTGGCCTTTTGGAATTCAGCAGGAGGTTTGAATGCTTGGCACCTCTGAGAAACCAGGTCATCTGAGTATTAACATTCAGATGGGCATCCTAAAGCCTCAGAACTTTGTGTTTGCATATTCAGCTTAAGCCAAAACACAGAGCTATTACAGTCAAAGAATCAGACCAGCGCAGTGGTCTGGTAACTGTTGGACATAGAGAATTTGAATTTCAGGTTCTGAACGTGTAGGTGTACTCTGTCTCTGGGAATTCCACAGTGCCAGCACACAAGAAATAGGCTTAGTACTAATTCCAGCTGGTTGGCAAAAGTACAGCTGCAGGCAGAGATACCCTGGAGATTTTTGTACAAAGAAGGTACTACAGCTTTTTAAATAAGCAGAGCCATTCTAGTCGTGTGTCATCAAAAAAAGTGGCTTCAACTGTAGCAGCTTCAGTGACCCAAATTTCATAGCTTATCTGCATGTATGTACTGTTGCTTGCAAGCCAGTATGCAGAGCTGTCTCCTGGTTATTGTCCATATTCTGTGGCCAGTGTGAAACCATGTGGTACAAAACTTGGGTATTTTAGATTTATTTGCTTTTCTAACTTTTTATTTTCAAGCAGGAAAGGCATCAAATCAGTCTTCCCTCAGTGATCTTGAGATAATTTAAGAAGAAGTTATTATACCACAACAACAAAGAGATTTAGCTTTTATTAGCAAAGTTTCCCCGTGATACAATGAGACAAATACTCTGAAAGTGTATTTGCATGGTGATAAAGCTTCCAGGTCATAACAATAATGTTGGTTTTTCCTCTTCCCTCATCTTCCCAGCTGAGCCATTATTTGGACATCGTGGAAGTCAATATTGCTCATCAGATTTCTCTCCGTTCAGAAGCATTTTTTCATGCAATGACCTCTCAGCATGAGTTGCAGGACTACCTCAGGAAAACCTCCCAGGCTGTAAAATTGCTTAGAGAGAAAATCTCTAAAATTGATAAAGTAATGTGTGAAGGATCACTTCGAGTTTTAAGACTGTCACTCACCAGAAATAACTGTATAAAAGCATACAATAAACTAAAGTTAATGGCTACTGTACACCAAACACAGCCCACAGTACAGTTGCTGCTCTCCACTTCGGAGTATGTTGGAGCTTTGGACTTAATAGCAACAACACAAGAGGTGTTACAGCAAGAGCTTCAAGGTATTCACAGTTTCCGGTAGGTAACCATGTAGGAAATACATAAAATGCAAGCAGAGCTGGAATGTGTTGAGCACATTATGTTGGCTGAAGGGATTTGTTCCAACTTTGTTCATTCATTTTTAGAGGACCTAATACAGAAGGTATAAAATATAAGTGTGGCATAAGCAGTGTGACTAATGCATTTGCCAGAAATGGGCTGGGTTTTTTTTGGAGTGGAATGAACTTTTGACATCTAAATGCTTTGTCCTCTGTTCTGGTTTACAGATGTTTTAGGGGTGCAGAGATTAGAGCAAAGCTGTGTCTGGACTTTCATCTTGCATGGCTTGTAGCTGAGAGGCGTTTTCGACATGGGGGTGTGCAATCCTCCTGCAGGCAGCACCCCAGGGATGGATCCTTGGGCTTGTGTCTTTAGTGGCTGACCTGGACTGGAGTTGTTAAAGGACCATGCAGGAATATTAACACAGTAGAATCCTTCTACCTGATGTAAAATAAGCTGTCATAAGATATAGATACTTTAAAATTGGTGCATGCAAAGCTGCCAGTGTGGCACGATGCTGGCAGAAGCAGTGCGTGGTTAAATCAGCTCCAAGGCTTGCATCAGCCAGCTGAGGAGCTGTGTGCTAAGTTTTCTGAGTTGATGCTGGTTGAGGGGTGCTTTATTGAGAGGTTATGTGGTTCCTGCAGCCCAGTGGTCCACAGCTTGCATAATGGAAACATGATTGCTGCTTGGTAGCTACAACATGAATGTTCAGAACTTTATATAGTTACTGCTCTTGTCCATCTCCTCTGTTAAGTACCCAACACATCTTCTAGCTAGTTTGGAAAAAACTCAAATTTTATGTAGAAGAGATCTCTGGAAAAAGTCCTAGACAAAGTAATAAAAATTAAAAAAAAAAATTAAAGAGCCAATAAATTATTGGGGTAAAGTTGCTGTAAGCGTTTTTGTTAAAAAACCTGGAAACAGACTGTGTAAAATGTGGAACTTGTCTCTCTTCAGATGCCTCAGTGCAGTTTGTCCTCTTTAGTGTTCCTGCTATCAACCACTTGATTCTGGTGCACAGCCCTTGACTGAGTCACCTTTGTATTGACCTGGTGACAAGTCAGTGCAGTTCTACAGCCCTGTGACAGCATCACTCAGAATCAGCTGTGTTTTGCAGCTGGGTAACCTGTGTGCTCTGTCAGCAGAGTGCCATTCTCTTGTCATTGATTGATTGACATGATGTCTGAAGAATGTGCCATTGTTTCAAAATTACCCTCAGGTGTGGAACATATTTAGATAATCATCTTGTCTGTAAAGAATAATTTCTATGAGTAAAGTTTAGCTGGTTGTTTTGGTAGTTACAGACAGTGATGTGTGTGAGAAATGTCCTCTCTGCTTTGGACAGTAAAGGCTCACAAACATGAGTTAAGAGCTACCTAAGTCATGTACCCCACCAGAAATGCAAGTGCAGTTGAGAAGCCCAGCACAGTTTCCAAATCTCACAGTGGCCTGTGTATATAGCTTTTGTGAAGAAATAATGTGCAGTGGAAAGATGGATAGAACTTCTCAGTAGAATGTTGTGTTTCTAAAAATAAATTAACTTTTAAAAAAATCTGAATTGGTGGCAAGCACATATTGTTCAGCTTTTCCCAAGAAATACCAAAGGTATCTTCTTGCTTTATTCTGAGCAAGAGTGATGCAGTTGTCAAGTGAGTTAAATACCCTATTTATTTTAACGAGATCCTTCTAAAGCAATAACAATTATTTTCTAAATAATTACTGTTTTTTAGTAAATATCTGATGCAAAAACTCCCAACATCTTGTTTTAGTATTGCCGTGGCAGCTTGTAGAATTTGGTGTTTTCAATTGAGTCATGTCAGAATCATTCAATATAAAGCAGTAAGAAAATGACTCAAATCATCAATTAATTTTTCCCTTGTCATACTGTATGCAGAGAAAAATGTAGTTTGTTTCTAGTTGTAGCAAAAAGTAAAAAAATCATAAAGGTTGTGTGAAGTAATACATCGGTGTCTTTAGTCTGGGTTAATGTCACTAATGACATGTGTCATTGTAACTGCTTGCTACTACTCCAGTAAAGAATTAAAGTTTTAGGGCTCTAACCTTTTCAAGTTCACCCTTTTAATTTTACAAAACAAAGCTGATGTGTTAACTAGCTTAAAAATCTGTGAAAACACTTTCTGCATTGTTTTCACGGTCCTTGTTGGGATGATGGAGATACAGTGATTTTGTTTGGTTGGCGGGGTGATTTGGTTTTGTATTTTGTGTTCTGGGTTTTTTTCCCCACAGGTATGCTGGCAAACCACACTTTTATAGTATTTTATTCAGTAAAAGCTGATGCATGGAAAAATAGTTCTCATTTGTGTATTTTAAAAGAAGCTTTACCCTGCAGTCATCATTTTCCATGATAGAGTTGTCATATTCAGTACTCATTGAAAGGATTTGATCTGTGAGCGTTGCCTGTTCAGAGATAATTACCAAGGTGTTTTTCTGGAGTGTGAATTAAGATTTGACTTGTTCCTGAATGTTTCAGGTTGGAGGGATTTTTGTGGCTGCTGGGGACTAGAACCTCTTGGACAAAGTGGTGAGGGCAGGTGCTGGTAGCTGTTGTTGGATATTTCCATTGCTGAGTTTTGAGAGGACAGGTTTTGGTGTGTTTCAGTGCAGTTCAGCACAGAAATAACGTACCAAGAAGCATCTTCATGCTTACCTCAGTAAGAGCCTTTGTGTTGTGGCTCCTAGTCCTGCAGTTTTGCAACTCCAGTTATTATAATCGTTGGGGTGTTTTCTTGTTGTGTTTGTTCTGAAATGCCCATGATGCAACTGGCTTGGATTTCTGTTTAAATTAGATATTAAATTTGCTGGCTATTTTTGCTTAAATTAGGTATTTTAAATATGTCTGCTTTGTCCATTCCAGTGAATTATTGAACAATTTCAAAAGCAGGTACATCCTTGGTCATCTTGAAATTAAAATAAATAAGATCATCTGCTCAACTCAGATACAGCAAGATTCCTGGACTTCAGCTCAGTGCTGGCTATGTGGGTTTCTGCAAGGAGAAGGAACCAAGAGTCATAAGTTTATGACAGCAGAGGATCCAGCTGCACCAGCACTGAATGAATGCCATGTTCATCCCCCCCATTTTGTATCTAGACTTATCTAAAATATCACAGCTCCACTTAATTCTCATTTGCAAAGTGTCTGTGTTTGTTTGTTTTTGTTAAAGAAAAAGGCAGTCTGATTTTACTGATACTTGTTCCCAGCTGTTAGTGGAAGTTGAAAAGCCTGGAGTGTTTGACATCTCTGAAGTTCACACTTTTAAAGGGCAGTTGATATTTCTGATGTGAGAAATTCCCTTGTGCTTCTGTATGGCAACAGTCTGCAAAATATGGTCTAAAATCTCCCATACTTGGGAATAGTATTTTTCATTTAGAGTAGCATAAAAAAAGGCAAATTTTAAAACTCCTGTGTGTTCTCTGAAAGCCATCCTGTCATGTGACTTTAATCTGTGATCACATCAAAAGTTCAAATGTTTGAATTAGAAAAACTTGTGGGCTGATGATCTGAGGAACTCAACAATCAAAAGAAGTATTCCTTCTTTGTAACACCTTTATGCTGACAGGCAGTGAGTATTCTTAGTTCTGGCTCACCTCATTGGGCAGAGAGGTACTTGGCGCCTTCCAAAAAAAGAAAAAAGCCCTACTTCCATATTTTATCCTCTGTCAATGTTCAAGTCCATATGTTTTGGTGTAAGGTGACAGTGGCTCTGAAAAATGCATGATTTCAGCTGCTGTGAAGAGTGAAAGATTGGAGCCTCCCATTAAGCCAGCATTGATTGCATGGAATTTTCCTCCTGGGTGGTTATTTTCTTCAACTGTGAACTAATGATTTGTTTTCAGGTTGATTATTTAGCTCATATCTCAATGGTTGTTTTTCTTAGGCATCTTGGCTCACAGCTTTGTGAATTGGAAAAGCTGATAGATAAAATGATGATTGCAGAGTTTTCAACTTATGCTCGCAATGATTTAAATAGACCCCTAGAAGATGATTGCCAGATTCTAGAAGAGGTATGTCTGTTATTGAAATAAACTGTCTCATGAATATGTTTGCATCTTTAACATACTTAATTAGCACCAACTAATTCACTCAGGTCTCTAGTAGCAACACTATAGACTATTTATCTTCTCATCCACACCTCTCCCTGCCCATTTATTTTTGCGCTTGATAAGATTAAATAATTCTAATTAAACTCTGAACTGCAATCGAGGCCCACTTTATTTTTTCAAAATAATCAGTTCTCTTTTCTGTGATTAAATGTACACTGAGTTCACTTCATGAACCTAAGCATGTAAGTGGAAAAGAACATGGACTCTGATCTACTTGGTTGTAAAATTTAAGTTTTGGCAATGAAAGCTGATATTTGCATGTTGTTCTCATTCTGTCTCCCTGTGCTTTTATGGGTGCTTATACCAAGCATATGCCTGCCCTGAATGCATGCTTCATTCACAGTATATATAGATACATATTGCTCATTCCTCTGAAGATCATAAACATACAAAGATTAGGCTATTGTGGTTGCTTTGTAGCCCAGGAAAGATTTTTCTGGATTTTGCCTGTAGGGCTCTTTATTAATTGCTGGAGCCTATGACCTGTTCAGCCTTGTTTAATCCACTTCATGAGACGTAGTGGTTGGCAGTAGCACTGCTCTCCTTTCTGCCCTGTGGTTCCTTGCCCTCTGTGCTGCAGCGTGCCAGCCTCTCACTCGGGCTGTGCTTAGTGTCAGTCTTGTTCGTATAAGGAAACTCACTCATGGTTAGAAATATCCACAGGTTTAAGCACTTGTGAATGAGCCCAGTTGAGGAATTGGCAGGAAAAGTGGTGGGAGGAAGAGAATCAGCTGGTATTTCCACAGGGAGCTTTTTTTGTATAGGCAAAGCTTGGCATTAGTCCTAAATGCTGTTCACTGTGCTTGATACATGAGCTGTCTTACTGCTGTGCAATTTCTTAAAATTGTTTCTTGTCTTCACCTTGATGTGTATTTTTTTAATTTTCTTTTTTCTTGATAGGAGAGACTTGTATCTCTAGTATTTGGACTTCTAAAACAAAGGAAGCTAAATTTTTATGAAATATATGGAGATGAAATGATTAATACTGCGAAGAATATAATTAAACAGGTAAGACAAACATTTCTAATGTACCTGACAAGCTTTTCTCTACCCCTTGCAAATAATTTTTTTGGTCATTAATAACAGCTCTGATAAAGTTTTTTGGTGGCTGATGGTCTCTCAGTTAGAGCAGCTGAGCTTGCAGACACTTAAGGGCTCCCTGAAGCACAGAGGTCTTTACAGAATAACTTTTGGAAGGTGTAGGTCACATAAGCTCCCTGTTTTTTGTGTAAAATTAACATTGTTGTGAACTTCCCTTTCTCTTAACACGTGGCTCTCTGAAATAGTAGAGTTGTGTCATGGCACTACATTTCATTAAAACCCACAACAAAACAAACACTCCAAAACCACGCTAAAAACCTCTCCTTCCCAACACACTGAAAAACCCTGGAGTTCTTGGTGTAAACACATAAAGGAGAATCAAAGAGCTTACCAGTTTAAACAAATGAATTCCCTGCAAATGATACAGAAAATATTTCTTGCCTTAATGGTAACACAGACCTAGAACAGGCACATGATAAAAGGTTGGAAAATATCCTTGCCTATTTCTGAGAGAGCAAGGTGAAGTAATGGAGAAGGTAGAAGTGCTTAACTTAAAAAAAAAACTTAAATTAAGCCCCACATCTTTTCTGCATTGGTGTGGTGGTTTGCCATTTAGGGCAGAGTGTTTCAAGTCAAAAAACCTTATTGATAAAACCAGCTAAATCAATAATTGGACAAAATTCAGATTCTTGCTTTGGGGGAAATACGTTGGGTAATTTTGATAGTGACATGAAGACTAGACTTTTGTTTGCAAACAGATCTCAAGCTGAGCTTAGGTGGTGTGTGTGGTACTTTCAGTTTTACTCATCTTGTTTATTTTCCCACATATGTAAGAATACTGTGTAAGAATGGGTGTTTTTTTCCTAGAGATAAGTGATTTTTTGGAGTTATGCTCTGATGTGCTATGAACTCCCTCTGATTTGTATCTCAAAGGCTGAGAGATAGGTGCTGACTTGGGCATCTCCTGTCCTCATAGGATAGTCTGCAGTTCGCAGCTGCATTGTGAGCTGGGTTGGGAACCTAGTTTTTAAAAGTTTGGATTTGGTTTTTTAATACTGTTATTTGAAGGTTTTTGTTTTAAGCCAGACTTGGCTGTTCCAATCCCTTTCACATTTCATCTCCATGGTTCTGTTGGTCTGGCTGTACAAGGTGGATAGACCCATATTGCTAGTAAATAATAAAAAAAAAAGAATTAATGAATAACCTCAAGATAAAGCTGTTCATCTGCCTGGCAGATGAACCCAGTCTCCATTGGGTTTTCACTTGTTCTCAGTCTCAAAATGCTTTTCCCATTCTGCTGGGAAAATTTAGGTTGGTTTAAGAGGTTTCCCCTCTGGTTAATAGTAGACAATGTTTAATCAAATTCCAGTGTAGATTTCTGTTCAATAAGGAAAATAGGCAGGATTTGTGTAGTTCCTGTGTGGTTTGTGCAATACTTTTGTATGGTGGCCCATTGTCTCAACTCTTAGGGGTACTTTTCCTCAATAAAGGAAACTCTTTTCTTGCCACGCCTCAAATGTGCTTCCTCTTCAAATGCATTGCTGGGCTGTTTTGGTCAGTGAATTTTAGTAGGTTTTTGTTGCCAGGCAAGTGTAAGAGCAGAGGTTTGTAAGCACTGAGCACACTCATAATTCAAGAACAAGGTTCTGTTCTTCTTCAGAAGCTTCTGTACTGACCACTATTATTCAGAACAGAGGTAAAACCCGTGTAGCTTGAGGTGGCAGCCCTCAGTCATCATTGGGATTGTACAAACTTGCTTAAAGGCAAAATGAGTTCACACTCTACTACTCATTTGTTCAGTTTATTGACTGGCATTTGGGAGAAAAACCTTTTTTCAGTGTGAGTGGAGTTGATTTGTACCTTGGGCTTACAAGTAATGGGAAAAGAGATGAATGAAATGGCTGTAGAACTGTAGATGTGTTTGGAATGAAAATTGATTGTACTGGAGACCTGAAAAAGCTGACCGGTTTTGTATGCACCAGTTGCTTTGGGGGGTTTCTTTTGTTTTTTTGCAGGGGGTTTTGATTGTTTTTTGGCTTTTTTTTGGTGTGTTTTTAGAGAAACAAGTTGTTAAGTGATACAAGTATCTCTTTCTTTTCTTATTTCACTTTTCCTTATTTAACTTGAGGATTAATGTGTTTGTTATGACACTCAGCAGTGGTTAGAAAGAAGCTAAGATCTTCTTTTGTTTTGTTTTTTTTCCCCCTTAAAATTTGACAGTGTGTGGTTAATACGGTATCGCAGATAGAAGAAATAGACACAGAAGTGGTTGTTAAGTAAGTATGCAGCCAGATTTTTATTGGTGGTGCTGGTGGGTGGGGATAGTATGATTTTTAGCATAGATAAATTTACTGTTACAATTTTTGCTTAAATTTCCCTATAATTAAGGATTATTCTTCTCTTGCATCTTAAGACTCTGCTTTTGTCCACCTCTGGGTGGATATTGTTTTACTTCTCATTCATATTCTAACGTTACCTTAAATTTACCTTTGAAATAAATACTAAAATTCTGTGAATCTCACTACGTGAAGCATGTATCTCTTGACTACATCTCTACTTGAAAGCATTCCCTGTTGCCATAATCTGGGACTTTATATTAAAACACGTCATGAGTTTAAGTTCTCCATAATCAAGAACAGGAGCTATTCAGAGAGGAGACCAGACAATTTTAGCCCTAGAAATGGTCCATCAGGAACCACACCAAGCCTATCAAAGGCCAGTGCCAGAGCAGAGATGGAGATGGAGCCAGACTCCTCTCAGAGTTTGCCCCAAGGGCAGTGGGCACAATGTAGAAGATGAGAAATTCCAGTTGAATCCTAGGGAGAATCTGTTCCCCAGCAGGCTGGTCAAACATTGGAACACAGGCCCAGAGAAGCTGTGGAATCTGTGTTCTGAGACATGGTCAGGCTTTGACTGACCCAGAGCAACCCCGTGTAGTTGGACCTGCCTTGAGCAGGGCTTGGCCGAGGCAGCTGCAGAGGCCCCAGCTCCGGGGGCCCCTGCCAGCTTCTGTGTTTTCTATGGCTTTATGATTCACTTGACTCACCAAAGTGTTACCCCAAGATGATAAAAATAGTCCAGCTGATAAAGCAAAGTGAGTTGCAAAACCTGCATGGAATTCATACCCAGATTGAGAAATGACTGGGCACAGGATCATTTTTACACACTGGATATTTGGTCACCATTCTCTAGTGTTTAGTCTTCTGCTCTTGGGTCCTAACTGTGTATTACAGGGTTTAATTTTTGTTCTGTCAATTATTTTTCTGCCCTTTTGCCACAAAATGCTGACTTGTACTTAAGTAGCAGAAGTGGTCTCATTGCTATGCCTTGCAAATTGAGCCTTTAAATGGGCTTAATAACACAGCTTTTTTAACGCTAGAAAAATATTTTCATGTAGGGTTTTTTTGTGATTTTTTTTTTTTCCTCCCCTGTGGTTTGTGAAAATGTTATTAACCCCATCCCTTGTTGGTAACACATACTTATTCTAGGGAAGAGAACATTATGCCCAGGAAAGAACTGAAGGGTAAATGTGAAGCTTTCATTTTCTGATAGTATGATCTAATCCTGTATCCCTCCTTCCCCTCTCCACTTGCATTGTGTTGATCATGACTACTGTTTAGGTGGTGTCTGTTGCTTGCCAGGTAAAAGTCTACACAGTTTTCCTTATATTTGCAATTCCATTTAAAGCTTGTTTTCTTTTTCGTTATGTGCCAGTAGGCATCATGGTCAGCAAACGCTGTTTGCTGAATACTGCTCTTTTTTTAGGCTTGCAGACCAGATGAGGATGATGAATTTTCTTCAGTGGTTTGATTTACTGAAGAATATTTTTTCAAAATTCACTATCTTCCTCAAGAGAGTAAAGGTAAGACATTCATCTCCAAAGAGCTTCATGTGGTTCAGGCATGAAAGGGAATGAGGTTGCTTTTCCATCTGAAGTCTTAAGATGTTGGTTTTGCTTGTAGAGTTCAAACTTCTGATTGAAAGGAGATGTGCATATTGGCATCCAGGGCAAAAATGATTAGTGCTAACAAAGAGAGCAGTGACAAAGAGATAATACCTCTTTTGCTCTATTACTTCTATTCTAAGCTTCTAGGGATTAGGACAGGACTTTTGTACGTGTTAAATTGCTCCAAATGAGGTTTCTTTCACCTATCTCAGAAACATCAAATATTGGTTGCCATCATTCAAGTGGGTCTGCCTCTAAATACTAATTGCACAACAAAGAAAATCTCTTTCTAGCACAAGCTTATGGCACTGGGTTTTGGGGTGTTTTTTTGTAATAAAAGTTATATTTCATTCTAGGCAACGTTAAATACTATCCGTAGCGTGGTTTTCTTGGTTCTAGACAAGAACCAAAAAAACAGAGACGTGGAGGACACGTTACAGAAGAACTCTGCTAAGGAGAGCATGGTGGACAGTGAGGTGGCCTACCTGACCCACGAGGGGATGTTCATCAGCGACGCCTTCGGCGACGGGGAGCTCCCGGCCGCAGCATCCGACTCAGCCTCCCAGAGGAACACCTCCCCCAACAGCGAGCCCTGCAGCAGCGACTCCGTCTCAGAGCCCGAGTGCACCACCGACTCCTCATCCAGCAAGGAGCACACATCCTCTTCTGTCACTCCAGGAGGAGTAGAGATGATGTGAGTGAACACCCTGCCTGTCTCCGCCTGGCAGCGTGGCCGGAACGAGGGGTGAGGTGCAGGCGGTTGTTTCTGGTCACACAGTACAAAAATGACTTTGGAGGAATGTGCTTTTTAGGTAGGTGAAGTGTAGTGGCTCTCCCCCTAGAGACTGCCATCAGAGTGCACTGTTATATTTGCCTATTTTTCACCTCCATATGTAGTGGTACAGGGACTGATTTATGTCACTTCTTCCAGAAAAGAGGCCCTTCTCCATTAGTTTTTTTGGGGAGGCCACTTGTGTAGAGAGCAGGAGAGATGCGAGTTGCTGAAAGACAGATTGTTTGTTATTGTTTGCCTTTAGCAGGCAGAAGCATTTCTGTTCCCTGCCCATGTTTCCTACAGTTATTTTTCCTGGGTTTTTTTTTTTTTTGTTTGCTTGGTGGAATACACCTTGATAAATTCTAGAGAAAAATCTTGTTTTTCATCACCTATTTGACTTGCATAAATAAATAAATAAATCTCAGTGCTTTGCTTACATAGGCAGTGCTACCCTGAGGTGCTCCAGTCTCCGGAGTTCCAAGCTTCTGGCATCCTTTTATGCACCCCTTACTTGTGGCTTCAAGTTGGAGCTGTCTTTTGAATAGAACCAGGCATAATGTGTGTGGGACTCAGACATGAACCACTTCAAAAGCCAGCATATCTGGATACAGAGTTATATGAAGCAAAACTGAAATACCACTTGTTACCCTTCTGAGAGATGGAAGACAGCAAGTGGCCTGCTTTTGCTGCTTGGTCCTTGAGTATCTGTACTTATGTGTTGAAACAGCTGTTAGTTTTGACAGAGACCTTCCCCACCTGACAATACTGGCTGACGGAGATAGATTTTAAATAAATACGCTGTGCATAAAACACAGGCTTTTGTATGTCTGAACATCTGTAGTGTGCTGGAGGAGAAATTAAATGTGAAGAGAAGTCTGGGGTTACATGGAAGAGCAGGAAAAGGGAAGGGGGGTTGGATCCAAACTAGTCTGGAGCACTTTGCCAAGTTCGCTAAGAATACACCATCCAGCTAGAGCTTCTGCGGAGTAGAGTTGTTTCTGAGGCTGGTTACATAACTTTGTTCTAAAATGAACTTACTTCATCACTCTTCTGGTTTTGTTTGCAGCTTTGCTCTGTGTTTGGAGCAGGCTAGTAAAAATGCACAGAACAATGTCGGCCCAGTTGCTGCTCTGTAGTGTCCTGAGTTCTCTTCTGTCGTGCTGTCAGTCCTTGGGCTGGCCCAGACGATTGTGATCTTCACTAATGACATGAACCATGAACAGCAGAGGTGTACTAAGTGCTGGCCTCGGAACAGTAGACAAGTCATACAAGGTCTTTTAAAAAGCACCGCCTTAAGAGCCTATAGTCAAAAGAGGTAATAGAATGTCAGCCTGTAGATTAAGGCTGTGGGGAGTGCAGAGTATTTATTTTAGGCCACACACTTGCATCGGAAGAAAAGTGCTGTGTTTTCTTTGTCATATGCTTGTGATGCTGAAGTCTCATAGGAGCTAGGTAAACTTTAACTCAGTAAATTGTTAATTACATTTATTGTATCAGTAATGGCTATATCATGTTTACTCTTATACCATTAATAGCAGTTAGAATGCAAAATCAATAAAAAGGAAAAGGATGTGCTGTTAATGCATTTTCTTGCTATGAAAGGCTGACAGGACTGTGACATCAGCTTAGAAGATCCCATTTGTATAAAGTTACTTTGGTGATTAACTGGTTGCATTTGACACTTGCTGCAAGGCTTTTTCCTTCTGTGTGCAAAAATACTGTTTGCTCCACAAACTGATGCTCAGCCAGCTGGTTCTGTCATTTGTAGGATCGGCGAGGACATGAAACTGACTGACCTGGAGCTGGTCAGGCTGGCAAACAATATCCAAGAGTTACTTTATAGTGCCTCTGATATCTGCCACGATCGCTCAGTCAAGTTCCTCATGGCAAGAGCAAAGGTGAGGAGCTTGGGTCAGAACAAGGTGGTGCCTCATGCTTGGTGAGCATTTGCTTCCAGGTTACTGCTTTGATGAGGGTTCTGAAGTGGCATCCATGAAATGAAGCTGTTCTTGCTGCCACAGGCTCTGTGGTAATGCTCAAGCACACCAGTGTTAACATGAATCATTGCAAGGCAGTGTTGGTTTCCTCTACCTATTTCTTTTTCTTTTTAATATTCTGATTGTCTTTCATGCTTCATGCAGAGAAAGCTTGTCTGTGACAAGGTAGCAGCTTGCAGTGCAGTCTATTCTGTCTGTTACCTGTAGGGTTAAATAATATGCCTCTTCAAACTGTGGTAGCCCTCAGACATGCTGACTAGTTATTTCTGTATGTCTCTGGATTTTTGTGGTGGTACGTCTCCTTACAGTGGTTTTCTTTGCATGCAGGATGGCTTCCTAGAGAAGCTGAATTCCAGCGAGTTCGTTACTCTTTCTCGCTTGATGGAAGGCTTTATCTTGGATACTGAGCAGATCTGTGGCAGGAAAAGCATGTCCTTGAGAGGAGCTCTTCAGAGTCAAGCCAATAGATTTGTGAATAGGTTTCATGAGGAGAGGAAGACAAAGCTAAGGTACCTCTGGGTGGACAATATTTGTGTTCTTCTGTGAACAATTTTATGTATCATATGCCAGCCGAACACAATATTTTGTTGCCTAGAACATCAGTAAGCTTGTTATACTTAAAAGTAGGGGGTGAAAAAACTGTATTAAACCCCAGTTATTTCCAGTTGGTTTAGACTTTACTGTTTTCATAACTTGATTGCTTCAAACTGGTTTGTTCTACAGTTACCTAAATAAGAACAGTAATGGCTACAGAAAGTACACAAAACTAGCTTTGAAGAGCAGGATTGCTCTGTTTCAGGGGTTTAAGAATAATTCACTTTCAGCTGTTTTCTAACAAAAAAACCCCAAACCCAAACCTCTTGGAGAAACAGCCTGGCCAGTAAGTCTGTTTGCTCTTCATCCATCAAAAGCTGTTAAAATTCCAGTATTTATCCATTATTTCATTGGCAGTGATCTTATAAATACCTTTATTGCCTGGTGTAGTTTTTAGTCCCCTATGACAGATTGAATGAATGAATTGTGAGATCTCTAGACCAGCACAGTGTTGTTCTGTTTTGCTGCTGACAATTGTTGGGCACCTCCTTCTCATGAAGATGACTGACATAACATCCTGAGCCAGTGGTTTTTGTTAAAGTTGTTTCTCAGCATTACAGGCAAGAGAAGTGTCAAGACAAGGTATTTCTTTCTCAGCCTCCTCTCTTTTGTGTTTGTAACCAGCCTGCTTTTGGACAATGAGCGCTGGAAGCAAGCTGAAGTTCCTGCCGAGTTTCAGGACCTCGTTGATTCGGTGTCAGATGGCAGAATTTCTCTCCCTGAAAAAAAACCAACAGGTGTGTGTCTTGCAGTCCTGCTGTGAAATGAATTTATTGTCTGCAGATTCTGCTGTTGAATGTTGATGGACATATTCTGATGACACGCTGGATCTGTTTGCTTGCTGTCCTTTGCGGGGATGGGAAGAAAGTTGATAGCTGTTCTCTTATCTTTATTTTTTTTCTGTTACTGGTGTGGAACTATCTTGTGCTGAAAGATTATCTGTTCATTTTTTGGAAACACCCAGAAGTGTTAGCACAGGGAGTGAGCTGCCTTTTTATACAAATATTCCCAGTGTAGAGGCTTGCAGCCTCTGCACAAATTCAGTCTTTTCCCACAAAGTACCACTGAGGAATTGCAAGGGACTGAGGAGCACATGCATGTGCTCAACCCTCCTTGTGTGAAACAAAGCCTGCTCCTTCCCACTACTTCATCTGCCAGTTCAAATGAAAGGCAGCATGCCATGTGGCTGCTCATGGAAGGGAAAAGTCATGTTCATTCAATTATTTACCTTGCCACAGAAACCTCATTTGACCTCAGAAAAGTCACTTTTTCCTCCTTCTACCCCACTTCCCTATGTGCACAGTGGGAATGCTTAATATGTTCTTACCTTGTGGGGTTACCTATCCGATATTGCAGTGATAGGGGGGAAGTGAATAACCAGAAAAGGATGAAAGCATGCCAGAGAGGGGGAGAAAAATGGCAAGCGATTAGAAGGAAGAAAATACAGTGATGTCATGGTGGAGAAAACCTGATCTCCCAGAAGGAACATAGCAGATAACAGAGAGTGTATTAAAGCAATAATCACTCCAGTTATGGAACATGACACCAAAATATGTTTATCAGCCATTGCTCATAAAATAACCTCCTGCAGCCTCCTTCAAGTAGATAATTTAGCATGAAAAACTGCATCAGTAAGTGCTTCTGTTATGAAGCCTGAGGAAAAAGTGACTCAAAGCTAAAATATTAATATACACAGCAAATCACTTGAGAATGTATAGTAGAAAACCTAGTGGCTTTTTCTGCATGTCTTCTATTTGTAACCTGTTGTATTTGGAGTTTTTAAGTCCATAATGACTGTGGGACTATAAGATTTTTTTGATCTAAAATCATAACAGATAATGAAGTAACTTTGTGGGTCATAAAAATTTTGATGGGTAATCGCTATTTAATAAATACTGTAAAAGAGAGAAGTGCTTGCTACAAAAATTGTGGGTTTTTTTTCAAACCTTATCAAGTAAACACTGCATTTTTATAAACAGCATTTTTTGCACTTGTTTTTAGTTCAACTCACTCTTTTTCCTGTCTTACTAAAATATCTAGCAACTGAAGAAAGAAAGCCAGCTGAATTCCTTATTGTTGAAGGACAAAAATATGCAACAGTTGGGTAAGATGCACTCTTCTTTTAGCAGTGGGTTAGTTGGCAAGAACTTTGGAGTAGAACTGTGATGAATGCTAACAACTTTAGCAATCTTATTTAAACTACAAATCCCTCTCCTTTCACAGACTAGTTTCTCTTTGGTTCCCAACAGTTACAAAACACTACAAGCTCTTCGCCACATTAGAATGCCATTTTTTCTCTGAGTGGCTAGGTTCTAGTTTATAATTTTATTTGAATGGTTTTTTCCAATTATTTCATGAAAACACATACCTGAAAATACAGGTTTGTGTTCTGAGCCCATTGTTATTTCTTGCAATCTAGGCTATCTGTGGCAAAAATTGTCGGCTCTTAGAGTAGTTTGGGATGAGAGAGACTTCTAAAGATCATCTTGTCCTGCAGTGAGCAGGGGCACCTTGCACTTGCTCAGGACCCTGACCAACTCAGCCTTGAATGTTTCCAGGGGTGGGACATCCACCACCTCTCTGGGCAGTCTGTACCAATGTTTTACCGTTGTTGTAAAAAATTTCTTCCTTGTGTCTAGTGTGAATCTACCCTGCTTTACTTTAAAACTGTTTGTTGCTCCTTGTCCTGTCACAGTTTGTCCCTGTCTTTCCTATAAGCCCCTGTAAGTACTGAAAGGCTGCAATAAGGTCTCCCCAGAGCCCTCTTCTCTCCAGGCTGGACAGCTCCAAAATACCTGAGTCCACCACTGAATGGTTGCTTATCTTATTCAGAATAAGATACGGGCATATCAGAAGCTGCATATGCTATTTCTTAGTGTCCTGGCTGATTTGAATTGGAAAGTGGTTTCTTAAAGCTGGTTATATCAGAGACATTTTAAAATGTATGATACTCACTTACTTCTTTCATTTAAAAGCATGCTGTGTTTCCAGAGACTGTGAGGCTTAAGCATTAATTATGCATGAGAGTGTTTTTGGAGAGGGAGTAAAGCTTGGAAGATCTCACTCCCCAGAGTTCTAACATCAATTTTTACCAAACTTAAAAGGTGTGATGTACAGAATGTCTTGGACCAGCTGTCATTTTATGAGTTGCTTCATGATGATGTGTCATTGTTCAATTGGAAACAGAATCTGATGGCTGAGAACTTCTGTGCCAGGCAAATGATATCACTGCTGAAGAGCATTTCAGGTCGAGTAGGAGCATTGCTCTAAAGGATAAAATTTGCTTAATATATGATGTGTTTGATAATATACCTCTGCTCACTTGAAGCTTGTTATATTTAGCTCTGTGAAGCAAGTGGGAGCTTCAGAGTGCAAATATTTGTTTCATTCCTACACACTTCTACATCCAGTTGCATTGCATCTAATCAAATAAAATGCATTCATCACAAATGCCTCGTGTTCACAAAACATTCTCCAGGTGTTTATTTTCAGTTGACTTGTCATCTTTTTGCACTCTACTGCCTTAAAGAAGAAAGAGTTTTAACTTTCTGAAATTTTAAAATATCTACTCTGAACTCTGAATTTGATCTTGCGTCAATTTCCCTGCCTTCTGTGCATTTGAATTCTAAGGAGCATGCTTGCTCTATGGGGAGCCTTCTTAATTCCATCCAGTAGCTCCCAAATTCCCCAGTGCTTGCTGACTTCAGGAGGAATTACAGGTGTTGAGCATCTTTGAATATTTGGTGCTGTTTCTTCACAGCTGCCTTCTCTGTTTGTGACTCCTTAGCATTTATTATGTATTTTTCAGAGATTGTCTTTCATATAAAATACTTACACACACCACCCTGTGGAGTGGGTATTGGTTGTAACTATCTCTATGTATATCTCCTTTTATGTTTCACTTCTGTTCCACATCCAGTTAGTGGATTTATTCAATGCTATAATCTCTAGCATTGGGTAGCTTTCTATCAACATGACTGGCCTGTGTTTGACTTCTCAGTTTCTTTTGTGCACTGAGATGACATACTTGGCTGTTTCCTCTCTTTCAGGACAGTATTGCTGCTAATAAGAATAATCCTGGAATACTGCCAGTGTGTGGATAACATTCCTTCCATCACCACTGACATGCTGACCCGCCTGTCAGATTTACTGAAGGTATGGCTCCAAATGTGCCCCAGGAACAGGCAGGGTGCAGAGAACATGTCTTCCTCTCAATAATGCTCATGTGTTTTTGTGATTTCATATAAATTATAAAGATTATCTAGAGTCATTGTGTTTGCCAGTGTGCCATAAAGAAAGCTTTCAAGCCAAAGGCATTAAAGATGCAGTTTGTTGTGGGAATTAACTCTGGCTGTTCACCTGGAATATTTGAAATCCTATCTAGTAGTATTTGACATAGCTGCCTGTCCTTCAGGCTGGGTGTAGAATTAATGCTGAAAAAAAAGCAATTTTATGCCAGATGCCACAGAAATATATATGTGTATTGAGGAAGGAAAGAGTCCCTTGGTTTTTACAAATCAGTAGAGGTATAGTCAGTAGAAGCATGAAAAATGGGATGAAGTTTCTGTTGTAAAATGTAAAGGTGATGAAGCACCAGAACCTCTTGGTCATTTATTTCTCACTAGAGAAGAGGAAAGCTGGTAAAGCCCAGACACTGCAAGGTAATATAATAATCAATAATTAAAGGAGCGTATTAATGCGCCTTAAAACTGACATATATATATATATATATATATATACACACACACATGCACACATATATATGTGTCTATACAGGCTCCAAAGCCTAGCAGCTAGTTTATGTCAAGGTTTTCATTTGTATCTTTGCCCACAAAGGTTGTATCAGGTATTTAAGTTCTGAACATGAGCATAATCAATGAAAGATAAACAGATTCAATCTCCAAAAGGATATTTTACATAAGGTGGGGGGCAGGGGAGGGGAAACTCTGGTAGATGGACCTTTAAATATTTGTCCTTTTGGTAGTTGGAATTTGAATAACCAGATTCCTGTTCCAATGTTTGACAACCCTTTCAGTGAAGAGATTATCCCTACTATCCAGCTTGAGGTTGTTTCCTCTTGTTCTGTTGTGTGTGGAAGAAGAGACTGACCCCTACCTAGCTACACCCTCCTGTCAGGGAGTTGTAGAGAGCAAAAAGGTCCCCCTGAGCCTCCATTTCTCCAGGCTGAGCACCCCTGGCTCCCTCAGCTGCTTCTCATCAGACTTGTGCTCCAGATCCTTCTCCGGGCACACTCCAGCATCTCAGTGTTGTGAGAGGCGCACGTGGCTGTAATTACTGGCGTTGTTCAGGTGGTGCAGACAAAGAGAAGGCTCCTGGCCTTCCTGCTGGGTGCAGGAATGCTTTCCTCTCAGCAGGCACAAGGAGGAGGTGTTGCTCTGTTCCAGGCTCCCTCCCTGCCCTGCCTGCACCAGGCCATCTGGGAGCAGTCATTGCCACAAAAGGCAGGGCACAGTACGTGTGGCCAGCACCCTTTACACACCAAGTTTTTGATGATTTGCCTCACAGTCAACACTCACCTGAGCTAAATACCTCAGAGGAGCTTAGAATGTGTGATATGTGTGGAGGAAAAATCTCAAAAATTCCAGGAAAACCCCCTGAAGTTGGACCAAAAATCCTCAAAATTTTAGGAAAAAAACCCTAAAAATTACAGAAAAACTTCGAAAAAATCAAGGAAAAAGGGCCAGAATTCCAGGAAAAACAGCCCAAAATAAACTCCAGCAAAAATCCCAAAATCCCACAAAAAACCCCAAAAATTCTGGAAAAGCCACAACAAAAAAAAACAAAACAAAAAACAACAACAACAACAACAAAAAAAAACCACCCAAAAAAACCCCAAACAAAACAAACAAACCAAAAAAAAAAAAAAAAACCACCAGGAAAAATCTGGTAAAAATTCCAGGGAAAAGCCTTAAAAAACTGCTGGAAAAAGCCCCAAAATTCTAGGAAAAATCTCCAAAGAAATCCAGGAAAGCCACCTATATTTGAGGGAAAATATTTTTTAAAAATCCCCCAAAATTCCAGGATAAATCCCCAGAATCTTCATGAAAAAAACTCACAAAAATTTGAGCCTTTGGCTCAGTGATTATATTTCAAGTCCACACAGAGGCATAAGAAAAGTTGTTGCTTTTCTGGAGAAGATTAAGTGGATGTGAGGCAGTTTCAGCCCTGCCCTGTCTGAGGGCAGTGGAGGTTTTGCCTCTCTCAGATCAGGGGCCACACGTAGCTCTGGGTCAGTTGTGGGATGAGGTCTGGGTTGCTTTTCCAGCCCTGGATGCACCATTCTGGCAGCCCAGAGTTGGGGGGTGGTTCATGGTGCCTCTGTGAGCCTGCATGTTGTGACTGACAACAGGCAACAGCCAGAAAATTGTTTCCCCTTTTTACACAAGGAGGGTTACAATTTTGGGTTTGTTCTTTCATTATCGTGAAGAAAGACCTGTGAAGCAGAATAATGCCCCTGCCCTCAAAAAGGAGATCTTTGTGAGGGCAGTTCTCTGTGCTGCAAACACAAGCTGCAGGACAGCCTTGTCACAATTTCTTCTGCATCTTCAGGTGTATGAGAAAGGGTCAGGTCTTCCTAAGTTTTGCCTCTCAATGTCAACAGACAGTTCTGTTCAAATATGAGCCCTGGGATTTCTGCTCTACATTCAGTGCAGGAGCTGGGGACAGCAGCGGTGGCTTTTCTGCTGCATCACCCAGGCCCAGTCTGGAATATCTGGTGTCTCAAGCTGGGTGAGGAAGCAGAATTCCAGTGTAAGACAGAACCTGCTGGTAGCAATTGTCTTACTGTCCAGAGGCTTTGTTGGCCTATGTGCTTTTAATGATAACTTCTTTTCTTCTGGAAGTAAGTTGGGAAAGTCTAAGCATGAGTTGTCCACTATACCTAGAATTCTTACAGGATTTGCTTTTCATCTTCTGTGCATCATTCGTTAAATCCAGTATTTCATAGTGTTACAAACATAGATTCAGTCACCTCAGCAGGAGGGAGTTTCAGTGCCTTCAAGTTTCCTTTAACATCAGTAGTGGAGAAGGTCAAGAGCCTGAGCAGAAACCTTTTGTCTTGATGTTTTCCACCGTTATATTATGTGACTACTCTACTGAGGAAAACTAGTGAAACTCTGGAACTGGCCTTCATAATGTCTTACTTATCTTGCAAAATTCTTTTGATGGTGTTTCTAAACTGTGGGTTTGTGTAGATGATAAGAATGTCAGCATGCATTTTCACTGTCCTTTTTTTTCTCACAGTATTTCAACTCTAGAAGTTGCCAATTAGTGCTTGGAGCTGGTGCATTACAAGTTGTTGGCTTGAAAACAATCACTACAAAAAACCTAGGTATGGATTTCTGTATTTAAAATGTATTTCTGTATTTAAAATGTCAAAGCTTGTTCCCCTGCCTGTTAAAAAACCCAAGTGCAGAAAAGCCCTAAATATCTGTGATGAGCTGTGTTTGAGTTGTGGGGCTGTGTGTGGGCACAGAGGGTGGTAAGACCTTGCCAGTTACCTGCCTGGAGTGTAGTTTTAAACTTTCTCCTGAAATTAAGAGCCTTTGACTGATGGGTTGGAGTAGGCATTTAAACTTAGAGTTCCCATGTTTCAGGGTGAGAAACTGGTGAGATTACCAGTCTGCACTTCCCTTTTGGGAAGGGAACAGCCTGATGAGAATGGGTTGAGAAGCTGTGGGCCACAGCTGGGTCAGGTTTTTGCTGCAGAATGTTAGGACAGGGTTGTGACCACACTGGCACCAGTGTGTGTCCTGCTGCTGGCTCAGGCCCTGTTGGAGTTGGGAGAAGCCTTGTTTTTGGGATCCTGTTGGCACTGCAGCAGGAGCAGGTTCAGGGCAGGTCAGTGCTGGCAGGGCAGGGTGTTTTGTACACCACTGCGGCAGAAACACTGCTGCCTTGAGAATGTGGTTGCTGAGGTTAAGTAGCTGATGAGTCAGGTCTTTAGAGATCTCTAAGATGAGAGATCTGTCTGCATGTGCTCAGGGCTCAAAATGTCCCATAAACACTCAGGGAGCCTCTTGTAAAATCAGTCCCTTATCCCATCTTACCAAGCTGGGTGTGAGCTGTCAGGTACCAGTCTGGCATCATCATGGGGTGGGGGTTCCCAGGGAAGCAAACATGTACCTCCATGCTTTTAGAACAGACAAAAGCCCACCATGTGAAATTGTGTCAGATCTGCTACTTATGTCAAAGGAGACACAGTCCATACAGAAATGACTCTTCCTGTGTAATAACTACCTTATTTCTCCTCCTGGATTCACAGCCCTTTCTTCACGTTGCCTCCAGCTCATTGTACACTACATTCCCATTATCAGGGCTCATTTTGAAGCTCGGCTGCAGCCGAAGCAGTTCAGCATGCTCAGGCATTTTGACCACATCACAAAGGTAATTCTTCTGGCATTTCCTGAAACACAGAGTTCTGCTTTTCAACTGTACTCTGAAGAACATGAATGCCACTAGAAAATGAAACCTGCTTTCTTCCCTTACAGGATTATCACGACCACATAGCTGAAATTTCAGCAAAGCTCGTTGCCATAATGGATAGCTTATTTGACAAACTATTATCCAAGGTAATGATTTATGGAAATAATTATACACTCTCTAAATTGCAACTGGAAGTCTCATTGTATACAGTCTAGATGTTTCAAGAGGAGTCTTAAACTTTCCTAACGAGGCCTTGTTTGAACTTCTTTTAATTATACAGATGGAAAGCTCTGTGCTGTTCTCATGAATATGTCTTGTGTTCACATTTGCCACCTGGGTGTCAGTCACCTTCACTCCCAGGAAAATGAAATGTTTCATTGGCTGTTTCAGCAGAATGGCAATGCTGTGGCTGGCACAGATGCTCGAGTGTTCAGGAGCCGAAGTGCTTTCCAACCACTGACAGCTCTTGTCTGCAGCAAGGCTCAGCAGATCTCATTTCCTGCTCTTTCCAACAGTGAGGGCGGTATTTCCAGCACCTGAGGAAACAGCAGGAAAGTGCTGAGGAGAAAGAGTTTTGGAGAGGAAGGACCAGCCCATTTGTTGGGCTGCAGGCCTGGGGACTGGAGGTCTGTGCTCAGCAGTTCCTGCTCTGGAGCAGCATTAGTACTCCTGGTGTGTTTTGATGTTTAAACAGTGCTACAGTGTGGTCTTGGGCTGGATCTACTCTGGGTCACCTCAGGGTAAAACACACATCCTTGACCCACAGATACATGAAGTACATGACCTTTTAAAGCTTAGTGTCATGCTTTTGATCTTAGGGTTTTGGGGAAAAAATAAGCTGTTTCATGACAGGGATTAATTCATTTTTTAGTGAAAAATTTGATTGATTGGCCTGGGCCTACATCTTCCTTCAAGGAGCTCACAAGAAGCATGGGAACACAGGCTGGGGACAGGCTGATGTGAGCTGTAGTGGAACAGTTGCAACAGGCAGCAATTCTATCTTCCTTGCTGTTTCTGTTATTTTATTGTTACTTTATGTTGTGCTTTTTCATTTCATCCGTTTCTTTGGTCTGTCAAGTAGTGCTGCCTAAACTTAGGGTGAAAAAAGAAAAAAAAAAGCAAAAGCATTTAAATTGGAATTTCCCACTCCTATTGTGTTTACTTTTTTTAAAAAAATGTGTTTATGCTCTTCTCTAAAGACCAGAATGGTCTGCTAGTTTTTGAGGGTTTTGTTCCACATATAAGTAGCTGTTATGTGAAGTAACATGGCTGTTTGGCCACTGTATCTCTTGAGAATAAAAGACAAATGCAAGAATTTACATTATTGATACTAATCAAGTATAGTCCACAACAAAGTAGGAATGCAGTTTATGTTCTTGATGGCAGTTAGTGAGAGCTCGTCTCTTACTGTCCCTCCATCTTCACAGCCCACTGTCTTTGAGGGAGCTGACACAGGATGTAAACTGAGACTTCAGAGTTCTTGAAGGCTGAGTGACAGTGCTTGGCCCTCATGAATGCAGCCCACAGAGCCCAGGACCAAAGGATGGTTGATTTGCTTCCATTCCTAGCACATGCCGTCATTTGGCTCATCTTTTTCCTAAAAAATGAAATCTTGGTGCTGAAGGCTGTGAAGAGCATAAACCCAGGACATTTGCAAATAGGCATGTCAGTACAACCATGCCAGTGTGTTCCTGGATTCAGGTGTTTTTCTGAGTCCAACTATTTCAGTGTCCTGTGGATGAAGTGGTCACCTGCTCTGAGGTGTGTAAATCTGCACAAGTGACTTCCATAGCAGTGAGTGCCTGGCACACCTCAAACCCAGAAATTCCTGCTCTGTAGGAGATGAACAGTTGGTGCAGTGGACATGATGTTGACCTGGCGCTGGGTAATGTAAGGAAGTTGCTCCTGCATTTCCAGGCTGTGCTTCCCCTGGGAGCTCCATGGCATGGGAGCTGTCCTCACCCAGTGCCACTGAGACAAGGCAGTTCACAGCAGCATGGACACTTCCCAACAGCTGTCTTTGGCAGGGAAATACAACAGGAATGGGGTTATTGAACAGTGGAAGTAATGAATTCAGCAAATGGGAAAGGCTCATTCATTACCACAAATGGAAAAAATCCAGTACAAGTTCTGAGCTTCTCTTGGAACTTGCTGGCATGTGACTGTTTGGACAGAAGAGCAGTGAGGTTCTTTCTAATCCCTTGTGGTTTTAAAGCTGTTGACCTCAGCCACACATAAAAATGGCCAGGAGATCTTGGGGTTCTTCCCGGGGCTGTTGCTTTTCCGCATGACAATGAAGAGTTGGGTGTGGCTGTAATCATGCCACAGTCACTGCTGCAGCCTCCCACTTCACTTTGGTTAACAACGTGCTGGGAAATTGGAAACAATTTCTTGCTTAACTTCCTTGTCTTGAGGTATGCTTGATCCCTCACACTGGGTGGTTGTTCCCTGGAACAGAAAGCGATATTTTTCTGCTACTTCTCCTGTCAGAATTAGGTCATTGGTTTGGATTTTCTGTAAAGACTTTCTCAAAACTCCCCATTTCTTTTTTTATCTTGTGCTCAGACAAGCTTTGTTCTCTTTTACAATTCAGGCCTGCATGAAAGCAGGCATCTCCTCCACTCTGTTTGTAAATAATGTAGTTACAATGATTCGGTTCTTTCCTGAACTCTGCAATGCTCCCTGGAGAAGTGTCACCCTCCCAAAGATGACCTGCCAGTGTGTCACCCAGGCCTGTGATGACACAGCCTCTCCACCTGTTACTGCAGAGCTGGCTTCACTGTTCTGGGATAGGTTTTCAGTGTTTCTGGAATCCTGTTCAGATCTTCCCTATCCAGAGTGGGGATATAAGAATTTTGTTCCCTTTGTAGCAAATCTCTTGCCATCTGGTGTTTTCCAGTGCCTTGTTTCTTGGATTTCAGGCAGCAGGAGAAGGGACTTTTTTTTTTTTTTTTTACTCTGCATTCCAAGGTATTTCTGCAATATTCTTGTGAGGTTGTGATGTGATGTGGTTGGTGTTTTGGGTTTTTTTATGGCAGATAGATGAGATTTCAGGAGTTTCCATTTCTTTATGGTTTACTTGATTCTTCAGAAATTTGGATATGTATGATCCTAGACTAGCAGTTTTCTCTGGGGACGTACTCAAGGGGCACATTTCTCAGAGGCAGAAGTTATTATCTGTCATTGGCTTGTACCAGTCTGAAGGAGAGGGCCAGCTCACAGCCATGGGACCTGCATCTGCAGTTCCTGGCTGGACCAGATCATACCCAGCCACTCTTTTAATTTGTGGTGTGCTTAATGGATCTTGATTTCTGATGGTATTAGCAAAGCAGAACCCCAGGTGGCTGTTGGGAGCTCTCATACATAAACCATTTTAAAGTGGCAGAAAGGAGTTAACTGGTTGTGTGTTTATTTCCAGTATGAAGTGAAAGCCCCTGTTCCTTCAGCATGCTTCAGGAATATCTGCAAGCAAATGGCAAAGATGCATGAAGCTATATATGAACTCCTTCCTGAGGAGCAAACTCAGGTGAATGTTATTTTTGAGCTTCATCTCACAGTTTGCTTGTAAATGCACATGGCCTTGGGAGCAAGAGATATTTTATCTGTGGAGAGGGGAATTATTTTCTGAGTCCTGGTGAAACCCACACGTTAAAGGGCTTGGCAGCAGACACATGGACAGCTTGGGCTGAGCTGAAGGAAGTATTCCAGTGTGTAGGAAGAACAATGAGGTACACAAAAAGAATGGATTTCAGGATTTTGAGCTTCTTTTTAATGTCTAGAGATGGCAATCCAGGAATTAGTGCTGAAATGCTATGCAAATGGCAACACTTAGGGCTTGAGTGCAGCCCTCTGAGAGGATTATTCTATAACACTGCTCAGAATCAGTAGCTTCCAAAAGTCCCTAAATGTATTACACACCCAAATTTTACCTGATGTGCTTTTGCAGGAGTTTGCTGCAGTCATTGCTACTGCAGAGTTGCAAACCTTAAGGACAGGAATGCAAACCTCAATGACAAATTGAGGTTTGCAAACCTCAATGACATATTTAGTCATTGAATACAAGTTGTCATTTCTCTTTCACATGGGATTAAATGGTCCCTTCTAGCACAGGAAAGAGATTTGTTATCTTCTAGGCTTAGTACAAATTGCTAGATACTTCAGACAACAGAGGAGGAAAGTTCACGTTCCAAAGAGCATATCCTCTAAGTGCCACACACAATGAGTAGGTGAGGGTTTCCTGTGTGGTACAGACTGTGTGTGGCCAGAAGGGTGAGATTGAAGCACTGGCAGAAGGAGTTGCCACGTGAGTTGCAGAAACAAAACCAAAAGTCAGTGACTGAAGGTGTTGTCAGTGTGTTTCACCTTTGGAGGCAGTGATGTGAGCATGGGCACAGTTCTTACTCTTCTGCTATGGTTTCTTCCAGATGTTGTTTTTACGAATTAATGCAAGCTACAAACTCCACCTGAAGAGGCAGCTGGCCCACCTCAATGTGATCAATGATGGAGGACCTCTGAACGGGTGAGCTGGGGCTCTTCTCTTCTTTCCCTGTTTAAATAAGCAGACATTGGGAGGTTGTCTTCTGCAAGGAAGTCATGAGTCCAGAATCACAGCTCCATGTTTTAGTATGTTCCATTTGGAGCTTGCTTACAGTAAAGGACGTGTGCCATTCCACAATAACTAGGAGTGCAATCCACTTGGTAACAGACTGGGAGCTGGACATTGTCTGACTGGAAACCTGCTTGTAGGTGTCCTCAGCTCATGGATTGCTTTCTCTCCCTTTGTGTGACAGCAGCAGCCACAGTTTAATTAGCAGGAATTGTGTGATTCCTGAAGCAGTTTTGAAACATGGATGGTGACTCATGGTGCTGGCAAAGTAAAAATAGGAGAAAGCAGCATTTCATCTGTGCAGTGGGTAGCTCTGCAGGAATGGTTTTTAGAGCAGAACTAGATCTGAAACAGAAATTATGCTCACAGAGCTTTTCCCCTTCCCTACCACAGCCCACTCCATCCCCAAACAGGTCAGCAGTACCTGTCCTGAGAGAGGGTGCCTGGCTGTGCCTGCTGTCCCCACCTCAAGGAAAAGCCTCTTGCAGGCTGAATTCTGTTGTCAGATGGATTGTCCCCTGAAATAGTGGGGTTTTTAATTGTTCCTGATGACCTGGGGGCAGTGATGTGTTTGCAGTGTAGCAAGGGTGAATGGAACTCATGGGCCTACCCACATGGAAGAAGAGATTGTCTTAGGTTGCAGAAGTTGGAGAAGAAAGTTGATAATGCTTCAAGTGTCCCTGGAATGAAAGTTTTGTTCCTTTCCAGTTTATTGTTGCTTCTCCTGGTAATGTGCATTCCTCCTTGTACTTTGTGCCAGAGTTTATCTGAACTGCTTCTCTGTACTTGTGGTGTGTTCACAAGGTGACATTCCATTGTCTTTGGTATTATAAAGGTGTTTGTAACCAAGCTCAGAGTCTCCACTGCATCCCCAGCTGAAGTGAGAGGCCCTGGCTGTGCTTGGGGTGTCTCTCACTGGGATTTCCAGTCCCACACGGTGCTGTGCTGTCTTCATCCTCTGCCATTGGTTTTGTTCTGTCCTTGTGGCTGCATGGCCTGGATCCCTTTTGGATAGAAGGGTTGGGGCAGGTGTTCCTGGTGACCTGCTGAGGGTGTTTCCCAGCAGTCAGGAGGTCTCAGCTGGCCCAGGACTGTCTGATGGCTGCAGTTTTGTACTTCAGACACATCTCCTAGGGAGATGTCCTGGGCTGTTTGAGAAGGGGAACATCAGACCCTGGATGGCACTTGCTCTTGTTCCAGCAGTCTTTACTGACCAGGTTTTTAGCATGGTTTTCTGATCCTCATTCTGTTTAAACTGCTTGTTTCTGTAATAATATTAAAAGTCCAGGCCTGTGAATCCTGGTTAACTTTTTTGCTTTGTAAATGCAGCTTCTGTTCCTACGTCTTGCTAGCAAGAAGCATCATGATCCCTGACATGTTTCAACAGTATCTGAGGGATTTTAATTCTGTATAAACTGTTACAAACAATACAGCTGTTGTGCTGTTCAGTTGCTTTTTACATTAATGCTAGACTCATAGAATCATTACCCTCTAGAATACAGAAGTTAATGTTGCAATAATTAATATTCTTAGTTGGAATGAAATGGGGGGTTTAAGTCTAGATAAGCCTGGGATTACAGCAAGAGAATAGAAGTTTTAAATGCCTAATTCCTGCTGAGTTTTCTGAACTCATGGTTTGATCTCCCTTCCCTAGAACTAGTTTTACACCCAGCAGTAATCCTGTTATGGATGATCACTGCTGTAAAATAAACCACATCCATAGCATTGAGTTTTGAACTGATACTTAAAATATCTAATCCAGGCATAGGATTTGAACATCTATTGTAGCAATTGTGTGCCAAAGTCCTCGACAAACCCTGTCTGCTTGTCCAGGCACTCCAGGTGGATGTGATGGGGTCACATTCTAATCTTGTTGTATTTTTCACTGCAGGCTAGTTACTTCAGATGTGGCTTTTTACACTGGAAACCTTCAAGCTCTGAAAGGCCTTAACAACTTAGATCTCAACATGGCTGAAATCTGGGAGCAGAAGAGGTGATAATCCATTGGGAGCAGTCACTTGGCTCTGACAACAGACTGACTCTCTTCTAAGGAGCGTGACGATGGTGAGGTGAATACTTGAGCCCAGAGCCCCAGAAAGGGCAGGATTGAGAGTCAGGAGAGCTTAGACTCAGAGGGAGCTGCAGGGAGAGATCCTTCCAGTGTCCTTCAGCAAGAAACAAGTGAACAGCTGTCTGTGCAATGTTTTTTCATTCTCTCTGGAAACAGACTCAGGTTTCTTTGGACCAAATCCAAAAGAACACATAGCTGTAACACAGCTGTAGTTGTCTAGAATGCTCTGTATATCTTTATATTAAAAAGATGCTTTGCATTTCTTCTAGTGCAATGAAATTCACATGGTGTCCCACCTTATTTAATGATGGTACAATATAAAAATCTTGCAGTTGGAACTCTGTAGAAAATGTTTTTCTCTATGAAACTATGCTGTTCTAAAATTTATTTTTTTACAGAACTTTATATAAATAAATGTCTTTTGATTGCTCGCATATAGGATTCAGCTTTGTTAGGGAGCAGTCCTGTTCCAGGGGATTTCTCAGGACCTAAAATCTGAAGACAAGATTTTCTAAGCAAGGGCCAGTTCCTCAAAGCCGTTCCTGTGGGAGAGAGGAGTGACCTGACCGTTGTTAGCAGTGACAGGGTAGCAGTGGGGCTCCTGGGGGAACAGAGAGGTAGGAAAAAGGCTGGTGTAAGGATGGCCACCACCAGCTGCCCAATGCCTCTGCCAGACGGGAGGAACAGGGACACAAAGAACAGACAGGAAGATTTTTAAAGTTTCTAGGCTGCTTATAAAAGGCTGCACCATTAAGGAGAGTGCAGCTGAAATCCATGTCTTTTGGTGTTTTTAATCCTACCTTTAACAGACTGGAGGCTGCCAGTACTCAGTACAAGTGCCTGCGTTACTCACCTCACCCCTCTGTACCTGACCCCAGTCGAGTGCCTAACCCTGAGATGATCATGTCTGATGGAATGGTCTCTGTTGCAGTGTGTGTGTGTCTGTGTGTGTGTGTGTGTGTGCCTGTGGTGCCCTCAGCCAGGCATGCTGACCTGGTAGCATAACACGTGTCATTCACTGTCAGTCAAAATAAAGCTCTAAAATCACAGTTGTTTTTAAAGACCAACTTCTTTAATGATACATACCAGTGTTATACTAAGCTTATAAAATAAAGTTGTCTGCATGTAAATACAAGAGAAACATTAAGAAATCAATAGTGATCAGGACAGGGATTTCGATTCCTGTACAAATTATGAAACTCAAGAGAAGATAAATTAACATACATGGCTGTGACAATATGAACATAGGTGTAATCAACGTGATCCATTTATTGAAAAAAGAGGGCAGATCAAAGATTAAAATATTAACAGGATATCCAGTCTTAAATGGGATGTGAAAAAGCAAACACCACACGTGGCTACTGAGGCATTTTTCTCAAGTATTGGATTCTTTGGGCAAATTTGGAACATGGATGATTCCCACTCTCACAATACGGAAATGGAGGTATTGACAACCTTACCCCAGGTACCTCGACATACAACTGGGATAGGACATCCCACTTGCAGTTTGGAGGGGGTTGAAGAGGGCTACAGGTTGTGAGCACATGAAGTACAGGGTTTTAAGAACCTATGTAGCAGTAGTGAAACTTTTGGTTTTCAACTGTGCCTTCCTAAAACGTCACAGGAGTTGCCAACCATGTTGTCCCACATGTATTGCTTCACAGCTTTATTTCTGCAGTTAAAAGCAATTCAAAACTACTGAATGGTCAAGGTGAGCCTCTGAACTTCTTATCAAAGAAAGAGGATCTGTCCATCTTCCCGCAAGACAAACAGTATTGCACTTCAAGGTTATATTAACTGAGTTACAGAATCTCTTTAAGGACTGAAGCATTACTTACGCACATCCATGGCGCTTATGTGGCTGCTTAAAGATAAGCAAGAGAAATTAATTTTAAATTAATACTGCAGGGTGCTGTGAAGATGACGAAGCATAGGCCCTCTGTGTACTTAGATTTCTAATGCTTAAAAGGTTCTTCCACGACGAGGCTGGTTCGGCATAGCAGCCCCAGCCCTGACCGTGCCCTCTCCTGGACTCAGTGGTCCAGGATTCGCAGGTTGCCAGATACGATTTTGTTCTCTAGTAGAGCTCCAGCTGGGATGTCAATCCTGTCACCATGGTTTGCAATGATGATGACTGTTCCCTGGGGATACAGAAAAGAAAAGAAGGGTTCCGAAACTTGTTACCTGTTGATGTGGAAGGGCATAGGTTGTCTGGAGGAGCAGTCAAGTGTCAACTATACCTCAGCCAGAGCCTGAATGCATTTAGTTGTATTGTTTCTGCATACACATTTGGGGGTCTTTCCCCACCAGAACAAAGGTTTTTAAACAAGCAGTACTGGAACCTCTCTAATTACCATGCTAGATCCTATGGGCCTACAAGCAAAACTGGTAACTTAGTTGAAGACAGGGTTGCTCTCAGGGCTCTTAACTTGTCTGCTTGCTTTGAAGTGGAAAAATGTTACCTCCACCCCAGGTGTGTCCCAGGAAGGCTCCTGTTCCAGCTGAACAGCAAATTTGGGGACAGAGGGACAGCTTAGAGCCCACAGCCTGAGCCAGGTGATGCCACCTTCCACCCCTGGCAGTTGCCAAACTGCCCTAGAGAACTGCAGGTGCTGCCAGGACTGGCAAGATGCTAAGGAAGAACTTGAGAGAAACAAACTTGCTCAGCTCCACCATTTACTAATTAATCAAGAACCCCAAAGCGATGCAAAAGGGCCTGAAAAGGGGTGGTAAGGCCAGCCTGGGAAGGGAGATGGGACTGACCCAAAGGACAGAGGTGGCAGCAGTGTTTGAACAGAGATGTGACGTCCGTGGTGCTTTCAAGGTTCATAAATAAATCTCTCAGCCTGCGCCTGCATGGAGCAGCAGCTCTGACAGCAACATCCTGCACTCCATCACAAGGGTCACTCTCCAGCCATGGCCTCTGCCATCTTTGGGCCAGTTACCCAACTCCCAGGAGTGTTCCTATGGACTCTGTGTACAGGCACTGCCTCAGGATCAATTGCCAAGGAGCAGAGATCAGTCATGTTTATTTCAGCAGCATCCCCACAACACACTCACCTTTAATGAAACATTCTTCCCAAATGTAACATCACCTGAAACCGTGAGATGATCCAGCTCCAGCATATCTGGAATACTTTCAAACCTCCGCAGGTAATCTTGAACCTTTTGGAAAGAGAAAAAAAAAAAAACCAAACCACTATTAAAGCCATCTGTGGATTAAGAAAAGCATGGGAGGAGCCTATTAAATACTATTCAGGAACCATCCTATAACCGACATCAAAATAAAAGTTGGTACTTTGTAATTGTGATTTCTTTCAGAAACAAGTGTGAGGAACAATAGTGGGGCTGCCTACCAGGGCTGGGCGAGCTCTGGGGAGCACACACAGCCAGCTCACCTCCCCTTGCTCAGCTGAGGGCTGCAGGAGCACCCAACACGCACGGCAAATATCTGTATTCTCACAGCCTTCACTAAGAGCAAAAGGGTGGGCAGAGGTAGATAAAGTAAACCTCACTTTTCACTCGGTTGTTGCTATGAGCTGTATCTTTATTCTGAGCTGAACACCAGGTGTTTACCTTTGTGAAGGAGCTTCCCAGTTTGACAAGAGGCACTGTTGGGAATTCACGCTTCTCGCTCATCGTTAGAGACCCCGCGTTAAGGCTGTACAAATTGGACATCACGAGCAAGAGATCTGAGGTGGTCTTCACAGGCAGGAAACGACTACGGGGTACGTTTATCCCCAGAGAGTTCTCAAAACTCTTGATAGCAGCACCGACTGCGGTCTCCAGCTGGATAACATTCAAGCCTCCATCCAGAGTCTGGAAGGGAAAAATCATGTGAACAGATGGAGCAGGTCCTGGCACTCAGAACTGGAGCCCAACGTCCCCAGTCTGGCTCTGTGAGGCAGCAGTGCCTGTTACCCACCCAGAAACTAAAAGTTTGTTTGGGTCAGTGTCCTCTAAACCCGTGCCAGCTGATTACCTTTGGGTTAACAATGATTTCCATGTCAATGGCGTTTTTCTCTTGCAGTCTTTTAATTGCAGACAGAGCAATCCACAAATTGTTGGTATTGAATATTTTGAATTTCGACACAGACTTAAATTCATCCACATGTGCTTTAGGGACCTGAGCTATCTCCACCAGCCTCAGCTTGTTCTCGTACTGCGTCAGCGTGCCACCCTGCAAGGGGCAAGTGAGAGGGTTTAAGTCCTGTTCATGAGAAGCCAGAGAAATCCTCCCCTCAACACAGGCAGATGCACTGGTCTGTTGGCATTTGAAGTTGAACCCCCGAGAAAACACATTTCTTGTTTTTAGTAACCAGCTACCAGGTTACTAATTATAGAGCATGTTTACAGTACAGTCAGGACTGTCCAACAATCATATTTCAGCACTCCAAGACAGTTAATTCCTTTATTGAAGGTCGTTGAGAATATTTTGCAAATGCTGCTGTTGTAAAAAATCACCCTCAGCAGTGCTTTGTCAGATGATGGAGCAAAAGCTAAATTACATCTAAGTATTCTTACAGTGCATTGCTATGCTTTTATAGGGCTAAGTCAGAGCTTCCTAATGAATACAGAGAAAATCCAAATCCTCATTCTCACATACAAAAGAAGAGAGGCAGAGCACAGTAGCAGGACAAATTACTGCAGGCTACAAGTATTTGATGTGTGTCATAAACCTCTGAGAAATGCCACTCCTGGACTTTGTACAAAGCCAGGGGCTAGGGCAGGAGCAGATGGGCAGCTGTGCCACACAGAGCTGTGCAATGCAGTGTTGGGAAGTGGCTCAGGCAGTTTTCTGTGAGACACAAATGCTGTATCCCAGCCCTCAGTGCTGTTTTCAAGCTTCCGCCCCCAGTGTATGTGACAGTCTGGAGAAGGTGCAGAGGTTGTGACCTGCACCCTGCACAAATCCCTCGTGCTTCCAGGCCAGCCCACACTGTCCTCATCTGCTGCTGCCCAGAGCACAGATCAAATCTGTTCCATGAATTACAACTTCCTAAACTTGCTGATTTTGTGCATCTCAAATTAGATCTGAGCTGATGTGTTAAATGGTGCCTAAAATAGCTATGAGGAGACTGGGTGTATGCCTGAATCCATGGGTTGAGAGAAGGCTGGAGATGGCCACCAACACACTCTCACCCATCTCCCTTTACCTTCACATCCGCCCGGGTTTTGTTTGTGACTTCCATGACAAATTCACAGCGTTTTCCATTGGGTGGGTTCATGAGGTGGTTAAGAATGTAAAGGTCCACAGTGGCACCCAAATTATCTATATTGGACACAAAAATATATTCCTTCCCCTCTGCAATGAGGTTGTCCAGCAGCCCAGAGTTGTAGAAGCTGGCGTAGATGTCTCCATGGCCTGGAGGGTACCAGCACTCTGTATTCTCTCCTGAGTAAGAGACATCCTTGGCTATTGGCAGCAGAGTTTCCTTGTTAATTCTGGGATACCTGTGAGGACAATGGGTCTTGTTACATCCTCAACAATGTCAGACTAGCATAAAATAAAAATACTGAGTTAAGGTGAAGCTCCATGGGCTTCTGGAGGTGTGCTTTTCCTGAGTATTCTGAACTGAAAGACCCTTCCACATTCTGAGCTGTCACTGAGAAGCTACAGAACGCAATCTACTCAAGGATGTAAAGGCACAGTTCTCAGGCCACACCGCAAACCAGCTTTCCTCTGTCAGGCAGGTCCAGAGCATATCAAACATCCCCCTGACCCCTACAGCCTGGACTAGAGTTTGTTCTTCATAAGGAACCATGGTCTGTGTCCCTCCAGAGCCCAAGGATACTAACAGCAAATTCAGGAATCAAGGGGCCAGCAGCCAGTATGCCACCATCTGTACATTTCTTAGAAACTGGGGCCCACACGCCCCCTCTCCCCAATTTTAATACATTGCCCTTGACTTTGCCCAACCCCCCGATGTTTCAGTCTCAGCATGAGGCCCAAAAGAGACTGAACATAGGTACAGAAGACACCATTGCTGCCCCAGCACCTCAAACTCAAATCCACCCCATCTGGACTATGGAGAAACAAGCTGTTTCCTTCCACCCCAAGTGGAGAAGTCTTTTGATACCTGCTTTGATTAAAAGTATATATCTTCACACGGCTGTGACTGTATTTCTGCAGGATTTTCTTTGTGTCATCATCTGTGTTGAAGGAATTCATGAGAACCAGAGGAACATCGGTGTTGTAGGATTTGTTTAAATGCTGAGATAGGAAATAAATGGTAAATTCAGCATGTATTATTAGCTTTAACTCCTGACACCTGAGATTGTGGGAGAAAGAAATTAGGTGAAACAAACTGGAAATAATGAATGCATGAGGGAAAAAAAAGAGATGCACTTATGCTACAAAAAGAATAATCAGTCAGGTAAGGGAAAATAAATCCTTGTTAGTTGTAAAGGTAAGACCCATACTAATTAATGTGTCTTTAATATGTGAATCTTTGCTTTTAAACCTGCATTGAGGTCTAAAATTTGAAACCACAATGCCACAAAATGATCACTTTAAGTTTTAGCTACTGTTGATTACAAAAGGCATGTTTTCCATGAAATCATTGCCGTCTGTCAAGGTGACATTACCACACTGCCTCTGCACAGGAAGCACTTCCACATTTTCTTAGCAGACAGAGATGGACAATTGTATCAAGAGCACATAATAAATGAAATGTCACCGTGTTAATTATTTGGGAATCTATAGTATGGAGCTGAAATACATAAAAGCATTTCCATGTGCACAACAAAGGCAAAAAAAAAATCAGAGATCACAGCAGTTCCACTGAAAATAGAAGGGGCAGGGGGAAAAGAGAAAGACTCTTGAGTGAATTTTAAGCTTTGTGTATCAGCTCACCCTCCTCTGCTGGAGCATTTGGGGTCATTACACTTTGGTGGAGTCAGAAACTTCCACAGTGATGCTTTGGAGAAAGGGCTGCATCAGTTGGATGTAAATTTGAGTTTGCCATAGAACCTTCAAACACACATGGGAGAGCAACTCCAAACAACATCACACTGAGGCAAAAACTGTTGGCACTCCAGAAAACAGGGAGCAGGAACACACACCCCACCTCCTACTCTAAGAACTGTCTTCATTATCTGCTCTAAGAGGAATATTCAGCATTAAAAACATAAGCCAAAATGTCCTCTCCCAACACCAGCAGCTGTTATTTTCTTTTGCTCTTCTTTCTTCAGAGGAAAATGCCAGCAATCTCTTCCAGGGCAAGAGTTTAAAAGCATGAAGGAACTTGGAGCTGTTGTGAAAAGCTTTGTTCTAACACACATAAAAAATCCCTTTTTTGAAAAGATAAACTTGCAGCTGGAGGAGTCTGAAACAAGCCCAGGAGTTATCCAGGCCAGACAAGCTCTACAGTGTGACTGCTTGTGTTCCTGGACACGATCTCCCTGTCCAGGCTGGTGTGCACAGGCTGGATCACACTTGTGCTAACCCATGTGAGGGGCACAGAGTTCAGTCGCTGACTGCACTATCCCTCTTGTGTCTGTCCCAACAGAATTCTCTGCTTCACTCCAACACCAGACCTCGTCTCCCTCTCCTCTTTCTTTTGGCAAGCCTCCACTTGATCCCTCTTAACGAGCCATGCAGGAGCAGCTCAGTGTGAGCTGCCTCCTCCAACGCAGCGAGCAAAGCTCATCAACATTACCTCAATCTGCTGCACTGTCAGGTCCAGGAAGGTGTTCTCATTCCGCACCCCGATGAGGCTCTTGGGGCCTTTGCAGCCCATGCTTGTGCCCAAGCCACCATTGAGCTTCACCACCACCAGCTTGTTCAAGACAGAAGCAATGTTATCAGGCAGGCCTCTGGCCTTGATCTTCTCATAGGGCTGGATCTGGGAGAACAAACAAACAAACACACACAAAAACCACAAACCCAGCAGTCAGATATTCAGAAAGAAATTGCTTTCTCTAAAAACTTTCAAAACTTACAATCTGGTGATAAACCCCACATTTATTCACATGCCTTATGACACTAAAGAACATCTGCAAAGTGAGTCTACAATAACTGTTTTGTTATGATACAAATAACCTGGTTTGTTACTATAATAACCTCTTTTCTCAAGAGGTTCTACAGACTTTGTGACACCAGGCACCATCAGCTTCATTCAGATGAGAAGTCAGGCCAGTTACACCACTGGTCACAACCCTGTTCCTGCCCTGCAGAAGGGCAGGGGATTTCCTTGGGGACCATCTAACTCACTGGCCCATAGGATGGTCCCTCTCCCCCTCCACTTAGGCCACAATTTAAGAACCAGGCTCTACATGCAAGGCATATAACTCTCCTTCCCTGAGCAGCTTACACTCAGATTTTTTTTTCCCTCTGAGGTTGTCAAAGGCAACATTCTTTGGAAAATGTTGGTTCTTTAACTTAGTCTACACTGATTCTTATTCCAGCCACTACTCTGATACAATTAATTTCTCCTGACAGCATGATACAGAGTGGAAGAAAGTTCCTAGTTCTTATTCTGCTCTCTTCAGAATGTGTTAATTCATCTCATAACAGACTTTACAGGAAGTCTTCTACCTCATTGACAGCTGTTTCCTACAGGTTTAAGAACAGAGTCTGGGTTACATTTGGGCCTCATGATGGAGAGCAAAATCAGGCTCATAATGACAGTATGCCTCACACTGGGTAGTGTTGCCCCCGAACTAAAAGCACCTAAGTCAAAAAAATAATGGTAACAATGCCACAGTAAGAATCGTGCCAAAACTGTTAAACCAGAATCAATACAATTATCTTTTAGCCTGCCCTTCTAGAGATTTTCTTTTGAAGAAAAGCCCTGGTGTTCCAGTGCTGTAGCATTCTAGCTGCTGGAACAGTATTTTAATTCTGATAAGGGGTGTGTAAGATCCACAGCTGGTTTCCAAAACCAAATACATACCGAGTAGTTTTCGGAGCTGTGTTTGCTTTGGGCAAGGGCTGGGGTTCGAATGGAAATTCACACTGCCCTGGAACAAGAGTCGTATTTCTTACTGGGATATGCGGGGGTAGAAAGGACGGCTTGTGCAATTCCAGCATTCCGGGACACCACAGGCAGCAGATCAGGGCAGATCCCTCACAGCAGGGAAATTCTGCCCATGGGATCTGGAAAGCCTATAGGATGCATTGCAAGACAAGATAACTCCACGAGGAAGTCTCATAGCTGGGACAGAAAGCAGCACCACAATCACTGTCATTTCATGAGGACACAGGCAGGAGCTTCCTTCCAAACTTCCAAGAACTTTTCAGGAACAGAAGTGCACAAAAAGTGGACTCTTGCTGTGCTTTGTCAACAACAGAGATTATGTTCAGGCTGAAACACCCTGAAAAGCAACTGCTCTTCTCATTAACAATGAGATGATAAATCCTGGGTTTAATGTCTTGGAGGTACATCAAGAAGCTCAATGAACATCCTGCTACCAGCAGGACCTACAGAGACTTACACTCAGATTTACTGCTTCCCATCCACTCCAAGGTCAGTAACACCCTGCGTTAGACTTGTACATGGATTAAAAACATCTCATCTCGAGCTTTAGCTGGGTGGGATGTGAGTCACATCCCTGATGTTCTGACACTGTCTGAACATCCAAAAAAATTATCTCAACTTTCAAGTCTCACTATGTTCTTCTTGCATCACTCACAAAAAGCAGAAAGTCTGACACTCAGTTTGCGGCCAGACTGCCTCAAAAATAATTTGCTTTTGCTAAAGTGCCAACCACTTTTTGATGCTTTCACTATCATGCCTGAAACCAGCTTTTGCAGAACATTCAGAGTAGAATTCCTGAAGAAGTTAACAGTTCCATCAAGGACTCACTCAGTTCACTGGATGCTGCACCAGTTACAACACTAAATTTATGACTCAGCCTCACTAAATGTTTCAGTTACTTCTGGCACAGGCATTGGAAACATCAGCTTGGCAATAAAGCCCTGGATATTGAAGGGTCTTTAATTCAGAGAATAACAAATGTCAAAAAGTCAAGTTCCAGCAGGAACGTTGCAGCACCAGGACTGCTGGATGCCAGTGCTATCAATCCAGCAGTTCCAGCCATGTGCAGGCACTAATATGCACAAATACCTCATCACCTGCAAGCCTATACACAACTGGAGAAGTGCTCCCTGGCAATAAAAATCAATTCTTGCTCTAAGGGTTTGGAACTGTGTACTTGACAAGTGAGTGGTGATGGGGAAATTCTTCAGGAAAAACCAAGGGCAGGAATGACATGTCTTACAGATGCATGGCTGCAGTGTTACTCACTTGAGACACGTCTGGCAGCCCTGGTTTGGGACTGCTCTAAGATGACATATGCAGCTTCTTTTGTTTTGCAGCCAATGTCACAGAAGTGATTTCTTGGAACAGCCTGGATGACGCAACGTTGGGAGTTTGACTAACAGATTCCAGCAGCCTACTCCTACTGCAAGGAAGCTTGCAAGAGTTTGTCAGAGACAAACTGAGCATCAGGGCTGTCATCGTGGGCAGACCGGAAAGGAGGACGCCCCTATTAGTTAATATGTACTTACAGTTTGAGGAAACATTTACTCAGCACCAAGGGACAGTTCTAGAAATAGCACCACATTAAGAGGTTTCTGCCCTCGTGAGACCCCACGTGCAGTGCTGCACCCAGATGTGGAGTCCTCAGCACAGGAAATCTGTGGACCTGTTAGAGCAGTGCAGACGAGAGCCACAAAGGTGATCAGAGAGAGAGAGAGCAGCCCTCCTGTGAGGTCAGGGTGAGGAGAGCTGGGGGTGGTCAGCCTGGAGAAGAGGAGGCTTTGGGAGACCTTACAGCTGCCTTCCAGCACCTAGAGGGGCCATACAGAGGAAGAGAGACTCCTTACACAGCTGATATGAATAAGAGAAGGGGAATAGTTTCCAACTACAAGAGGCGAGATTTACATCAGATCTTAGGAAGAAGTTCTTTACTCTGAGGGTGGTAAAGCAGAGGAACAGGTCAGCCAGAGAAGCTGTGGCTGCCCCATCCCTGGAGGTGTTCAAGGCCAAGTTCAATAGGGCTTGAAGCAGTCTGGTCTAGTGGAAGATGTTCCTGCACAGGGCAGGGGGATGGAACAAAACAATTTTTGAGATCCTTTCCAAACCATTCCATGATTTGATGAACCCTTAAAATTTGTTTCCAAAGTTGAAGATTAAGAAGATATTTAGCTTTTGAGTAACAGCATAACATTCATTCTTTTCCTTCACGATATAGCTCACTGAGGTGACAACCCGAGCTGCAGACAAGAATCCAACCTCTGGGGAAGAAAAAAACAAAGGCTCTAATAGACAAGCTCCTTTCACACTCACATTGCTTCGGATGCTCTCTTTACATCCCAGATGAGGTTCTGCATTGCTGTTCTGAGGTTAACTTGATCACTGTAGTTCTCTCAGAGGCCTCCCAGCAGGACTTTGCTATTGCTTCCAATTCAAACAAACAGATGGCTGTAATCTACATCGAGGGGATTAAGTTACACTTGCCATATCCACATTCTTTACCTCCTCTCCCTGTTAACTGGCACTCTCAGTGTACTTTCTTCTCTGGAGACTGTAACAGTAATGGGTCCTAACTATGCGAGCTACCACTGTAAGCCTTTGGCCATATGAAAACAAAGCATCTGGAAGGAAAAAACAAGTCAGAGGTTTACCAATATAGTGTGAAATGGGTTCAATCTTCTGTTACTGTCATCAGTTTAAGCTGTTACACGGAAAACGTGGAGGTCAGGGATGAAATCTCCCATTGCAGAGAAAAACAGGAATACTGCAAAGCAATAATTTCTGCTTCAATTTACTGACAGGAGACTTTACTTGTCTTCAGGAAGAAGCAGAAGCTACATTCAGAGAACAAATACAACAGATAACACACTGGATGGCCTATAGAATTCTCATCAGAAATTCTGCTTCTGCATAGCACTGTCGCTTGGCACTGGGCAAAAGCCTGAAACACTCTTCCCCACCAAAAAGACAAAGCCCATAAATCCAATAAACTATTCACGTGTGGCAGCAGCTCTCTGGCCACAGAGAGCAAGCACGGACTTCCCCAGGCATCGTCCTGGGGAGGGCTGTGAGAAGATCAGAGAAAAGAATGAGAAGCAATTCTTATCTCCACTTGCTGCCCCTGTTGCTGTGCACATATGGAATGTGTTTTGGAGATTGTTTGCCGAAGAGTGGTTTCTTACTTGGACACTGGATGGTGTTTGGATTGATTGACCAATTAGGTCAAAGCTATACCAGACTGCCTGTAAGGGTTACGAACTTCTTAAGAAGCATAGTACAGTGTAAGACAGAACAATAAAGCAATTGATCAGCCTTCTGCAATCATGGAGTCAATGCTAACTATTACCCCTTCGTGGAGTCGCACGACATTCATGAACTTTTTTAAGCTGCTAAATAAATAAAAAAGCAACAAACCCACACTTTGGCAGATTATTTGGGTGCCTCTGTTTACAGATACACATGTATGTTTATACACACAGAAGCACATAGATACCTCAACATATGCCTTCTGCTCTACTAGGCATCAGTTGAAGATTAGACTTGCCAGAATTCCCAGCAGCAAAGCAATTCTCCAAAACAATCACAGGCAAATAAATTCACACTGCAAAGAATTTGGTGCTTTCTAGGCCATGATCCTTACAGTGTGAAATTGTCCAAGCAGCCAAGCATCCCACCACCTCATAAAACAAGGTCATCCCTACAGGCAATTATAAATCACTTGCAATTATAAATTACTTGCAAGATTACCAGCAAACACTTCTTCTATACACCAACCCCTGTGCTGTTGTAACAAGAGCAGGAGGAAAATATGCTCTGAGGTTTTAAAGCTGGGAAAAGAAAATTCAATTGGAACTAAAGCACTCAAACAAAATATGTGTTCACAGATGGATACCTGTCCCAAAGAACTCAGTACTGCAGCCCTTCAAAAGTTATCCCTCTTTACCCCTTCTAAAAGCTCATACTGTTCTTACCCATACTAGCTAGACTAGTAATTCTGAAATTCTGGTCTTTATGAAATCAACTTGTCTTTAATAATTCCATATTTCATATTCCTCAGTAAAGAACAATTTGGGAGAAGGTTCCTTGGAATGTGTCTTATGAGGAGCCCTTTTCATTTTCCACAGTATGTCCCTGACATGACTGATGCATTAAAAAGGAGGGAGAATACAGCATGAAGAGATAGTAATCTTACGGTCAGCAAAAAGGCGAAAAGGAAAAAAAAAAAAAGAAATTTAACTTTGCTCTCAGTTTTCATAAGCACTCAAACCCATGTCCTGTCACATCAGGAAGTCCAAGTATCCCTAAAGAAAGGAGTATTTACTATGAAGTGAAGAAGGCATGGAAAGAAGTTTGCTAGCAGATATTTTGCCCTAGCTCTCTTCTGTGGCACTTACCAACAAGCACGATTACTTGATTTAGAGTTCACGCTAGGAAGCAAAATTTCATTTCCCATCATGCATGCATCTCATCAGATCAGAAGTCACCTGATTTTGCAGGTCACTGATTTTGCAGAATTCTTACCTTTTTCTCTCTCATCAAAAGCTGCTACACAAGGGACACATTTGAGAATGAGCAGTGCAGGCCATAACGAAATAAGAGAGACACTCTTTCTAATTCTGCCCTTCTCCACTGAGCCCTCTGTGACCTTAAGTTAGCTCCTTTTTAGCAGCTTGCCACGCATGGGAATACCCCATGCCTGGGTATATGCCCCCGGTCTATTTCAGAGCCATACCACAACTTCCAGTTTCACATCTGCTCCAGATGTCCCACCTGGGTACTTTCAGACCTTTACAGAACTTACAAGTTTTTCCACTGAAGGTGTGCAAAACTTGAAAAATAGACAACATCTCTTCCTCTCCACAAAGCACCCATTCACTCGCATCAAACTTCTGTAATTTAATCCCTTCTCTTGGAACAGTTTATTCCTTTGATTGTCCTAACTACTTTCTTACATATTTAAAAGACCTATCACCCTCCCCCCCCAGAGTCTCAGCCCCCCTACACTGAAAGAAATCCCCTTTTCTTCAGCCTTCCTTGTAAGTCATGTTATCTAGAACTCCAATTTCCCACCCCGGCCTCTTCATTGAGGGCAGAGTTCTCTCTCCAAAGCAACATTCATTCACTGTTACAGTACAGAAAAGAGAGACATCACATGTTTTTGAAGTTAAAAGAAAACACTCAACCTTGGAAAAACCCTAGACTTGCTCTAAAACAGCATCATTCTTCAACGCTTTATAGAGCAGCCCTGCATCTGTTCTGGAAGTAACTGGACAGCCTGCCTTTCATGGGGAACAGAGCCTCGATTGAGGCACACAGAGAGCCTCAGAGAAACCACAGGCCTGGGAGCACACAGAACTCCTGCAATATGCCAAGATCACTAGGCTGGGAAAAGCAAGAATTTGTAGCACAACTACACCATTCGTTACACAAGAGTCAAAGGACAGCCTAAGGCCACTGATGAATCAGTAAAATGAGGTTAGGTTTAATAGGAAGTATTTATTTCAGTCCTAAACAGTGCTAAAAAAATACATAGCGCTTTTTCAGCAGCAGCTCAAATTACAGGTTATAAGTTACAACAACATAGACAACATTAGAAAATCAGGCTCCAAAACCCCCTCCAGTCAACTCCTTGTTTCAGATCCCTCACTTTTGCTGAGCTGCTGCAGGTTACAGCAGTTGCTAAATGAGCTCTACTACCCATCCCACTTGCCATATGTCCCTTTCAAATTATTAAACATAAAGGATTGCTGGAAACAGTCTTATATGAGATGTGCAACCTTCTTCTACGGGTGGGAGGGAAATGGGAACAACAAAGGTCCTCCCTACTTCCACTCCAACACAGGTTTACTCCAGCGAAGGCACCAAATGGTAAGGTGGCATCTATCCCATTTTGTTCCCCTGCTCCCAGAGCAGCTGACAAAATAATACCAAAGAACTTGACACATATGGTAAACAGAACCTGATGTTCAGGAAGACATACAACATACGTCAACAAATAATTATTTCTCAGTTAGAACCTAAAGTGTTGTCCTACATGGTTTTATAGAACCACAGCAGATAGACCCATCCAATGGGTGAATACATCATTTGCCTTAAGTAGCAATTATCAGTTTTCTTTTCCTTACACACTGTCACTTAATCACAACTTACAGAATCTTCTGGAGGTCTCTGAATCTTCCCCCAGTCCACAGATGGTCCCTTTTCTTGTAGGAATCTATGAAATAGCTTCTTAAATCCTTCCAGGTCCTTTTTAGTGTGCTACAAAGAAGAAAAGGCATTAGTTAATGCTGGTATTCAATGCACACCTACTCAATCATAGAAGCATTTCTACAAATTGATGTACGTCTATTCACGGGAGTAATTTCATTAGCACTGAAGTAGACATGCTAAACTTTAGGTAAAATTCCAGAAGTTACCAAAAGCTCATTTTCACTAAAACTCAGAGTACAAAACCAACCTGGATACACAACAAGTCTTTTGTCAAAATCATAACCATCACAATTTGGCCCAACATTTAAGATAACAGCTTTGCCCTCCCTTTCTGTAATCTATTGAAGATTACACAGAACCTTTAATAACTAAAGATGATTAAAGACTTAATAACTCTGTCAACCAGTCTACAGGGAACCCAAAGTCTCCCACCGACATTGTATTCTGGCTACTCTTCCACACAGGATCAGAGCACATCCTAAAAATAAGGACCTGGAAATCTGTGATTTATCTCCTTTCTGAGATTTACCTCAATGTCCTGCATCCCATTTCTCATGCTCTGAGTAGCATCCACTCTGTGCTCCTTACCTCTATCTCATTTGAGTGTGCGGTCGCAAGGATCTTATCAAGTTCTACTTTCATTGAATACTCCAGCTCCTGCCGAATGACTTCCTGAAACTGTGAGGAGCCAGCCTGAGACATTGCTTGGCTGAAATCTTGAATAAAAATACAAGAAAATTATTTTTTAAAACCCCCAAAGTAACTTATTTAGACTACAAACAGCCTTCAATTTTCTTTAAAAAGATTGATAAACTCATAAAATCCAGTCCAGTTTTATCACTGTGCTAGCATACCAGGAATCTAAAGTTTTTGTTCCTAGTTACTTGGGGAACAGATCTTAAACTGGGCCAAAGAATAATGACCCTTCTTTCAAAACTCAGAAGTACCCTAAAGGATCAATGGTCCATCTCAAGAAGTACCTAAAAATCTGTAGCACGGCACTTTTTTACTAGAGAAGTCACATCCTACCACATCAACACACTTTAGCAAGTAGAAGTGAAAAATAAGAATTTTCTTACGGAAAAGTTATGTAGAATACAGTGATTGAAGGTATCCCTCTGTTCCACAAGCAAATATAAACATAAGCTTTAATTATTTACACAGTGCACTTTCACAGGATCTTCTGTTTGTTCCAATAAACATTCCCTTACTTTGTCATGATTATTTTCACACTACAGCAAGCATTTCAGTTACTAAGCAACCTAGAAAATTGGGCTGTCTATCACTTCAGCATTTGTTTTGTTTTTGAGAGTGATAAACTCCACAAATATGAAAAAGAGTAAATACACAAATATTCTAAAAAGTCCACCCTGCAGAAAGAACCAGGAAAGAACATGACTTTATTTTCCAAAAGAAAGCATTGGAAGCAAGTGTATTCTCAAAAGACATTCTGAGTATGTTCTCTAAAGACCTCAGTTAATTTAATTTCTGCCAAATCCCTTGAGTGATCACTTCCCTGTAACACAGAGTGATGTATTGCCAAATATAGCTGGATTTTAGAAACACCCTGAATACTAGTGCAAAAAAGGGACAGGAGGGAACTTCACAAGTGAACAGAGTGACACTGACAGAAAACATTGTTAGAAGAGGAACCTGCATTTAAAGTCTACTAATTGAGAACATGCATTTAAAGGTTCTTCGATTGAGAATGTCTAAGAAAGCCATAAATGGTTCATTTTAATGCAATTTTGATTTTATTTGATTTTTCTAAGCAAAGTATTCCACAGCCTCAGCCTCAGTGACAGTATCTAATCCTTGCTTTGAAGCCCACAGAAGCCATTTTCCTGACTGCACTGTTTTGCAGGTAGGGGAGGGAGAGAAAAAAAAAAAAAAAAGACAGACAAGTGCTGCAGTGCACATAGTATGTGTGGTGCAACACGGGAAAACGCCAGCTCAAGATGAACAGTACACTGAACAATAGGTCCTTTTTTAAATCAAATGCTTCATTTAGTAGTAAAAGCAGGTAAGAGTTGAAAGACTGTTAGGCATATCTTTCCGGGTCAAATGTATAAAAACACAGACAGCTCTGCAGCAGGAAGCACTTTTTCCTATAGAAAAACAAGGAGGTCTGTACCAGCTTCGTGCTTAATACCAAACTGCTACAAGTACTCCCTTCATTCCCTCCCTTTGGGGTGATGCGCACCAAAACAACTGCCAGGAGATGCTTTCACATGTTTCCAATCCTCCCTGCAACATGTTATAATACACCACTTCTGCTACAACAACAACAGTGGCCATTTCTCATTTCTGGCCGGCCTGCAAAACATCTGAACCTCCCAGTGTGATGCAACACATCTCATAAGGAACTCTGCAAATCCCAAGTCTCAGCAGAGACCCTCAGTCGTGCCGTGGAACACACTGGGGCTCAGGGAGGCACAGCCAGCCTCCCCAGGCTGCCATGAAAGTAGGAAAAGCTTGTTCTGCTCACATTACCAAAAAGACTTGTGTCTACCAGAAAAAAGCACTTAGAGACTAAGCAACATCACAAACAAATAGAGATAAAAAGGTATCATAAAAGCAAATATATGACAATGTCCTAGTTTAGTGGTCTTTTGTTTTTCGGAAATATTCTAAGTTCTTCACAAACTGAATGAGCAAACGCTCAACACGTTTGATAACCAACATCCTCACAGGAAAGCAAAGCAGACCTGTTGCTTTTTCCAATACCAGGCATCAGGCACGCTGAGCAGCAGCTGGATGGGACAGCTCTTACCGAACCCCAGCCTGCCAAAGCTGCCAGTGCCATACCCTTCATCAGCACTGAGGCACATTTAGGCTTTGCATTTAATATTTATCAACAACTGCGACCCCTCAGCCACATCCAGACCCAGCGTGTCAGGACACAGCTGCTCAGGCAGAGCATTGCTAGTGCTGCTAGTCCAATTATTATTATTACAGGGAAAGAGAGAGGAAGGATATGGCTAGAGTCCACAAAAACACGTGCTTGCCTGGTGTCAGAAAAGTATCTATTCGGCATAGGTAAGAATATGAATACTGTAACTAAGAGCACAGAAAAACAGCAAGCGACAGCTCTTCTACTCTTAACATGCCACTGTGAGGCAGAGGCTTTGAGCATTTATCTTGGAAATGACCACCAGGACTTGGGCTGCACTCTGTAAAGGCTCCCCAAAGCAGTATTGGTGCATGATATGAGTGAATGAGGCTCTCGTTCCTGCTGCCCCTCAGTTTTTGGGAAGGAGCTGGTATTCACACGTTTCAGCCTACAGCTGGGCAGAAAGACAACTGCAGTCCTTTAACACAAACTACAGCTGAATTTAACAGCCTGGGTGAAGACTGATTTCCCTTTCCACCCAGCAGCAACAAGGAAGTTGAAAGGCCAGTGCAACTGCATATCTGAAAGCAGTACTTCCCTGCAGGTAACTAAAATTTCCTAAGGCCACAATGAAAAGTAGTTACTGTGCCTCTAATAATCAGATGGAGGCTGGGGTGCTGGATAATCGCAGGAAGAGATTTCCAAGGATACACATAGCTATAAATTATGTTAAAATTGGCTGAATTATGTTTAAAAGAAATGCCTCTTCCAAGCGATTTCACAACCAATGCCTCATATTTCAGCCTAAGCCCACTTTTATGAAACCAGTGTTCTTGAACACTCATCAGACGTAAGAAAAGGGTGGGATAAGGTAGTGGAAGACTCCTGGGGGACCTGCCCACACAGGAAATGAGCACAGACCAGAAGAGCATGACTAAATAGCTGAGACTTTGGAGAACACTGGGCTTCACAAAAACAACCACACAGGATATCTCACGTTGATGCCTTTGGTAGAAAGTGTTGCCCCAAGCAGCAGAGACAGGACGGCACTGCAGTCAAGTTCATGGTGGTGTTTGATGCATGGAGAATTTCACTCCAACCCTCCTGCCCCCACCCACTGTTATTTCTAGCAGGCTTTTGTGCTCTGCTGTGACTGCTAACCTGGCCCCTGCCCTCACAGCACGAGCTACAGCACACAGAAGAGTATTGGCAGGTTTATGATGCCTAATTTTACAACTGACAAGTGAAAAAACAAATCATGGTATATCAGAGCAAGCTAATAGAAAGGAGGACTTTGTACACTACCAGAAACAATACAAGGGGCAGATCTCCTCATGAAACTGCACAAGAACAGAACAGTGGTCACCTCTTACTGAGGGGCTTGCACATATTTCCTTTCTGCTGTCCTCGCCCTTATTCTACATTAAAAGCAGAGAAAATGTTAAGATTGATTAATTTTGTTCATTAATCCGCTCAGAAGAGAACTTCACTGCCTTGGTACTATGTGTACAAGGAGGCAGCACAGGAGGGAGTTGTGGGACAAGTCAAGCAAGAACTTCTCTCATGAAAAAGTAAGGAATCTCTTGGGCTGAGGGTTATGAATTGTGATTACTTTTGCAATCCAAGTAAGTATACATAAAGACCTACAGCAGAAAATTATTTAGGTCTCCCTGGAGCCAGAGTAATGCATAAAAGCCAAGAAGGGTGGCCAGTAAGTTTCAACACCCAACTAAACTTTAAATGCTCTACCCTTGAACTCTGTGCTCAGGGTACAGAGTGAATGCCTTAACTTCCAATGATTCCGCTTAAAGTTCAAGGCAATTTTTATCTCTGGCAGGGATAAAAGTCTGTCTCTTTAAATACCCACACTATAATGTGCAATGCTAACATACACTACTTGGAATTTTAGAACTAAACATACCCACTCAGCCTCTACAAACATTTTCCTACTACTAGAGGCAAAATTTGCCAACACATGCTGGACTGAAGCATACGTGAAGTGAAACCTTTATGCCCTGACTCTTCTTGACACATGAGCACATTAGCCTGAGCTAACTCAGAAATTTGCAACCTAGGAAGCTGCTCTTGCCAGCTGCACACACCAAGAATTTAGGTGTTACAGTCAGACACAGCTGAATTTCCCAGTTTAGCAGATGATCCTCATGCTAAAAATATCACTTGACATGACAGCATGTTTTAGTACTATTGGCCTGACAAAAGAGTATCTAAACAGTGAATGGTTTGGGGGGGGTTAAGGCTTTCAGGATTGTCAAATCTCTAGTAATATTTTAAAAACCAATTATGATAATTACATAGGTTTCTACAGCTTTCTGTTTCAGAAATAATAGCACTTCTCTGCAAGATGGCTACCTTCAGCAGTAGTCTGAGATAAGCCAATTCCATTTTAAAAGAACAATTAGTAATATATTTTCCTAATCAACTTCACAAGGGCTTATCTTGATAACTTTCAGAGTGGCTGGTTGAGCAACGTGCTGGCAACACCTTCCTCCTCCAGCTGCATGCTTTCTGCCCAGGTGTCACAGGGCATTTGTAGACAGGTGATGCCTTCACACAGCCAGCATTGTCCAGCCCTGGACATCCACTATGTGATTGACAGTGATCTCCCAGAGCCTGCCAAGGCCCTCAGTTGCCTGCAACACCCAAGTCTGTAAAGCAAACGACCTACTCATGTTCTTTCTGCAGGCAGCATTCCATTTGTTGATAGGCCTGCGTGGATTTATATTAAGGAACCCTATAGGCACATATTTCATTACAAAAAAAAGCACACCCGCACCACGAGGAAGACAGGAAAACAGGGAAAGAAAACTGCAATGGCAATGCACCAAAGTAATTTTTCTTCCCAAAATGACCTCTTGCGGTTCCCTGTTTCACAGGGAATCCGAAACTCAGACCACGTACACACAAACATACACACGCGGAGAGGAGTAAAGGAGAGCGCCGGAGCCTACCGGGATAAAAAAACGCCAAAAACACACTCAAGCGTCAGGGGGAAAAAAAAAAAAATTTAAAAAAAAAAAAAAAAAGGAAACGAAATTAAAAAGAGGAAAAAAAGCGAAGACGTTCAACCTCGGCATCCATCCTCCCACAACTTTACCAGACGGCTTAGCGGACAGGGGAGATTTGTGCTGGAGAGGTCCCCCAGGATCCCCCAGCCCCTGGCCGCGCACAGCCCTGGGCGCAGCCCCGCCGCCCGGTCCCGCCGTGCGCCCGCACGGCCGAACAGAACCGAGCCGGGCCGGCCCGCCGCCGGATCACGGGCAGGGCTCCGGGACTGCCCGGGCACATCGCAGCCCGGCGGCTGCCCCCGCGCCACCGCGAGCGCGGACCCAAAACACAGCGCAGCCCCGCGTACTCGCGGCGGAGGGGCCGAGAAAAACAAAGCGCGTCAGCTTACCTTTCAGGAGAGCCGACATTTTCGCGCTTTAATAAATAAACAAGCACTTGGGTCAACACGGAGCACCTCGCTCGGGGGGTCCGCCCCGCGGCGGGCAGCGAAGGGCCGGAGCGCGGCTGCCGCCCCTGCGGAGGCTGCGGCGGGAGAGGCGGCGACCCCGGCCTCGCTGGGAGCTCCCGCCCGCCCGCCGCGCTGCCCCTCCGCCGAGCAGTCCCTCTCGGGCCGGCGGGCGGGCGGCGAACCCCGAGCAATTTAAATTTCATCAATGGAAGAGGCGGACCCGCCGCGCCCCGGGTTTCGCCACCCCCGACCCTCCCCTCCCCTCCCCGCCGGGCCGGGCCGCCCACCTCCCCGGGGAGCTCCCGGCGCGGCTCCTCCCCGCTCCGGGACGCGATGGGACGGGACAAGCCGGGCCGGGCCGGGCCAGCGCGGCCGCTCCGCGCTCCGCCCGCCCCGCGCGGCCGCCAGGCCGGGGGCGGCCCCGCCCCGCCCCACCGCCGCCCCGGGCCGGGCCGCGCCGCTGGGCCCCCCCCCCAGCCCGGGCCGGGCGGTGCCGGCGGCGGCCGCGCCGAACCCACCTCGTCCTGCGGCACCGCGGGCGGGGGGCGGGGACCCGCGTGCCGCGCGCGCCCCCGCCCACCCCCTCCCCCCGCGGCGGGGGCGGGGCCCGCGCCCATCCCGGCGGGCCCCTCGCGCGCGCCGCCGCCGCCGCCGCCGCCGCCGCCGCCGGAAGTGGGCGGGGCCCGGGAGCCGCCCCCCGGCCCCGAGCGGCGGCCGCGCGGAGCGGGGCGGGAGCGGCGGCCGGGGGAGCGCGGGGCCCGCGGAGCGTTTCGGGGCACGGCTCCTGGGAGCGGCGGCCGGGCGTGCTCCTCCCGCCGAAAACGGGGCTCGGGGGCGGCCTTCTCGCCCCGCAGCTCCCTGGCAGGAGGCTGTAGCCAGGTGGGATTTGGCCTCTTCTCATCCTGCCTCTGTCTGCCTGGGAGAGGACATGGCCTCGAGCTGCGCCAGAGGAGGTTTAGGCTGGCCAGTAAGAAGAATTTCTTCACAGATAGGGTGGTTTGACATTGGAATTGCCTGCCCGCGGAGGTGATGGAGTCACCGTCCCTGAAGGTGTTTCAGGGAAGACTGGAGGTGGCACTCGGTGCCACTGTCTGACTGACCCGGTGCTCGGTCATAGGTTGGACTCGATGATCCCAACCTTTCTCCCAGGTCTTTCCCAACCTGATTGATTCTGTCATTCTGTTAAGTATTTCTGATTTGTGGAGTGTACCATGAGTTAAAAGCATCTCCACCCATGGCTTTCCACCCCAGGTTCATGGCCACATTCAGTTCTGGGGAGGTGCCAGAACCCTGGGAAGCGCGCAGGTGCCAGAGGCCAAGCATTGCTTCTCAGCTAGACTGTGATTTCTCTCTTTGTCAACTATTTTCCCTATTTTTTCCTGCATACACTTCCCAGCAGTGCTTGGGCTTCCCTGTGCACTGTGGTGACACCCAGTTACAGTAGAAACCCCAACGACCTTGCCTGCCATAAATAGCCCCCAGCTTCCTGCAGGTAAATCACCACCCCGGTTTTTACTTTCTCTTTTGTTTTAAAATCAGATCTTTATGGCCTTGCAATACATGCTTGTGTATAAAGTCATACGTTATGCGTCACTGAATCCTTACACTCACAGAGTCAATCTGCAGGCCAGGCAAGCAGACCAGTGCCCTGTTACCATGAGGAGAGGGGCGTGGGAATTGGCAGGGTGCTGCTGAATTCCCGTCTCAAGAGGTGGATAGGTGCAGCCTTGCCTGGGATGGGCAGGGTGGTTTTCATCCCTCCTGGCTGAAGCTCCCTGTAAGTTCTCCGGGATAAACCAGGTAACCACCAGGATGAACCAGCCCATTTGGGGGTGGGATGGCTCACCTCTGCATCTGCCTGTTCTTTGGCTTTTAAGAAAACCAAAATGCAAAGATCCTGTGAATTTTACATCCCAATCCACTGGACCTGGGAGCATCCCTTTTCATTTTGCACCACCAGACAGTACAGGGCTCACTGCATGCTGCCTTGACATCAGGGAAGATGCTCCTCTTTATGGCCTGGATCCACCAGGAAAAAAGTCCTGGATTCACTCCAGAACATCGGCAAAATCCTGACCCTTTTCTCTAAACATTGATGGGAGCTTCTTGTTGTCTTAAATGCAAGATCAGCCCCATTCCTGTCCTTGCACTGTTAATTAAAATGCTTTAATTTAAACCTGCTGCTCTTTTCCTACAGCTCAGCTCTGCTATGATGCCACATCCAACACCTGCAAGCCAAACACAACCTAAGTAATCTCTGGATAGGAGTGGGCCAACTTTTGTACAGCTGTCCTTTGAAAGGATAATTACAGGCATGACTTTCAGGGTAATAAGCAGAGATAACTTTTTATCTGCCAGCAATAAAACTAATTCCAGTAACCTGTCTCGCTGTGGTGGAACCAGGGGCAAACACTCCCTCCTTGTCTGCATTTTATGGAAGGAAGGCAGCTGTCAATACTGAGCACTGGTGATGTCAGTCAGTGTCACTGAGAAGGTAACCAGAACCAATCTGTCCAAAACCAGCAAAGTTTGGTAAAGCTCTTGAGCTGTGAAGGAACCTGTGGGTTTCGGGCTGTAAATCCCCCCGGCTAGCTTGGGATTTACGCCCGCATGAATCCTACATGGACGAAGTAAAGGACGAGAAGCGCTCTTTCTCCACGTGGTTCTGATGTCCTGTTTATTAGCTGGAAGGGGACATCTGCATCGTAGGGTTTCCAGGTGAAGAAGAGAGGGAGAATGCCCAACTCAAGGGACGTTTATACCCGCGGAATGGGAGGCGGGGACGGGAGGCCACACCAGTGGGGAGGGGCGAAGGGAGGGGCTTCAAGGGACAAGACCACCTTATCTGAGGGATACACCATCTGAGGAAAGGGGGAAAACATTTGTATAACACAACACCCAGTGCAGTATCCAAATAACAATCTAGTGCATCACAACAGAGCTGGATTAAACTCAGGAGAGGTTTATCTCACAGCCCACAGGCAAGCTGCTCGTGCAGCTCCTGGTGCCGCTGCTCCGGCAATGCCAGCCAGGGAGCGGCATCCTGGCAGCCCATCCACCTGCACCAACATTTCAGGTTAAGAGGACACGGGAATGCCAAAGAGAGGTCTAAATGCCCCCAATGAAAAACAACCCTTAGCTCCCCCAGTGCCTGATGTCACCATCTCAGCCAGGGAGTTCAGCATCTTCCAGGGACCTGGGGCTGCATCACAAAGGAGCAGCAGGATAGAGGCACCGAACCCAAACCACTGCCTGGTTTTATGTCTCATAAATGAACTGCCTTGTAAATATGCCTCGTAAATAAAATAAATATGGTAGCAGTGATTTCTTTTGGTCTCATCGACTGAGAAGCTTACACCAGTGCAAGATGCTGCCAAAAGTACTGGTCTTGTCCCCTACCTTACTCCAGCCCTTCTCCCCATCCTAGTTTTGGCTCAGCACTGGCAGTTTTTGGCTGGGAGAGTTGGTTTTTGGATGGGCTCATTCCTGGCTTGCAGGTGGGTGGTTACAAAGGGAGGTGGAAAAGCCCTTCTGAAGATTCAGCATCACCCTTTCCTCTCACTCATCTATTTCTTCCTTAGCTCTCCTTACTAAGTTTCCCACTGAGGACATTTTCCCTCTCTCCTTTGTTTTTCAGCCACTTCATTTATTGCCAATGAACTGACTTGTTTGAGCTGAGAAGGGTCAACAGATAAAGGAAATCTGTGTGGTTATGGGGAAAAGACAGTGCAAATGCCAAGGAAATATGGCTGGGAGGCAGCTGGAAAGCCAAGGTGAGAACATTTTAATTTACAACTAGGGAAGAATGGAAAAATCTTTGTTGTTGTTGTTGTTGTCCAAATAATATAAATGGTAATACAGCTGCTTTATGGCCATTTCTTTCTTAATTATATATATTTAATAGTAATAGATACTATAAATAGAGATGTATGTATAATATACATATGATATCAATACATGATACAAAAACACAATATATAATATTGCAACATGTATATATGCAATAATAAATATACATGTTGTAATATGCATATATGTAGTAATATGTATATGTGATTTCTATATCTTATGTGTATTATACACATATGATATATTTTATGTATTATATAAATATATATTTATGACTTTATCTACAATATAAATTCAGGAATTTATATTATATACATATAATTCCAGGTGCATCCAGCAAAGTAGACATGATACACACACAGATTCCTAAGGATGTGTGCGTTTATATAATATAAATATTTATTATTTAAAGATTTATATATATATTATCTGTAGACATTTCTATTACAGATGTATGTATTTACACAGTCTGTAAAACCTGTATAATACATATAGTTATATGTTGTAATTTTTATTTTCATTTTTTCTTTTTTAAATCTGAATTTTGGCCGAAAAGGACTAAAGGACTGCGAGTGACTGGCAGCAGTAAAAGGACACCTCTGGGCCCCCTTGGGTGGGGCACACGGGGCATGGTTTCACCTGAGCTCTTCCGGCTCCTGTTTGTCCAGCGAGTGCAGCAGCTGCCCGATACATTCCCGGTCGCTCCAGAGCTTTGTTTCCTGACCAACACCCATTTGCAGTATTTCCCAAACAAGCGGAGGCTCATCACCATCGCTCCCCCTCCCTCTTCCCCTTCCAATTATCCTGGAGGGCTGGGGAGCAGTCGAGTTCAAACAATCTGGGCTTGGGCATCAGCCGGGCAGGACGTGAAGCATTAACGAGTTTAATAGCACCAAACAGATAAAAGGTTTCAAAGTGCATCATTAAAAAATATCCCTGTGGCACCAGTCTGTGATACCCCAGGGCTTCAACATGAGATGCAGAAACCTGTGACTGCCTTCTTCTGAAATTCTTCCAATTGTTTAAAAAATTATAAAAATCCACATTTCATTTCATTTTAGTTTAGTTTAGTTTAAGAAACAGGGTTCTCCCTGCCCATGTTGTGCTCACACAGCCATTGTTCAACTCCACATGGTTCAATGCTAGAACAAAATAAAATATTAAACTAAGAGAATATTTTTAATTCTATGTCTTTGTCTCTTTTCCATGCTTAAAGCAGGGACACACAGTACACCTTTGGGGCAACAGCTGAAAGCCACTGAGTCACAAAAGCCTGGTTGCACCTAAAAATTTCCTGTTAACAACCTCAGCAGGGACTGTGTACAGGTTTTGGGTGCTCCCCCTTGGAGCAGCTGCATTCTTGAATAGTAACTTATCCAAAGAGGAACAGAACAGAGGCTGCGAGGGCAGGGTCTCCTGGTTTGGAGGGAGTTCAGTGGTGCTGGGAATGGCTGGAGCTGCTCAGGCCTCACAAGGGAATGGGGATTATTTCACCCCCAGACAGGCTGGACAAAAGGTCTGGAATAATACGCAGTCTATTTTTACCTCCCTTCTAGCAGGAATTTTGTGGTGGCTGGCGCCTGGTGGCACGCCGGCACGCAAACCGCACACTGCAGGGCTGGGAGGGGAGTTGGGAACAAGGCAGCCCCCTCTGGACTGGGGTGCTGGGGGGAAGACAGCCAGAGGGGAAGGCAGGGTTCCTATAGGTCCTGTCCTGCCAGCTGCTTCTCTGCATGCTGGAAGTCTTCCTACTGGTTTTTCACAGAAAACAAAACCCTCCTGACAAGCCCTTATGACGAACGACAGATGAGTCTTGTCCTTATCGCCACCCAGTTGTCACCCCTTCACATTTGCCCCTGGACATATTCCCACCGCTATAATTAACGGCAAATCAGGTGTCAGCTTGCTCTGTTGGACACAGCCGTGGAAATTCTTGGCACGGTGCTCTTCCTTTCGGGGCTGGAAGCCAAGTGCTGGAGACATGGGAGAAAAACGGCTCATTATGCCTGCAGCAGGGTGAGAGCCTTCCCCTTCCTCCCCTACGTGCCCAGGGCTGGATCTAGGACCTAGTTCAGACCCAGTGACCACGACTGGACTTCTGAGTGCCCACCCAGCAATCCCAGGCGAGGAGAGCCTTGCAGTGCCAAGCCAGGCTCATCCACTTCCCAAGGTTTGCACCTGTGGTCAGGCAGGTTCCCTGCGGCCAGGAGCATGGTGGTAGACCTTGGGATGCTGGTGCTGAGGGCCTGGCCTGGAGGTCTGCAAGGGATGGGGATCAGCCGCTGGGTGATAAGCCTCCCTCGCTGCCCCACGGAGGCTGACTGGGCTTGGTGACAATAAAGCTTCCTAGCCTAGAGGATTAGGGACTAACACTGCTGGTGGCTCCTCCTGTGGGTTTGGTAAAACATCTCAGTAAGATTTTGGTGCCTGCCTGGCAGCTGGAGTCAAGGGGAGAGAGATGGTTTCCAGGTCACTCCACTTGGCCAAGCGGAGCATGAAGAGGTGTTTGACCAGCCAGTAATCAGGTCTTAAATGCTGGACATGCAGAAAGAAAGGACATGCACTGGGGCGTGGTGAACCTGGCTATGAAAAGCACCAAACAGGTGAGTCAAGACCAAGACTAAAGGAGTTACTGTAATTTTTCAGGTTTCTCTACCAATAGACCATGGGGTTTTCCTAATGAGTCATAGATCTGCAGAAAAACAGAGACTAGGAAGGAGCTCTGGAGCTCGGACCTCTGGAGGCCCCTCCTCCATCTCCTGCTGGATCAAGTTGCTCAGGGCCAAGGTTTTCATATCCCAGGACAGATATTCCACAGCTTCGTTGGGCTCCATTGCTGGATCACTCTCATGGAAAACACATTTTTTCCTGGTATCCAACTGAAATTTCTCTTCTTCCCCCTTGTGCCCGCTGCCCCTTGTACAACCTCTGAGAAGAGCCTGGCTCCAACCCTGTCTCTGCTCTGGCATTGGCCTTTACTGGGCTTGGTGAGGTTCCTGATGGACCCTTTCTAGGGCTGAAATTTCTGGGTAGCCTCTCTGGATAGCTCCTGTTCTTGATCATATGGGAGAAATTTAAACTACTGACACGTCCTAATACAAAGTCTCAGATTATGAAAACAGGGAATATCTTCAAGCAGTTAAGAGACACATACTTAAGTGCACTAGTTTATGCTTCATCCAAAAAGATGCAGAGAATTTAGTTTTTATTTTGAAGTTTAATAGTAAGTTTTAAAGCAAGATTAATTTAAGGTAACATTAGAATCTGGATGAGAAGGGAAATATGTAATATTCTTATGGAACTGAACAGCAGCAGAGGCTTAAGGTGAAAGTGAAGGGTTAATCCTCAGTTATAAGGTAATTTAACCACAAATCAGAACAGCAAATTTATCCGTACGAAAAATGCCCGTCTCCTATCCCCATGTATCACAAAAAATAATTTGTCTGCATACTTACTCAACAACTACCTCTATATCTACTTCTTCCACCTGCAATTCTGTATTAACCATGTGCTATCAAATACAAAGAGAAAAAAACAAGAGCAAAACAAAATCTTAGCTTCCTTCTAACTGCTACTGAGTTTATTAACACACACAGGAATTCCTGAGGCAAACAAGGAGCAGAAATGCACAGGAAAGACCTACTGGCATCATTCAATGCTCTGTTTGTTCAGCAGCCCTTCCCTCCCATGGGCTGGGATCATGCCCAGGCTTCTGCAGCAGCTCCAGCTTTGCAAAACTCTCTTCCCACCAATGTCCCCTCCAGAGAGCTGACTTTTTTTTCCCCTATTCACCACATTTCTGAATATTTTTTCTTGAACAGTTACCCAACCTATTGGTTTCTGAGGGCAAATTCAACCTGTGCTCACAAGCCACGTGCAATAGCAGAACAGTTTGTCCCAGAGAGGGAATGGTGCTCTTCAGCCAACTCCTAGTCCTGCAATGCTGCAAAACCAAGCAGAAGACCAACCCCAGTGTGTCCACGTGATCCTTTTTCTCCCCCTGAAATGCATAAAATAAACTAATTTCTGTTTTATTTCTTGCAGTGGTTGTGCCCCTTACTCCAGATCACCAGCAGATCACCAGCCTCCTTCCCTGTCACATGCAGGATGATATGCACCATTGCTGGAGTAAGGAACAAAACACCACCTGTTTTCAAGCATATAAAAACCTCTCAAGGCCACCAGATCTTTTCTGGGCCCGTGGTTTAATTGGCAGAAGCCTATCCCTTGATAGTGGTGCTGCCAAGCACCCTGAGTGTGGAGCACCCCAAAGGGCCAGTGGTGACCTTCTGGTTTTCCCCTGCACCACATCCTCAGTGCTGCTGCTGAGGGAGCCAGCAGGAACAAATGGGACTCACTGCTTTGCTTTGTGTTAGCAGGCTGCAGGCTGGGGCGGCAGGATTGGGAACATCCAATGGAGAGCCACGACCCAAGCTGCTGCATCCCAAAACCCCATCGGTGCCATGGGGCTTCCTAGCAGCCGAATGCCTCTCCACAGATGCTTCTCCCAGACACAACTTGTGGTGTGAGATCCGCCTTCCTGAGGTCATGCTGCAGCCATTTCATGGAGCAGGGATGAGGTGTTCTTATGGGATTTGGCAGGCTCTTGCTGGATCAAATTCAGGATGGCCTCAAGCCTGGTGCCACGGTTCCATGGGGCTGTCCTGCCCCTGGGACAAAACTGCAAAGAACATGTGGTCCTGTTGAACCCTCCCATGTCCCTTCAGGTGCTCATATTTAGGGGGATTTAGGAGGAAGGCAGGGAGTACCAGCTGCTAACCCATTTCAAATCATAGAGTTATCATCAATGACTTGTTGCCTTCATTTTGGTTTCATTTTAGACCTGCTTATTTTGGGAGCATTCTCTGAAAATACAGTTTATAATAGAAAAGAAAAGATGATGTATTTATTGCCACAAATGGACATGTTTTTCACCTCTTCCATGTTCTAGCCAAGTCATCCACTGCCAGGCAAGCTCCCTGGAGCCCCTTGAAAATGTTCTCAAGAACTTTTGTGGTAGGACAGTGACTCCCTACAAAGCCTGCCCTGCTTTTTTACCCCTTCTCCAATGGAAACGAGTGGATTTCATCCCTTTAGCTCTTGCCTGCTCCACACAGGACTTCCCAGTCCCATCTCTGTGAAACAACCTTTTTCACAGTTTCTCCCACATAGTAAATTCTTTTTTCTTTTATTTAAGGCCACATTTGCTTCCCTTCCTTAGTTAGAGAGAGACAAAAGGCTTCAGATGGAACCCCTGCTAAAATGTTTTCTTAATGCTACTAAATAATCATGGAGAAGCCAGATGAAACATCAGAAAACAATTTATTTCTAGCGTCCACAACACTGCACATGAGTGTCCCTGCCCAGTGAAGGGGTGGTTTGGAACTTTAAGGTCCCTTCCAATGCCAACCATTCTAGGGTTCTATAATATTGCCACCATAATCCCTTTTTGATGGCAAAGTCGGAATCTCGGATGCTTTTGGGTGACCTCACAGCTGTTCAGGCTTTGCTAGTAGCAGCACAAATCCTCTCAGAGCACTATCAGCTGCCATCCTTTCCAAACAAGCTCAGGGTGGAGGGGGTTGAAGTTTGTCCCCAGTACTGTTCTTTGAATGTTGGATGATAAATCTGTTAACTGTGAAACGTGTTTAATGTTTCATCCATTTCCAAGGACATGCTTATTGAAAGTGCAGCCCATGCAGCGAGACTGTACTTTGAGGGAAGGGTGAAACATCACAGATATAAAGCCAGACCCTTCTGTCCTGGGTACATTTTCACAGAGGAGGTGTCCTAAAATTTTCAACCCTGATGAAGTTTCCACTGGGGTTGGCATATAATGATCCCCGAAGGTCCTTGCCCAAAAAACCCTTGTTAAGGGAAGCACAGTGAGTGATTCCTAAGGATCATTGCTCAGCACCTCAGAAACAAAGGTCAGGATAGGAAACCAGGTCTCTGAATGACAAGACGAGGCCAGTGAGGAGCCTGAGCAAACAGCCTCATTCCAGCAGCAGACAGAGCCACGGCTACTGAGGAACAGGAGACCTGGGGTGCCTCCACTGCCTTGGGCTATGCTTATTGCCAGGAGCATATAATGCCGTGTGCTCCAAGAGCTGCATTTTGCCCCATCAACAACTCCTGAAAGCCATCAGCATTTCCCATTCTGCAAATGGATGTTTCCTCCACTCATTTCCAGTCAGGCTCACATTAGCTTCCACCGAAGTGAAATCTTGTGATCCCCCTGTCACACCAGCATTAGAAACAGATTCTGTCCCCACCTGTCTTGATGGGATTAATGTGCAAATTACTCAAAAAATGTCTAATATCTCACTGACCTTAGGTACTCAAGGATCTTTTCCAATCTGTGATTGTGTGATTCTGTATGAAGGTGGCTTCTTCAAAGTCAGGCTTTTCTCCACAGCTAAACCACACCTGACCTTTTCAAGAGCACTTTCTCCTTTTTTCTTGCCCTAGTTTTGTTAAGCTCTGGGGTAAAACACGAGCGAGTTTAGTCTTCTGCTACATGTCTTTGCTGGAGAAATCCAGAAGCAGCCAGAAATGATTTACAAGCTTATCAAAGGCAATAAAAGCCCTCTACTTGAGTGATGAGGCTTTCCCAGGAGCTTGGCTGTACTGACGGGGAGCTAGCTCCACAACACAGGCAGGCTCCCCGACCTTTATCCGTAGCTGTGGGAGACGCCCTCGCACGCTGCCAAGCTCAGGCTGCAGAGACGGCGGCGGCACCGCTGCATCGCAGGGTGCGAGGAGCCGGCGGGAGCGAGGGGCTCCCGCTGAATACAAACGCCACCGAGGAGCCAAATCCTGCAGCTTCCAGCAGAAAACTTTGGGAAGCGATTTGTTAGGAAGGGCACGCCGCGGGAGCTGCGGTGTTGCCAGCTGGAAGCCTCAAATAAGGCAAGCAACAAGCTGATTTACTGCGATGGCCAGCGTGCTGGGCCACGATCCGGTGTGTGAGGGGCGACGCTGATGGCTTTGTCAGCCACACGGACTTGACCCAGTGCTGGGCAAGGCAGCAGCTAAAAATGCTCTGCATGTGTATGTATATACAGCTAGGTGTATAATATGACTGAGCTAGCCTGAGAGCCTGAGCTTTGGCAGCTCTCATCCACCACACTGGGCTTTGGGGACAGGGTTTGTCATTCTGCCCTTTTGGGAAGTTTGGGACTGAGAAGAAAGTTTAAAACAAACAAAAAAAAAAAAAAAAAAAACAAAAAAACCAACCAACCAACCAACCAACCAAAAAATAAAACACTTTTTTTTTTTTTTTTTTTTTTTTAGTTCATGCAAACGGAAATAGGCTGAAAATCATGACCAGAAAGTCAAATAGCCATGCAAGAGGTTAAGCTGGCAGGTACTAGATCTCCAGGGAACGTGGCATTTTTACTTGGTGCTGTTCCTGCTGAGCCTGGGGCTCAAGGGGCTGGTCCTCAGTTCGTGACAGCTCTGCCCAGCCCAGCACAGATGCCAGCTGTCCTCCTTGCCCTCTGTCCCAGTGTCAGTGCTGAGGTGGCTGTGTTCCAGCAGCTGCATGGCATGACCAAACCCTGCCTCCAGCTGCAGAGCCACCACCCTCACCTCGTCACAGCCACCTCTCCCTGCCCCCAGGTGGCTCCAGCCTCCCGGGAATGCAGTGGGGTGCTGCGGTCTCCCAGCATGCAAGAATCCACCTGCCAGACCCTTTGGAGAGCTCATCCCTGAGGGACAGACATCCCAAAAGCTGGCATGGCAAAGCAAGAGCTGGTTAAGGCAGCCTGCAGGGCTGTGGGAGCACCACCCCCTGTCCCTGCTTGCTCAGGGTCCCTCTTTCAGGGGCCTCCCATAAGGAATGCAGTTATCACAGCCAGGATTTATGGGCAGAAGGGGCTTGCAGCCCCCATCATCCCCCAGCAGCCCTGCACAGCACTACATGCTCCACACGGTGCTGCAGGCCCAAAGCTGCAATGTCTGCTCTGCAGGGCTGGGCAGCACTCTTGCTGCTACAGACGATTTTTTATCTGCCTAGCAGCAGAAAACCTTGCAACAGGCATTAAAATCCTGAATTCTCAAGTGAATGACACCTCCAGGATGGGGCTGTAGCTTCTTGGGTCTCCCCTACCATGTGTTGGTTGCTACCCAGTGGGACAGTGGATTTCATCTGGCTGTCTGTGAAGTGGGGACACAAAGCCACTGAGCTGGAAACACGACAGCTTGTCAGGAAATAAGCACAGGACTTTTTTCCAGAGATGGAAGTTTGATGAGATCAGCTCACAAATTCATGTGAAGGCACAGAGCAACTTCTGCATTTTTTAGAGTCCTGGAAGATTAGAAGCTCCCATAAACTTTAATGAGCTACTTCTGCAAAACCATTAGTAGAAGCTGTTGAAAAGCAAATTATAGCCATTTATGGGGACCCAAGAAACTCCAGCAGCTATTCACTCAACGAGAGCCGGCAAAGCAGCTTTCCTTTCAAATTTCATAGTCCCTTTTGTCAAGAATTTCCTCCATTCTCTTGTCAGTCTTTAATTAAATTTGTGCAGATTGGACTCATTTCTTCTCCCAAGGCCCTGCTCCATGGACCAGCCTGGAGCAGGATCCAGCCAGGCAAATCACCCACTGCACTCCAGGTGCCACAATTCCCTGGGGAAAACCATGGTCCTGAACAAACCCAGGCCTCACCTGATGGATCTGAAATGATGATGTAACCGGTGGCCTCCAGGAAACTCAAATGATGAGCAATTGTATCTTTTAAAGCTAATTTGGAGGGACACCTGATCTGAGCAGAAGAGAGGTGGATATGGCTTTTGAACATATCAAATGTCTTTTAATGCCTTTAATGAAACCTGGGGAGAGGGCAAATTTCTTGGCTGTTCAACTCTCATTTTAAAAAAAGGCACAATGCATCTCAGCCTTTCCCACATAAGAGAGCAACTCCAGCATGTCACCCTTCACCTTCAAGAGTTGTCTGCAGGGCTGAGTCATTAATGCAGCTAATTAGAGACTTCAAGCTGATTATGAGAATTGCAGTAAGTGGAGTTACAAAATCCCTGGGCCTGATACTCCTTAATGCAAAAGCCACTTTACACTGACCCAGCCTTAAAATACCCTGGGAGGATGTAAAATGCTCTTAAAGCAAATGGGATCTCCATATGCATTTGGAGGGACTGGCACACATCACGGACAACCAGAAGATAAGGCTGATGGGGCTCTCAAAGGCCCCATCTGCCCCCAGGTGAAGTGAAAGCATCTTTCTGGTCAAAGAGAGTCAGGTCTTTCACAACAAATAAAAACAAAACAAAATATATTCAAGCAACTACCTGAAGAGCTGACTGATATTGATTCAATAAATGCAGAATAAAAATGTTGCTAAGTCCATTTGCAGATGCCTCCGGGTGTGTCATAACCTTAACAAGCCAGGAAAACTCCCCTCAGTGTCAACGCTGAAAAACTTCCATCACTGAACACTCCCTAAACTTCAGATGTATTTTGAACTGGATACAAACCTGAAAAGAGGAGCTCAACTTTTCTGTATTAGTAGTACTGAGAAAGGAAAGGATCTTTCTATATTGTTTTCAAATAATTCAAAGCAATAGATTGTCCACAGAACAACATTTGAAGCCAAAGTGCCAAGGATGCACTTGTGGCCTGGAAGTGACCATTTGGGCACAAGGTGCCAGTGGTATACCTTTTAATAGCTAAGAGCCCTCTTAAAACAGAGAAGGTACCACCAGCCCCAGCAGCCCAAGAGCTGTCTCCTTTCCTCACACCTCAGGATCTCCCAGAAGCTGCCAGTGGTGTGTCCCAGGGCAGAGGACTGCACACATGTGGCCATAATCTTTGCAGAGAAAGGAAGTTGAAAGGGAAGCCTTATCTCTGGGCTAAGCTCAGCGCCAAAAATATGACAGCAGTCATGAGACTTGCGACCCCAATCACCTGATGTAAGGTCACAGCTCCAGTGACATTTGGATTGCAGCATCATCTATCATAGCTTTGAGTCAGCAAAGAAGTGCAGCCAATGGTTTACATTTCCCTGCCGGTAAGATAATGCAGAAAAGGCATTTTGCTGGCAAGTGTGCACCATCCCATCCCAGCCTCCCTTAGCCTGTGGGGCAGTGAGGGAGGGAGGGAGAGAGGGAGCTGGGGTCTCTGAGCACGTGGGAATGATACCTCTACTCCCCCCAGGCACCTCAAGGTCCTGGGTACCAGCATTGGGGTGGCACAGGAGCTTAGACAGAGGAGCCAAAACACTTCAATCCCTCCCACTCACTTCCCAGGGCAGATCAGCCCTGTCCTGTGCTGCTCAGAAGTAACCTGCGATAGGTAAAGGAACGTGAAAATCCAGCTAAACCAGTATGCCCAGATGCCAGTATCGGGGACCTCGACCCTGGTGGAATGTTTGGGGGAAACTGGGACTCCATCTCCTTCACACCAGGTGTCCTGCCCTTTCCAGCACCAGCGCTTTGGGCAAAGGGAAAACTCTGTGGCCACCTTTGCTCGACGACAGATTGGAGATCTTAGGAAGGACTTTTCTCCTGCAGTGGGAGGTTTTGCTGGGGAACAGGTATGAGCTGTGGGATAACACAGTTCCAGCCCCACACCCAGTGGGTTAGTGGAGGGATGGGATCAGCCTCATTCCCTCCATAAGCAGAGGGATAGCTCCATGGAGCTTTATTGCTGCCAGGACACTCAAAGGAAAAATTATGGTTAGGTGGAATGAGGAGCTGAGAAGCAACCTGTTTCTGCATGGGGGGAAGAGATGCTTGTATATAAATAAAAACAATTAGGTATGTGTATGAGCATTTTTCTATTTAAATAAAAATACATGTTTACGTGGCTTAACAATCTCAAATTAAAACAAATAAAAAGATGCAAAAATTTCTTCATGTCCTGAAACCTTCCTGTTACCCTCACCTGCCCAAATATTTGATACAGAAAAAATACTGTTCTGGGAGAGAGAGTCAGAGGAGGCCAAAGGACAGGCACACTTGGATGTGTGGACAGGATCTTGGAGCATTTTTGGATCATCTCGCAATCCCAGCCAATACAAAAGAAGTACATTTACAGACCTTCCTGCAATCACTTTGGTGACCTGCGTTTCTTATTTTCTCACATTCATCCCTCACTTTTCTTCCTAGGACTTCTATCTGCAGGTATTTCCCACTCTAAACCTAATTATTCCCTAGCCACTGTCTTCTGCCATGATGTTCTTCCCTAGCTTTCCTTCTGTTTCCCCCAGGTAGCTTCATCTTTTTCAGCTGCAATGCCTCTTCTCTCTCTATTTCCTCTGGACCAGCTAGGAGGACAAGAGTCCTGAATCCCCTCCTTGTTCCAGATGCAAGAGGATAATTTTGGACCATGAGCAGCTCAGGGAGCACTTCCAGGTGAGCTGTACCTTTGCAGGAAGGCTGTTCCTAGCAAGACCTCAGCTCAGCTGCCTCTCTGCTTTATGATGAGCAGTGTGTCTAAATTCTCCCATATATTAAGTGCTTAGAGCCTGATCCAGGGTTTCTTCTAAAATAAGGACCCAGCTGCTTCTTTCTGATCCAGCTCCTTTGAAGCTTAGGAGGGCTTAGGTGGAGACTCCAACCAAACCAAACGCAGAGACGTCCAGCAATGTGTGAGTTAGCAAGCAGAGAACACGAGAGCAGAGTTTAAATTATCAGGGCTGTGTATCTTCCACTGCTGTGAATCCTGCAGTTCTGCTGTGATTACGTCAGCAGCACGGGGTGTGGATCACTCATGACTTCAGCACAGCCCTTCAAAGCATCCCAGCCCACAGCTTGGCTGGTTTCCATCCTCCAAGGCAGCTGGGATGTGGTTGGGGGCTGAGGAATGGATGTGTTTACAACTTGCTCTTTGCCACTTGGCTCCCACTACCAAAAAATACCATCTCAAATTCACATTCCCAGCTTGGACAGGATGATTGTGAAGCTGTGTCTAACAAAAGCATGAAGAAAAGGAGCTGCAGAAATATGTTTCCCAAGGCGAGGAGATGCAAGCTGTCAGCTCCCCTTGAAAATAAAATGTCTTTGCAGGAGGAACCACTCCATCAATCCAGTCTGGACCCAAAATCCCAAGAGGAAAAGTCAAAAACCTCTACCCTGGACCCATAGGCTGTTTTCATACCAGCATGTACTAACTCACACTGCAGACGTGATCAGGGATATTCCTAAATTATCACCTCTATAGTCATATTGTACCACAGCCACAACAGTTTTGGCCAAGCCAACCCCTCTATCCCAAACCATTTCCAGCACCTCTTCTAGCTCTGTGATGGGAAAAGGAGTGTCTGAGTAGAGAGGGTGTTTTGCATAGAGAAGAGATCCCTGGTGCTTTTGGTGCAGGCACCTACAGAGAAAGATAGACTGGAACTGCCACAGAGTTATTTCAATGTGCTTTGAAAATAGTCATCTGCAAGTGCCAAGGTGGAACAGAAGCAAAGTGAGAACAGAAGCATTTTTCTCTCTGGTTCAATTGAACTTCTGCATTTGGACGCACAAGTGCACCAGCACCCAGCTGAGCTGCCATGGAGGAGCCAGCATGGAGGAAAACCAAGCAAATCTCTTCCCCACTAAACCCTCTACAAAGCAGAGTTGCCACTGTGAATGCACATAAATAATAGTAAACGAGCATGGGAAAAATATCCATGGTTCCCAGGTGAATTCATGCTCCAGCACAAACAGCAAATATAAATTAGGCTCATAACAGCCTTTATGGGGGCACTGGATGCTTCAGAGCTAAACACTAGGCAAGGCAGAAATGCTTGTTGCTAGAAAAACTGGGCTGGGAAGGAGGGGTGCTGGCATGGGAGGAGTTGGGCAGTTCATGGCTCCCATTAAATCTTTCCCACACGTGTTTTGGGTGGAACTGTAGCTATCTGGGCTTCTCTGTACCTTTTTTCAAGCATGTCATAAGGTAATGGCTTGTAATTCCTCATGCACAGCTTTCCACGTCTTCCAGGTCAATCCAGCACTCCCATTTTGCTCTCCTGGAGCAGGCTCTGGCTGTGTCCCCCGCAGTGTTTTGAAGCCAGGCTGGTCCCATGAGGAGATGGTTGAAAAGCACCAGAAATAGCGGGGGCTGTTGAAAAGGCAGCTCTGTGCCGGGAAGGCTGCAGACGGACCTTGGGAAGGGAGGGAAAGCTGCACTACAATCCTGGCATTGATGGCCCCTCCTGCTGAGTGTGTCTTTCATCGCTGGCTGCTGTGAGGGGAGACAGGGAAGGGTTACTGAGCATTCCTCATCCCAGTCCCACCGGCTCCTGTGGCACTGGTCTTCTTGTACCCCTCTCAGGTGGGGAGGAGAAGACAATTCTGCTTTTTTTCCCCCTTAAAAATACACACTTGTTGGAGTCAGCAGCATGCTAGGTCTTCAATGGAATATTTTCAGTGGCTGTGAGTTGTCCTGTGGTTAAATAACAAACACAGCAAGTAAAACACCAGTACATTTTCCTAGAGCAGGAGACAGAGCATCTATTGTCATCAGTCCTTAAGAAATGCTATTCTTATTTGTGGTCCCTGACCTCCACTTTTATCCAATTGTCTGTTCCCCAAAAGCTTTATTGGGAGCAGATGCCAAATATGTGCCATTAATTCTTACCATATATTGTTCTTTTGATATTTTGCAGTTGTTGTCAATGAAATGAGAAGTGGAAATTAGATAGCCAGTGCTATTCAGTTAAAGAGATTTAATTTCCTAATCCTCTGAAGAAGGCTATAATCAGGCAATTGTAGTCATATGAGCAGCACTTGGACTGAACCTGTAAAAGTTGATCCTTCGTAATTAATTCTGCACCTAAGTGTTATCTGGCAAAATGCAAGGAAAAAAATTGAACACCAAGAGGAATTTAAGTTTTAAAATGCTGTGATGATTAAAACTCTACATTGCCTCTCTGAATTGTACAATCATAGAATATCCTGTGTTGGAAGGAACCCACAAGAATCACAGAGTCCAATGCTTCCTTACAATAATTTTAACAGGTATTTTTCCTGTTAAATACAATTTTTTTTTTCAAGATTGAGCTGTAAATTCAGACCTTAATGAGACCCACTAAGAGATTCAGCATTTTCATGAGAAATAATAGGGCTGAGCATGTCTGGACTTTAAAGTACCCACAGAAAACTGCAAGGGACACTAACCAAAGTCTGCTCCACAGGGGCTCACATCCAGCCGGTATTAAAGAACTGTGTGCTGCTTCCAAGGGGTAGCAATTCCTGACAAAGTAAAAAATCCATCTGTAGTGTCCTGGGTCCCAGTTCAATGACAGCACATGTGTTTGACTACACAGAAACAGAATTTGGCCTTTCACTACCACCACATGGAAAACTACTTTAGTATGATAAATGTGTTGATGCCAAATCCAGACAGAGGGTGACTTGTGCTTAATTTTCCCAGTATAACTCAGCTAACTTCTATCCACGAGGCTCCACATGACTTTTCATTAAGCTGTACAGCATGTACCAAGCCCCCCGTCTTTAAGGTGACATTTCAAACCCCTGTGGAGGAGGGACAGTTGTCAGGGCTGTGATTAAAATAGATCCTTGTTTGTTGGCATGACTTTTCCTCAGCTCCTGGGAGATGTGGCAGTGAGCCCTGCCATCTCTTGCAAAATGAGAGATGACCTGGATGGAGGCACATATAACACCCTGCTGGATGCTCTCTTCCAGCATGGCCTTGTTTGCACTCACTGTTTGGGCTGGCAATCCCCTGCAATCACCTTTCCACCTTTTCATTCCACAGGTTGCAGGCAGGAGTCTCCCATGGGTTGGCATGGCCCTTCTACCCTCCGGGGGCAAACCTAAAGACCTGGTACCACCCAAGGCCAAGTGCAGTGGTTTTTTTGTGGGAGTGACAAGAACAATAATCTGGGGTCCTAAGGGTGCATTTTTTTTGTGCTTATGCACTTTAACATCTTTTTGGGGACTGCAAGGATTTGTAAGGAACCTCAGAGGATGACGTCCCACAACGTGTCCATTACTTGGGACAGCCCTGGTGGTGAACTCAACTATAAATAGAGCTGAGCCTCTGAGGCTGAGCCCACTTAAGCAGCTCTAATGAAACACCTGCTAATCACTGGCCCTAGGGCGAGACAGGCATGTGGAGCTGCCCTGCCAGAGTGGGTTCTCAGAGGTAACACTGGAAGACAAACCATTTTCCAATGTCAGTTTTTCAAATGGAAGAAACGAGATGAAGTGGAGCAGCTGTGGCATTTGTCATGTGGGACACTGAGACCTTGAAGATGCTCACATGCTGGCAGAGGCAAGGCAGAGAGGACAGGAGTTTTGCAGGGGAAAATGAGACAAAATGATTTAGTGACTTACCATTTTCTTGAAAAAACTCTGTAAAAAACTTCAGCTATTTGCTGAATTAGAGATGGAAAAACAACAAAGATTCCCTAAAAGCAACAATCCAGGATGTGTCCCACACTGTAGAGTGGGTTGTTCCTGGGCTGTAAATTTAAAAGACAGACTTCATTGCCACTCTTCTCCATAGATGCTTTTTTCACCAAATCTCACTCTGACTTGGGTAGGCTCCTGAGAGGGATGTGACATTCACCATTGTCCACACCTCATCGCCTGAAGTTGTCCAAGCGTCTCAAATCTCCTCTTTTTTATCTCGTCATCTATTCCTGTTGGGTCAACAGCTTCCTTGGAGAAGAAGCTATAAAAATACCATCTCATTTCTAATGTTATGTCTTCCACCTGTTGTCCACTCCTTCTCTAAATCCTTGGAAGTCAGGACCAGTATTTTTGGCTGTCGTGGCAGCAGACAAGACCCGTGACACCATCGCACATCTCTTCTGAAGGTGAGAACTGATGAGGGCTGGGCAAATGCCAGTGCTGGAAACCAAGGTTGGCTTGGCTCCAGCTGATCCGCCTCTCCCAGATGGCCATGGATGACCACGTCTGCCCATCACCTGGCAGCCCTCCAGAGTGGAAGGCCAGGTGAAATAAACACAACTCAGCTTAAATATTGCTTTAGAAATTAATTAGGTGGTTAGAAAGAGTGGGGTTTTTTGCTCTTTGTAACCAGGGAAATCCCTGGTTTTTCTTCAAATCTGGCTCATTATCAAGAGGGACAACTGCAGAGAAAGCAGAACTCACTTTTATTAATGTTTTTTTTCTGGGAACAACAGCCCCCAGGTCAACTGAGTTTCTCTTATCAAAGGGACTTTGAGAAGTTTAAGGTTTTGTCCCTAGTGCCACATGGGCAGTGTGTGTTCATTGTGAACGGAGGACGTGCTCCCGAGCTCCGGTTTCTGCCAGAGGGTTGGAAAACTCCTGGTGATTAAATATTAACAGTTATTGCAGTACCTCCACTTTGTTCTAGATCTAACACATGCTCTTTCTTCCAGGAATGTGGTGGTTATGGTGAGCTGAGCAATGTGGGAGCTCAGTTATTATGCACAGTACTGACCATGAATAAAGCCTTCAGCGGAGCTGAATCCATCCTGCCATTTTTGGGAAGGGTGAATAGCTACGTAAATAACATAACAACATCTAATCTACCCTTCCAGCTCTGATTCAACCTTGAGATTGATTTGTAAGCTCTTTTTAATTACGGTTCTTTTCTGTCTGCTCTATGACTGCCTGAGAAAAGTTGCTGGAATAAAACTCTCCAGGGAGAGAGACCCAAACCATTCCTTTCTCCCAAGCTGGCATGATTTATCTTAAAAGTCTTACAAAGTGCTTCATTGGAGTATCACTTCCAGTTTTATATGTAGCAAATAAAATATGGATTCACCTGTGAAATGGTCACTTCCTAAATGATACTAATCTGGAATCAAATAATAAAAAACAGGAGGAAACCACACAAAAAGAAGGGCTGGTAGATACTGGATGCAAACATAGTTAAGGTTTTTCTATCTTATGATCTTCTTCTCATTCCTCTGCTTGGATGAAAATTGAAGATCACTTCAAATGCTCCAATGTAGTAGCAATTATACAGCTATAAAGAGAGAGGATGTTAAAATAGGGAGAACAAACAGACTGGGATTGTGGAAAGTCTTCTCACAAGCCCATATCTTCCATGACATGACAAGAGAGAGGTGGGAATGCTGTAGATTAATAATTTGCTTTTTCCTTCTCCCCGTCATGTAAATGTGATAAATCTCTGAAAAACCCATTCCTGTGTATAAAATCTAACACAAATGTGTTCACCCCCGGCAGTCTGAAAGGGAAACAGTGGTTTGGCCAAGCAATTTGTCTTTATAATATTGATTCTGTCAAAGTGGCAGGAGTATGTAAATGGAGGAGAAGCCTTTAAGTCTGAGTACCAAAGTGCAGCCTCCATTTGATGTAATGACTACATGTTTTCTGGAACTGTGGTACCCTGGGAGCTGCCTCCTTCCCAGTCTTCTGGCAGCTCAACTCATGGGCTCAGATGAACCTGACTAAAGGATGGTGGCCTGAAAGTTATCTCAACCTTTTGCTTCTGTGTACCCAGTGTACCACAGCAGGATACGAGTCAGGAGAAAAGGTGAAGCATGTCCTCATTGTTCTATGTTAGTTAGGTGTTCAAGAGCATCTAATTTAGGTACTCATGATCTGCCTTAGAAAAGCAAGGGTAGAATATCACATGGGAACAGCATGGATGGCTTGATGCTAATTTCTCCAGCTCGGACTCTTGCCTCTTCTTACATTGTCTTTTCGCTGCAGATGGGGGTTTGGCTGGATTTCCAAGCAAGCCACAGCCCCAGGGCTGCTGCAGGACATGCCAGGCATTCACATCTTGGAGAAGGAGCCAGCTGGCACCCACTTGCCTCCAGCACCTGCACACCTGGGTGGAACTGGGCATAAGGTACAGCTGGTGTCTGCTGAAACTGTGCCCAAAAATGGAAGAAATTCCTGTCCTCTGCCATCCAGACTCTCACCTTGAGCTGTGCTGGACTCCTGCTAGGTCCAGAGGAGGATCCTGCTACAGAAAGGGCAGGGTGGGAATAAGTACAAGAGCCTTTTCCAGCAGAGAGGTCCCTACAGATCCCATGTGCTCCTTAAAAAGCACATAGCTTTGTAAAATAGCTGGTTTAGTGGGGATGAGAGGAACATCCTCTTTCATGGAATTTTGGGAAAATTTCATAAGCCCTGCCCCAGCTCTGTACCCAGGGACATTTCCAGCTGCAGACTCTTCTGCTATCATTGCCTCAGTCTTGCTTTTTAACCTGCACAATTTCCTCCTCAGCCCTCCCAGCAACTTCTGTTGTTGGCTTTTGCCCAGACTTCTCCCTGGGAGTGTTGATTGGAGTCGTCCGAGCAACACTTTTCCCTCTGTCTCTGCTCTCATGCTGTGACTCCAGTGAGGCAGGACACCACAGCCCACCCCCAGCCATTCTGGCTGCCATCTGCACTCTGCATCTCTCCTGCTTGATCTCGTTTGCCTTGCCAACGCCAAAGCAAACACAGTGGAGGCACCGTGCGACACGGACACGGACACGGACACGGGCATTTTTCCTGCCATGTGCTCCACAGCTGTGACCTTGTGGCCTTTGCTGGGGCTTGGTGACTGCCAGCCTCCCTCAGAGACATGCTGGGTGTGACACTGCTGCCACTCGTCTCACACCTACCTGAGCAGCGGGCCAGCTCTTGAGAGGGACATCATCCAGCTTGTCTGTCCTACTTCCACCACCCACCAGCATCTTCTGCCCTGTCTCATCATCTGCTTTCTCCTTACCACAGGGCTAATTCATCCTCCTCCTCCTCCATTCCCCTAAATTCTCCCTATTTCTGCCCATATTCCCCTTCTCCCAGATTCAGTAGCTTTTGGGATTATCCCTAAGACCAGCCTGGCTCTCTTTCCAGCCTGGCTCCTCTCATTTCCACTTAATCAGCTCCTCCTACATTGAAGTGATGTCCTCATCCTTCTGGCCAGGTTGTCTTTCTAACAGTGTCACACATTTCTTTTTTCTGTCGCCTCTCTTTGGGGTTCTGCCAGTGGTTTTGTGCACTTCAGTCACCAGTATCTTTGAATACATCTACTTGTTTTCTCCCATCTCTTGAAATCCACTCTGTTAATTATTGTTTCTGACTAGCTTCCTTCACTTTGCTTTCAAAAGTTTTGTTAACTTGTGCTAGAGCCAAAAACACACCTTCTGCAGAGGCAAAAACTAGGGAATTCATAAGCTCACAGACAAAAGATCATTCTCAACACATTCTAAAATGGGGAACCAAAGAACTGACCTTTTATCTGGAGTAAATGGAAGATGATGGATGCAAAAAGACATGATGCAGAAAGAAAGGGAAGGGTGCTACAACTGAAAATGAGGGATGTCATTACAGATAAGTTGTTTGGAGAGTACAGTGTTACCTACTGGAAAGGCAAAAAGTATATTAAGACAAAGCTCATGAACTAACCAGGGGAAGATAAAAACTTGTCATGATGTAAAATACCAGGTGCTACCAATAGAATATAATGGACTGAAAAATACATGTGAAAAGCAGCATTGATTTTGTGTCTGGCCCCACTTTTATCAAGGTCCATAACCAAACCCAGTCAAAATCAATAGCAAAAGTGGCTGGGAAACCACAGGGCAGCTTTGATCAGGTTGCATCTTTGTGGCTTTGATTTTCAGGTTGAAGTCACTGCATTTCTTGACCTTTTTCAGTCTGACATTCTTAAAAAAATATATTGAGGAGTCCCTTTGTGCCATGACACCCCAATGTTTTCCTTGTCAGTGAAAAAAAAAAAAAAAAGCCAAGATAAACATTGAGTAATCTTTTACTATTTTTTATTACTCTTTTTTGTTCCGTTGTGTGCCTGAGGATATACGTGATTTGGGTTTTTTGTACTCACTTCCCTGACCTTTCCCTCCTGCTTCCCAGCAGTGCTGCCAGAATCCCAGGCAGAGGAGCACCACGTAGGAGCTACGTGAATTAGGTGACAGATTATTTGCTCAGGTATCACTCCCTTTGCCAAAAGACATTTTACACCCAGGTAGGTGTGGGCTTCATCACCTGCTCCTTGAGCACACCAGGAACCAGGTGACTCATGACATGAAGGAAGTGTTTGCAGTAGGAGTTGGGAATGTGGCAGCCCTTCTCTCATGGATGTAAAGTTTGGGGGTGTCATGACTGATACTTTTCATAGTAAGGAAAACTTTGCAGACAATAATTCCCACAAGTTTTTTCCCCAGTAGAATTCAAGCATGATTATCTGTGTTGATGAATGTGTCAATGAAGCACATCACTGGGGTGCTTCAAGAGGGATAAGTGTCAACTCCCAGAGGATTCACAGTGTCACTTGTAGCCTGAGATTTGGAAGAGGAGCTGCAGTTACCCCTTGGCTGTGGGATACCTCCCCACAGTTGATATGGAACAGCAGTAGACTTGCGTGCCCCCTTCAGCTCCCTGTGTTCCCTGTCAGCAATTTCCAAGCCAGGAGCCAAGATAAGCCCACTTATCCTGTGGCCAAGGTCATTACCCAGGTTACAAGACCAGGCTGAAGGACCATGGACTTTGAGCAGAGGTTACTTTGAGCCCTATCTCAATGCAGGCAGCTTGTAGGTTTGGAGAGACCCTCCAACAGGTATTTTTTTTTGTCTGTTTGACAGACTTTTCTTCTGTTGGCTTCTCTAGTCTGGAAGGGAAAACAACCAGTGCTGAAGAGACGCATCATCAGCCAAACCCTGTGTTATATTTTAGCATAAAAGCCTCATTCAATTAATAGCAGGAAGGGTGGGAGGCCTAATAGTCAAGTGCAAATGTTGAAACTCTGAGACACCTTCTTTTCCCAACCACTCACCAAAAAGAAATGAAATCTCTAGGATTCTATTCCATCATCAAAGGTTTCTCTGTGCACCAAAATAAAGCATGTCATTTCTGTGCTTGGGTGAAAAGCAAAAAAAGAAGGAAAGGCTGGTTTCACATCAAGGTAGTGCTTTTGGTTTTGTCAACCAAATAGCTTGGAACTTCACAAAGGGCTCTTGCCTCTGCTGTCCTCTCTGCCTGAGGGGATTTGAGCTGTTCAGAAAAGAGCACAAATTCTGCATATTTTGGGACACAAAAGGAGCTCTTCCTAATCTCACCTTGTAGAAATAACCATACAGCAGCAAGAACTGGCACCCTCAAGTCTCATTTGCTGTCATCTCCATAAGGAGTTAGTTAGCCTTAATTAGTCCTAATTAGCCCTTTTGCTCTCTAGACGAAAAGACCCGGAATGAGGATGGACACTTTCTGTGCCAAAAAATGGTCACTTTTGGGGAAGTTATTGTTTGGCCAAGAAGCATAATTTCTCTAGATCACTTTTGTACCTCTGTCTGGCAGGCGCAGTGAGAACAGCAGAGCAGTGGGACCATTGCTGGAACATTTGCTCTCCTGTATTACTGCAGCTAGCGGTCCTAGAGAGACTGGGAAAGATTGGATCTTTTTCTCTCTAAAAGGAAGGGGAGGACTGTTTCTAGCAAAAGCCAAAAATAGACATTCATAACTAAAAAAAAAATAAATTTAAAAAATAAAAAAGGAAAAATAAAGAGTCATGCCCAACACTGCAGAGTTGTGTCTTCTCCCGTGGCTCCCCTCTAAGATCTCCCAAGGCTGTGTAGCTGCCCTGTGGGGACACCTCGTGGCTCAAGTGGCAACCTTTGGTCTGTCTTAAGGGATCACCTCTTCATAGCACCACGACCAGTGCAAAGTATTTTAGCTGTCAGTATGACAGCCAGGAAGAGAGATATGAAGTCAAATTTGGAGATAGGAAGTACAGGGGACAAGTCTAGACCAACTATTCTAACGATTTCTTTAGCATCTAGAGGAATTATAAGTGGCTGAGTTTGAACCCCCCACCCTTTCAGATGCCCTTGACTAGCAGTGCTTGGCTGCTGCCTTCTCCTGCTGGCCGGTGCAGGTGGGTCCGTGAACAGCAACCCAACCCCACAGCGGGCAGGGAATGGAGGCACTGGGGAGGTGCTTCCAGGAGTTCACTCATGGGGATGTGGTTTGGGATGGCTGAGATCAAACATTTCACCAGATTTCACTGCTACCAGCCTGGACACTAACAAGAAAACTAACTCCATGTCTAGTTTCACAGTGATGCAGCCAGACAAGAGTATAGCATACAAGGAGTTTGTATTAATTATTTCTCTGTTTGTGCAACATGGAGAGAAATGCCTGGCACCTGCCAAGAAAAGCCAACCTCATCTCCTGTGGCTTTGCAGACAGAAATGGGAAGGCCTGGTAACCATGTCTGACTCCTCCCTCCTCCAGGTATTTTCATTCAGTGGTATCAACAAGCCCTGAACACACAGAGGTGGCCTCTGGCTCATCTCCTTCACCTCTCCTCAGGAAGGCAGAGCTCCTGGTTCTCAGAAGAGGCAGATGTTTATTGTGCTCTGCTCTGCACCAGCACAGACCACACCAAAGAGAAGTTACCAAACACCATTTGGTTTTCTTATGATGGTATTTCGTAATGCTTTTCTCTTGAAAGCCCAAAAGTTGCACAGCCATCTTCACCTGGATTTAGCTTCTCCAATTAGGAGAAGTTAATGGGTCAGGAGTACTTGTCTTGTGGTCTGCTTGCTGATGAAGAGATGCCTGTGTTTCCTGGTCCACTTGCCTCTCAGGCCAGTGTCACCTGGTGCATGGCCATCCCACCTGGCCATCCCACCTTTTCCAAAGCACTTACAAAGAAAACTGACCACACCCCGAATAGCATCCTCCAGCCAGGGCTTTCAACTTCTTTTGCAAATATCTGCTACAAGAAGCAGAGGGGCAAAGACAGATGATCTGGATGCTGTGGGCTCCTGCGGAGACACCAGCAGAACTTGTTTCCTGAATTAATAACTTGATCTTAAGTGCTGTTTTTACTGGGGAATGGAAGAGAGGGGCATCTTTCAAGAAATGGTAGTGCCAAGTGCATCCAAATGTTGTTCTCCCTGTCCTGGAGAAGCCACCTTTGATGTAGACATCTCAATGGCATGGAGACAGGTGTCTACACTGGTGAGAATGTGGGTGTTTTGTCAAAATCTTCCCTCTCCTGTCCAAGAGTTTCCTGGGTTCCCAGCCCCTTGTGGAATGGGATTTGTTTGCTTTCTCATGGACAGGTATTTATTCTCCAGGCTTACAGGTTGAGGAGAAAAAAAGTTTTCCCAGTGTAACTCCCTCTCTCCTAGCTCCATCTGGAGGCTCCAAGAAAACTTGCACTGTAAAACTACTTTTATTTGTATTTATTTATTTTATAATTTATTTAGGATTTAAGGTGGTCTTGGCATTGATGATTATGGCTAGCAGACTTGAAAAAAGAAAGCATGTGTGCAATTAAGTTTTTAGTTATAAATTAATTAAAGATTCTGTAAAATCAAAACAATGGGCTTATTTCTGGCTAAGCTGAAGATTGCATCTCTATCTGTTCAGTCCTCTATTTACCTGCAGTTACAGAGTTTTATTTTAAGCAGCTGACTCTCAGCCATTGTTCTAATTCACCAGCATTTATCATGCTGCTATGCAAAGCTGCTGCTTAAAGAGCTGATGGAATGTTGGGGTTTTTTTTTTTAATTAAATGTGGTACTTAAAATATTGGCTGTTTAAGCTGCAAATAGTTACATTTATGTAACTTCCTCTTTTATTACAACTGAGGTATAGCTATCCTCTAGATTTGCTACTTGGAATTCAAAATGTGTCAATAGATGTAAAAAAGACCCTAAACTACAAGAAATAGGAGTTGGGAGTTTGGGGGGGAGGAGTAAAAAAAAAAAAGAAAATAATTCTATTAAGCTCATTCAGGACATTTTTCCTCTGGTTTGTAAGTCCAGTTTGAAAGCACTTGCCAGAGAAGTTCTCCTGCCTTCCCTTAAGGAAAGTGAGATTCAAACCTGTTGATTGGATATGATGTGATACCTTCTAACTCTGCCCAGGAGTAAAGCTCTGCGGTGACCACCAGTATAACGTTGATTTAGATTCATCCGTTAGATCTGGGGTTTCCAACTTCACCTGAGTTACTGTAAGAAATAGCAGGAACAGCTGTACTGGGAGAAGAATGATGATGCAAGACAAACTTGGAATCAGTTTTTTTGTTCATTTGGGGAAAAGCTTTATTTCTTCTCCCTCTCAAAAGAATTCTTGCTGGGAATGGAAAGCTGTCAAGAAAGCTCAAATAGATCAGATTAGCAGCCTGCCTTGTGCAGTTTCAGGAGCATGAAGGGAGGATTCGGGATGCAGGGATTTGGTGTTCCACAACAAGGCATGCCAGCCAGGCTGAACACTTTCCAGCCTTCCCTGGGAGCCTTTCTGCTGACACACAGACTCAGTCAGGAGCTCTATGTTCTCAGCTGCTGCATCTAGAAACCTTCCAGAAGGGGATCTGACAATTCCAGCCCTAATTTCCCCTAGGATTTGTTTCACAAAGAATGCTTGTTTGTACTCACACAGGAGTTGCTGCTTGAAGCCCAAGCTTTTGTTCTCTTGGAGAAGTAATCAGCAAATAAAGAATGGATGTGAAATCCTTTCCTGCACAGAAAGTCTTTGTATCCTGGAAATACCTCATTAGTAACCGGAGAGTAACTTTCAATACAAAGGATATCCACCATGTGGTAGCTTGTAAGTAGCAGGATAGCAAAGCATTTGGACAATGAGCAGGTGAGAGATTTCCTGTTCAACTGGTTCATGGAAGTGCCGAGGGAACACAAACAGTGCTTAAAACTCAGCATGAGGAGGTAAATGTCAGTGCAACAGTTAACTTGGGTTCAGTGTATCCGGAGAGAGAGATACTCATCAAGTGCAGAGCTTAACTATGGAAGTGTTCTGATACATTGTTAGAAGTGTTACTTTACAAGAAATTTGTTGTCTCCTGCAGAAGGCAGCTTTAAAATACACATCAAAAAGCCCTGAAGAGCTAGATCTTCCAGATTTTCCTTCCTAAAGCTAATTCCCTATGTGGTGATGCAACAGTAGGTATGGCACTAAGCACAATAGCAGCATTTATCATCCCTTATTTATATCTATCAGGCATACATGCGCACTTTTTCCTTTACTTAGCTTTTTTATACCAAGTGCATTGGAGCCATCTCTTGTGACATTCACTGCAAAACCACCTTAATTTAAAAAAAACTGTAGCATGGTAATTATTGCAAGGAATTCTTTGATCACTGAGCTTATGTTGAAATGAGATTTTACTGGCTTTGCATGGAACTGCCAGAAGGCAGTCAACACATTGGCAGCTTTTCTTCCCTCCCCAATTTCTGTGAAGTGCCCAAACTGTCACAACAAGACAGGTGTATGAAATTTTCTCCCAAAAACTAAACTCTAAGGGGCTCAGAGGAATGAGAAAAACAGTGAAAAAAATACAACTGTGTACACTTCCTGTCTATTTTTAAGACTGCAGAAATGCATAAATGCTTGTAACAGCTGCTTCATAAGCATTCGTGGCATTCACTCACTGTGCCCTGTGCCGCAGCACATTCCCATTTTATGAAATGCTTCTCTCCCCTTTCACCTTTACATATAATAAGTCTCTGCTGCATCATTGTCACTGTACTTAATAGGTACAGCAATATTCTGAGAGCAGACTTATTTTTTTGGATAAGCTTACTGATGTTTGCTGATTTATTTTATATTCTGGATGGTAAATCCTCAAAGAAACTATTCAATTTGCTTATAATTCAGTTTAACCTTTCCTTTTCTTGTCAAAGTCCTGTTTTTCAAATCCTCATTAAATGAAAACAAACAAAAAAAGAAAAATTAGTTGACTCCAGATATGACAGACTAAGATTTACTTTAGTACAAGGCAGAAACTTCTATTAGAAATGGGACAGACACCAACTCAGGCAAAGGGAAATGTTAGTCATTACAAAAGCTAGTAATGCTTAAAGCTTAAACCAGTTTCCCTCAGTTTCCTAAAATAGGCTTTTAAGGTTTTTTTATCTTGTACTATCAAACTGTGTTAGTTACATAACTAAGACATGCAAATAAAGTGTAACAGACTACTCTTAGCCAGTATCTGATTGAACAACCTTTAATATTTCTATTGACAAACATTGTAAGCATAACCAGAGTGAAATGTATTTACTTGAAGTCTGTCCAGTGACAGACCTGGGTCACTGAACTATCAGTTCAAAGAGAATTACTGGCATTCTAATTTCATTTTCAGTTGAGACAGATGCTGCTGAAGTGATCATGGATGTGTTCCAGTAGTGCCAAATTCTAATCAAAACTCGGATTGTGCGTTTGTAACCAAGGCCGAAGCAAACAATTATCCTGTACTATGCACAGAAAGCAACTAGTATTGAACGGACAAAAACTTTGGTCAACAAACTAGTTTTACTTCTTTAATAATATTTTGCTAATAACTCAAGAGGCACGACAGTACCGGTAAGCATATGAACTTTAAAATGCACAATGGCCACAGACAGTTGACATACTGGGATACAGTATTGGTGTTTGGTAGCAGACCTACAGACGGCTTTTCGATTCTTCCACTCTTAAATGATTTTGTATTTCCTCCTGACCTAGTCATGCACTGGAGAGGAATTCCACAGCAGTCTCCTTCTCTTCAGCTAACTCCTTAGCAGTAAGATCCATCTTCTCACGAGAAAAATCGTTAATAGGAAGACCCTCAACAAACTTCCAGGTCTTGTCCTGATTGAAAACAAACAAATAAAAAGCCATCCATGTAAGAACAGGCTTCATTCAGTCTGCATGAAAGAAACTTTATGGCATAAGAACACAGCTTATGGCCCCCAAAACCACATCAGGCAGAAGTTAATTTTATTTCAGATAAAGAATGCAACCAGCACCAGCTAGTCATGTCAGATTGTACTTGTCTACCACCAGCACTTAGCTGACAATCAAGCTAGTTTAACTTGGTTAATAAGAGTCCTCTCTGTGAAAGAGAGACTGCTAAACCCCCACATCCCAGCAACTGCAGTCCCACACTGCTGTTAATAGGCTCCCATGACAGTTTAATAGGTCTTGCAGAAGATATATGGATTTAAATACAGCCTAGTTACCTTGATCACAACAGGGAATGAATATAGCAGGTCTTCAGGAACTCCATAAGAATTGCCATCAGAAATGACTCCCATCGAAACAAACTCCCCCTGAAAACAGAAAGGCAGAGAGAAATACATTTTTCAACACTAGAAGCAAGCAAAATTTTCATGATTTTCAATATCCTTTATCTCCTATGACACAATTCACCCCAGAAAAGGACAGATTCTTTCCTCTGAACACACATACACTCGAGGTCAGAGAGGTGGGAACGGAATGAAAGCATTAGGCAAACAAACACTTTAACAGCCACATCTTACCGCTGGAGTGCCAAACCAGATGTCCCTCACATGATCACAGATAGCTTTGGCAGCTGACATGGCACTGGACAGCTTCCTGGCCTTAATAACAGCTGCTCCACGTTGCTGAACAGTCTGCAATTAAGAAAAAAACCCAACCATAACTAAATTGTAAAGCAGCAAAACCATGGCTTAATCTACATGCTGTTGGTAAACGCCATCAAGAAAGACTGTTGTATGTAATGATTTAATTTTATCAGTGAAGATACAGTTCTTTCACTATACAAACATGGCATATAATCCAGAAAGACAGTCTAGAAGAGTTGTGCCAACACAAATGTAACAATGTTTCAGAGGCTCATTCCTTAACTTTACAGCTAGCTGACTACTCTCATACCAACCCGATGTCTTCAAGCTTTTCTCACCAGGAGACTTTGTGCATGTCAACAGCAGCAGATGTCTCAAGCGACACACTGTCAATTAAGGTCTTCTGCTGAATACCAATGTGAAACACTTGCTGGTCTCAATCCTACAATACTTAATGCCATACAATTAATTTAATTCCGGAAGATAGCTGAACCTACCTCACCATACTCAAGTTAACAGTTTTTAAATTTAATAGTTTTGCTAAAGCTTTAATCATCTCGGGCTTTAGTAACCCATTTCCCTTCATGTTCCACTTAGGTAGCCAGTGCTCTTAATCAATTAATACCATAATTTTGTTTTACTAACTTACATTATTATTTATTACTACTCTACATTAAGACATTTACAGGCATTTCCTAGATTTTTCAGATTCCTTTTCAGAAATGGTGCTGATGATGCCACATACTTAGAATTGGAAATTTTGTGTGTGTGTGTGTGTGTGTCTGTGCACATGCATGAGCAGGGAAAGAGTTGCTGGCCTTTTCTGGTGGGTGGGGAGCAGCAAATGAGTCATCCCACTTCATCTACAAAACTGCCCCAAAAAGTCACCGTAGTGAACTGGAAATGGTGCTCCTATGTCACACAAGTTTCACATGAGCTGTGATCAAAAGTCTTTGCTGAATCATTTTAGCACTTCAGTTGGATTTTTCTAATAGAAGTTACATAGACTTTCCTGCCTTGAATTTTCCAATGGCAAATAACAGATAGCAACAAGATATCTGAAGATGGCTTATTCTAGTGTGAGAAAAGAGCAGCTTCACTACATCAGTTACATTATTTACAATTTCAGATGGGGTTAGGAGAAAACACAAGACCAGAATGACTATCATAAAAAAAAAAAAGAAAAGGTATCTTACCAGGATAAAGTCTCCCTTCAGCCAGCTGTCATCTTTTATAGCTTCATAGACTCCAACTTCCTTTCCTTTCACATTTACCTTCGCATGGTTAACATCAGGATATTGAGTGGAAGAGTGGTTGCCCCAGATGATGACATTCTTCACATCATTAGCAGTCACACCAAGTTTCAGAGCAATCTAATTGGGAATTAAAGACGTCCATTGAATTGACTTCAGCTTCTCAATTCACAAGCTTCTTTGAAAGCATTGCTCTGTATCTAGCAGAGATAACACAATAGGCCCTTTTTTACCTGAGATTTGGCTCTGTTGTGATCCAAACGAGTTAAGCAGCTGAAGTTTTCCTTTGGTATGGATGGAGCTGACTTTGATGCAATCAGGCAGTTGGTATTTGCTGGATTCCCAACAACCACAACCTAAAAATGAAAAAAGGAAAGATGAAGTTGGTATTTCTGCAAAACACCTCCTTTCAGTGAAATACACTGCTTGGCCTTCACAGAAGCTATCTAAAAGTTAAGTTGTCTAATCTCTTGGTTGTCTTCAACAAGATTGTCTTTTAAGTGTGTGTTCGTAGTCACCCAATCTTCTATAACTCCACATAAAAATATTTTCCAGGTAGGTATTCTCTTTAACTTGACACATTTAATCCAATGTGAAAGGGAACAAGACTTCTAGGGAGATCTGTACACTGACCTACAGCCTGGCTTCAACCCTCATGCTACCAGATATAGGGAGACAGACACAAGCACGCTTTCAACCAACCACTTTTAAATGCTTTCTGGACTGGCTGCCACTGCTTTATATAATTGCTTTATAATTAAGAAAGCCAGAACAGTTACTTATCTCAATGTTCATAGGCAGTTAGAAGTAAAACACTGCCTCAACTTAAATCAATTTATTACTATGCAAAACTGATTTTCATTCATCCTTCATTTGTGCCTCAAATGACTTATGTCAAACTCCATATACTCAAAATCACACAAGCTGATCTGCAAACCTCCCTTTGTATTTCCCCTTTTGAAAATGAGTTCAGTAAATTTTCCCCTACTCTGCAATAGTTATATTGATAGTTTTTATTCCAGCTGGATAAAGAAGCAAACACATCTTTAGAAGCTGTAGGAAGTTCATGAGCAGACATTAAAAAGTTAGTTACAAAGCACAGTCGGAGTCTGGGTCTGAGATTAAGAGCAGTGGGAGAGCAGCCACATGATCCCATTAACTGTGCTGAAGGAATCTGAGAGAGAACAATTAAAATCTTCTAATGCTCCAAGTAAGATGCAAACAACCTAAATAAAGCAGATTTTTGTGCAACTGTAATTCCATATTGATACTGAAGTTAAGGGTCATTATGTTAAAGGACACAGATGTATATATGAAGTAGGCAGCTGCATTTAGTTAATTCAGTTCTCCTAGAGAAGGAGTGATAACAAGCAAAAGACTGCTTATTTTTTTAAACACAGTTTTATGGGGTTGCTTTTCAAATTGGTGGTAACCAGTTCCGAGTATGTGTGGAATACAGCAATACAACATAGGACTCACCTTTTTCACCAAACAAATTAATGACTAAATCATCCACCTACTTAACATTCTGTTTCTTTTCTACCCTCGACTGTGGTCTATTTTCCAGGGCATAAGGAAAGGAATGCCCACACTGAACAGGCTCCTGCTTGTGCAATAGTCTTCTACAATGTCTCCAGATCTCTACATGGCAGAGAAATAATGTTTTAAATTCAGTTCCTATATTCACCTTGACAGTCTTTTTGGCATACTTGTCCAAGGCTGCACCCTGAGACTTGAAAATTTTTACATTTGCTTTGAGTAAATCCTTCCTCTCCATGCCCTCTCTCCTTGGCATGGAGCCAACCAGAATTGCTATGTCAAGGTCTTTGAATGCAACTTCCTCCTTGTCTGTTGGAATGACCTCTAAAAAAAAAAGGAAAGGGGGAAAAGAATTCAGCAAGATAAATACTCATGGCATAGTGCTAACAGGAATATTCTTTTGTGCATGCATAGTATATAATCTAATCTGACAATACCACCACTTTCCCCTTCCAAAAATACAAGTAACAGTCATTTGGCCCTACCTCCACAGATTAATACATCCCAGTAAATGGGTTTTATATACAAATATTTATCTAAAGTGGAAAACATGGGAAAAATCTATGTAAAAAGATACATTTCATTTGCATCTAAAAATGTGTATGTAAGTACATATGCTTTTCTTTACTTTTACAATAAAATTTCAGTGGCAAGGACTAACACAAGTGAAGTTTTGCTTCCCCTTTACCAATTCAAAGCAGGGAAGGTTTGATTTGTACAAGAGCTGGTACCTAGATGCTTTTTCTGTCATGTGTTATAGGAATTACACTAACTCCTACTTGCTCCCTTTCTTCTGCTTGTTTAAACTACCAGAACTCAGCTTGTTTACATGGCTTGAGGAGTGCTTTTTAATTTCGTATCTTTATACAGAAGATATTTTTAAAACTAAATTAGTTTCTTTTAAATTTAGCAACAAATATTATATGCATAATATAGCAATGATATATATATATTTCATAGCTGGGCCAGAATACAATGCACATATGCACAAGTATCTGACAATTTCCTGTCCAGGCTTAAAGCCCAGGATTAGATGATATAAACCCAGGTATCTCCATTGCCAATTCTGTCCACAAAACCTATTTGACGTCATTCTTCCTAGCTTACAGGCTGAGTTACATTGATTATATTCCACAAAACACAAAACCAAGGAAGGATCATCTAAGATTTTCTTCTGCCTAACTTCCTGCTAGCTACAGGGACTCATAAATGCAAGAATTGTACTGCAGCATCTTGTAGGTATAAGAAAAAATTGTTTTGGCCACCTCTGAGCAGCGGCAGAGCACAGTCCTGCAGCTCCATCACCACACCTTCCAGTACCGTCATCATAGGAGTGATGTCCAGTAGCACAAGAATAAGAGGCTGGAAATAAAGAAAAGGTTTAGTGCCAGCTGGGCACAATGTGTATTGAAAATGAATTTGTCTTGTACTCGGCTGTTACCTTGTGAAAGATTTAAAACCCATTTGCAGAAAACAACTTCAGCATAACCAACAACTGATAGCTTGCATAACAGAGCAGAACTCCCATTTTCCCCACTTAAAGAAGAAATTAATCGCATATTGGTAAACCCTTCCTAGTGTCTGTGAGGAAACCAGTCTCAGGCACTGCAGTTCTGACATTCATTCATTCCTGTGCCAGCAGGACCAGAGAGGTCATCCTTCCCCTACACTCAGCACTGGTGAGGCCACACCTAGAGTGCTGTGTCCAGTTCTGGTCCCTCAGTTGAGGAAGGATGTTGAGACACTTGAGTATGTCCAGAGGAGGGTGACGAGGCTGGTGAGGGGCTGGGAACACAAGCCCTGTGAGGAACAACTGAGGGAGCTGGGGTTGTTTAGCCTGGAGAAGAGGAGACTCAGGGGTGACCTTATCACTCTCTACAGCTCCCCAAAAGGTGGTTGTGGTCAGGTAGGGTTGGTCTCTTTCTTCAGCAACTGACAGAACGAGAGGACACAGTCTCAAGCTACATCAGGGGAAATATAGGCTGGATATTAGGAAAAAGCTTTTCACGGAAAGAGTGATAAAGTTCTGGAATGGCCTATCTGGGGAGGTGGTGGAGTCACCATCCCTGGATATGTTTAAAAAAAGACTGATGTGGCACTGGGTGCCATGGTTTAGTTGAGGTGTTAGGACATGGGTTAGACTTGATGATCTTGAAGGTCTCTACTAACCCAGTGATTCTGTGAATTCTGTGAGCTCAGTGTGAGAGTTACCTGGTCTTTGCCGAAGACATCGCCCTTCGCAATGCTGTAGAGGAGGGAATAAGCAATCTGCCCAGCTGCTCCAGTCACCAGCACTCTGACAGGTTCACCCTGCAAGGAAATGACACAGCTTTACCCACAGCTCCACACCTCAGCCTCGCACCAGCTAAAATTAGGTTACTGCAGCAATAACATTATGATTATTTAACCTGGATGAAAGTGTGTGCCTAAAGGTGGATCAGCCCCAGCTCCTGGGATCACACTTCTGGTTCTGCTAGAACCACCAGCAATTTCTCTGCTTGGTTTTACAGAAACAGACCACAATTGCAAAAAGATCCTTAAGAACTGCTCCCGGAAAACTTGCAAAAATGTCAGGAATAACGATATATTTGAAAAATTTTGCAGTCCCTTTGACAACACTGCCTCGTTAACATAAGACAATACAACATACACCCCAGCCATTCATACTTGAAATTTACTACATAAGTTTCACGAGTTGTGACACTTGACTGGTTTTCAGATTCTTTCAATTTCAAGGGCTGTTCCCATTAAGCATTTTGAATGCTTATTTGCAACCAAAGACTTATTGAATGCCAGAAACCAAAGAATTTAGGGGACTTAAAACTACTGCCTCACGAAACTGTTAGGCAGCAAATTTAGCTAATCCACAGACAAAAGCTACATTATGAACAAATACAGACACTGTTCATAATACAACTGTCTTTTGTCAAACTGACCCAAAACTCCAAAAGACTGGGAGAAGACTGCCAAAACACTACTATATTGCAAATAAGAGGGGAATAAGGGTTTGCCCTGCAGCAAAATGATACTTTGTTAAGCAGAACCAGGACTGGGATAAATCCAGAGGTTATTGAATATTGAAAATTAAAGGCTGCGAGAGTTTGGGTTGGAGAAGAGCCAGGAGAGCTTCTTCAGCCAGGAGAAGAGAAGGTACCAGGGTGGCTTTTCAATACTCAAAGGGGACTTCCAAAAAAGATTAGGACAAACCTTTTAGTAGGGCCTATTATGAAATGACAAGGGGCAATAGTTTTAAACTAAAAGAGGACAGACCAAGATAAGAAATAAATACTTTACAATAAAGATGGTGAAACACTGGCACAGATTGTCCAGATAAGTGGTGGTTGTCCTACCCCTGGAAACATTCAAGGTAAAATTGGACAGGTCTCTGAAAAACCTGGTCTTGCTGAAGATGTCCCTGCCAAATGCAGGGAGGTGGATCAATGACCTTTAAAATTTTGTTCAAACCCAAAACATTCTATGATTCCATCAAAATAGGCCACATGGCAAAGGACATTAATAACCCAGTATTTCGTAAACCTGTTATTTGTATTTCCCTTTTTCTCTAAAAGGCAACAGGGCTGGAGCAGATTGTGCTAGGACAGGAACAAGCAGACTGACCAGCCTGCTGGAATGCCAAGCCCACTTCTTCAAAACCTGAAAAGATGATCATTTGAGATACAGACCAGGCATAACTGAATGTGAAAGAAGTGATTTAATTGCATTCTGGGCTACATTACGGAAAGTGTAAGCTGCAGAGCAAAGACACACCTTGCACTCAGTGCTGGTGATATTGGAGATGGAATACTGAGTCCAGTTCTGGAAACCTGAGTTCTGTATGGTTCTGTGGTCTGTAAGATGAGGCTGAGGGAAAGCCAGTCAGAACATAGGCTGGAAAGGTAGAGGATAAGGGGGATCTAACAGCAGACCACCACACCTTCACAGTGTTAGAAAAATAACACCGCCCCCAACACCTCTCAGTAGTGGCAGAACAGGGTGCAACAGCTATAAATTAAGAGAAAAACTCTTGATTATGTGGTACTGTTGCAACAGAACAGAATACACAGAGGGTCTGTGTAATCTTCACCCCTAGCAGTTTTCAAGGACCAGACCAAAACACCTATGATATGATCTACCAGTGGCAAAAGTGTCACTGTCAGGCTGGATTGGACAACTTCCAGACATGGAGCAAGAAAGAGGGCAGACTCTATGACCTCTACAAATCCTTTCCAACCAGTATTCCTGTCACTGATATTTATAGGAAAACCATGTGGGGCTTCCAGTGTATTCCCTCTACAGAATTGACCAGCCAAGCACAGCTACATCACACTAGTGTTAGATAATTTAAAAGATTAGGCTACCTACCCCATTTTATCACATACTAGACAAAATCAGGGCATAAATTATGTAGGTAAACTACTGAACTTGCAGATTTAGACCTGGCCTTCATGATGGGAATGATTCTTTAAATATCTCATTACCCAATTGCCTCTTACATGGTATTGAAGTGCATTATTCTCTTTTGAACTCGTCCTACTATGAGTCACACCCCTTTAACTTCATTGAAACTCCACTATGAGGGGAAGGAGAGCAGACAAATCTTGGTGGTTTAAATCTCAAAACTAGTTCTGGTACTCTATTCTTGAGCAGGGAAGTGTACCATAACATCTGAATGATGATGAGCAGCACGGATGAAGATTTGTATCAAATTTTAAAGCCAACTTTTCAGCATGTTTCCAAGAAGAATCTACATTTTATTTACATAAATGGAACAATGAACACTCTTTTAAGGTAGCTAACCACACTAGTTAGTAAAACAAGTACTGAAAAGTTACAGTGTTGCAAAACCTTGGGCTGGCAAAATCCCCATCATATAAAAAGTGTTCCAGTGCTAAGCTCTTCCAGAACTCACATAGGCAGTAGCAAAGCATATTTTCTTTATAGGGTATCTGAAATCAACTGTGAATTGATTTCTGAATTTCCAGTGAAGACAAGAAAGATTTTAAGGCTCTTTCTTCTAAAGCAGCATCACAAAAGGGGGAAAGGAAAAGATTTTTTTTCCATTCTATGAACTTTATAAGACAGTCTGATTAAAACATAAAAAATGCCAACCTATCCACTAGCATTTACGGTGAGTATTCAGCATAACAACGGGAGGGAAGGAGGAGAAGATAAAAAGGTAAGAAACAGGACTATTTATTATTTTTTTACAGAGACAAACCTAGCATTTAGCCTCTAAAAAAATCCTCAAACCTTCAGTCATGACTCAGGTCCACCTTCTCAAAATAATTATGTTTGCTTACTACCATCCTTCCTGTTGTCCCCCATTTGGGGCTGGAGAAGAAAAACACAGAAGCTAAAATAAGGTGAGGAGTGCTTCCGACTTGTTTTTCCTTTCCAAACCTCCAGTAGACTGGATTCAGTGCATTTTACCCCTGCACCAATTGCAAGAATTTAGCATCAAAGTTCCACGCTCTCTCTTAAATCCAGAAGCTGGATTAACAAACCAAAAAACTTTGGGTTTTGTTGTGCTGCTTACAAAATGTGGGTAACTCTCACAAAAAAAACCCTTACATCTCATATTAAAATTGGTCTCACTGAATGTCTGAGGCTACTTTTAGGGAAATGAGAAGCTCCCCAACAGAAGCTGTAGGTTCCAGACGCTTTAACCCGTGACTTGGCTCCTGCAGGACTTTCATGCTGTGGTAACTGCAGGGGTGACCTTTACTCAGTCTCAGGTATAAAGGAACTAGAGGACAAATTAAGCAACAACTATCTCAACCATTTTGCTCCAAAGCTTTCCCCACTCCACACTCAATCCATGTATAGTTAAAAAGCTTTAGGAAAATAAAAGAGTAGCAAAAGTAATGATAAAAAGGATGAGAAAAAAGCTCCCAGCAACTGACCATTGCATCCCCGGGTACCCTTCTTCATCTAATCCAGCAAATGTAGGATCTCTCCCCCTCCTAAACTATTACACATAAAAGCAAAGCCTCCAATATCAAGTGAGGAAGTTGAGGTCTTAATGCCTACCCCACACACTTTGGTTTAAGAACTCAGTGCTTCAGTTATTTCTGTGATTACAGCTGATATCAGCAGACCTAAAACATTAGTGCCATACCTGCAAACAGCACTGCACTGCAAAACTGATTCAGGAGGTTACAAAGGTAAGTAAAAGATAACTCACAACCTATCAAATGTTGTGACAGGAACATCCTGAGTACACAAGTCATAGACTTTGCATTGCTAATTGCAGTTATGAGAGATCTCTATAAAGATTATTGCTGATAAGCTCGTCTATAAAATACCACCAGCTTAACATTATTCCTGAATATTGAACATTATTCCAGCCAACTAAGCCATCCCACCTTGCTTTACAACAATTACTCAATCATTAAAATAAATTTTTATCTCTTCCAAAGTCTAGAGTCTGCCTAAGGAACTTTCCCTTTGCTCTCCCTTCTTTAAAGCACAGATGTGGGGACAATAAACATGTTTGGAAATGTAGCAGAAAGTCTCAGCAAGGCAGCTGTGAGCTTGAAGAACATCACCAGCGCTGCGGTTCAGAGACCAAAGCAATTCCAAAGGCATTCCTTCCTTAAGGAACGACCTTGACACAGGTGCCCTGTAAAACTTTTTCCATTTCATTGAGCTAATGGTGGCTGCACTGATAGATGATTTTATTTCAGAAATTTAAAGCCTCTGCCCAACACCACATGCACAATCATGCACATGAACAGCAAAGGCAAGCTAAAACCAGTGACTTTCTGAAAAGTCTGGACATCAAAGTTCTTTGTGAGACCAGACTATCCATGTCTCAAAGCTTTGAGGGTTCAAATACAAACTAGAGCTTGTTGTCATCTTGTCACTCCTGCAAATCCCCATTTTAAATAGAGAGAGTCAAAAAGAAGCATAAAGTTTGGTATTTTTTACGGTACAGCTGAAATAAGCTACGTTTCAGAGCATGCAAGCATCCTTTATATAGCAAAATACTGAAAGTGAAGGTTTGAGTAACAGGGTCTTGAGTCTAGAAAAGCAGAGAGATGTTTTCATGCCTAGAAAGGAGAGCAAGGTCTCTGTGCAGGTTTATATATATCTGTGTACACATGCTGCAGAAAAGCAAAGCACTGCAGTTCACCTCTGTAACCTCAGGGCGTAACTAGAAGGACTCCTTGACAATCTAGAGAGTCTGAACAAACAGCTAGATTTCCGACGGCAAGCAGGGATGAACCAATACAGACATTTCACAAGCACTTTCCCTTGAGCTAACACAGAACCGCACCAAAACCTTTCACGCCTCATGAACGAAGGCGCTGACAGCCCCCACGCCCCGAAGGCAGCCGCGGCGCCTTCGGGGGAAAAGGCGCGATCACCCCTTCCGAGTGCCAGCCCCAGGACAGGGAGGGTCGCTGCGTTCCGACGGGGGCACATCCCGCCCTCCCCCGCACGGCCCTGGGGATAGGGAGAGGCAGCGTCGCCGCCAGGCCGGCACCGACCCCACGTCCCCTCCTGGAAGGTCACCCCGGTGAGGCTCCGCGGGGGCTGCAGCGAGCCCCGGGGCGCCACCATGCCCGGCTTCTGTGGGCGCCACGACCACCTTCAGGTCACCCCTGCCTCTCACTCCCCGGGCCCGCCGGGGAGCAGCGCGGCCAGGCGGGGAGGGCGACGCCATTTCGGGGTCACCTCCGCCTGCCAGAATTCCCTGCCCCGAGCCGAAGGAAGCCGAGGGGCGCGGTTCCGCCGCGGGCCCGGTACCGACCATGTCTGCGGGAGCGGCGGATCCTCCGGCTGCTCGAGGTCACCTCTGCGGCGCGACTGCGGCCGTGGCAGCGCTGCGCCGGGGTGCCGTGGTGGGGCGGGGCGCGGGCCGCGCGCGGCCGCCTGGGGGCTGTAGTCGTGGTCCCTGCCGGCCAGCGTCGCTCTCCTTCCGGAGAGAACTACAACTCCCATCGTACCTCGGGGCGGCGCGCCGCGCCCCCGCAAGCCATTGGCGGTTGCCTCTCCCCACCTCGCCCCATTCATTGAAGAGCCGCGCGGCGCCGGGGGGGTTGGGCCGTTAGGGGGCGACGCGCGGCTGGGAGGCGTGGGGGCTGCGGCAAGCGCGGGCTTCTCGGATCGCGCATGCGCGCTCAGGGAAGGACGCGGGGGGTGGGGGGGCGGCGGCGCATGCGCGGGGGGCGGCACGCGCGGTTGCTGCGGTGACGCGCGGGACAGGCCCCGGTGCTGGCGGCGCCGCTCCCGCGCCCGCGAACTCGGAGCGCTCGGTGGGTGCGAGTGCGCGGCCGGGCCCTGCCCTGCCCTGCCCGGTGGGACATCCCCTCGGGGCATCCCGCCAGGGCATCCCGGAGCTGCGAGCCCGGGGCGCCCAGAGCGTTCCCCTCACGTTTTCCGCGCGTTTCCCTCCCGCCCGGCCTCCTCTGGGGAGCTGCCGGCGCGTTCCCGGCCCTCCACGCTTCGTGAAATCCTGCCATCCTGTTGCTTAGTCCTTTCATTTTTATTTGCAGGGAAAGCTGAGAGCTTACCCGTACTATTCCGCTGGTAGCATAGCGTGGCTAAACTGGCGATCACTTGTACAAAAATAAAGCTGCTCGTTTACTTGTATGTCGACTTGTTGAGTGAAGTAAATTCCTTTGGTTTGGCTGTCAGGGAGGCTGGTACCGGCATAAATACATCAGAACAGAGCTTCGTAAACCGTTGTTAGGGTGTAAAAGAAGGTCTTGGATAGCACAGTTGATTTTTCTTTTCCCTCAGATCCTGACAGGATTCCCTGTTAGTTGAGTGTTTTGTGAAGGTCTCGCTTGTCCCGGTATGTTTCTGCAGGATTAGTCTGAAGTCTTACTCTAGTCCTTATGGTAGTATTTTAAAAAAGCAATCTAAGGAGCATGTATACTGAGGCAATTTCTTCTTCGGTCCTGCGGCAGAAAAGGAAAGTTGTTCCTTTGGGGCAGGGGGTGTGAAATGCAAGTTGTGATGCAGTGTTCCCGTTCTAGCGGGTCTTGCTGCCAGTCGTGCTCACGCCGCAGCTCGGAAGGTGCCGTGGCTTGAAGGAGCCTTGGAGACCCGGCAGCTTCTGCAGTGCCAGGCTGCGGGAGGTACGGTGCTGCTGGCGTTGTTGAAGTTCTCCAGCTGCACTGATTTATATCGGTTAATGACCGTATGTTTTTAATATGAATGAAGCCTGTACCCAAGTTCCCTTCTGTGGTCGAGTTTGAAAGCCAAAGAGCTGCAAGCAGAGCTGAGGGCTGGCTTGCTGGGAAGCGTAGGGAAGCTTGGTCAGGAGGAGGGAGCTTGTTTAACACAGAGTTTCTCACAGTGTGCTAAGATGCTTTACCCTGGTGACTCTTAACCTTTTCTGCACCCAGACGTTGTACAGACTTAATTAACACTATTTAAGATTTAAATATACACAAAACCTGATGTGGACCCACATAAGGTAATTTCCACTGACCATAATTGGTTCACTTTAATTGATTTGTTATCAATTTTCAGCTAAATCAATGTTAGGAGGCTGTAAACTGATTTGTCTGTGTCAGCATAGCAGATTGTATTGATGTAATGGGTTTCAGTTAAGAGCTTAACTTGGGACTTTCAAACTTTCTTCTGTAGGTGATACTCTTCTTATTCTTGCTCCTTTTTTGCCCAAGCTTGTGCTACTGGAATTATTTGCTGTTGGAGATAACAACAAATCCTGCTACTTTGTGTTGAAAGTGATTTGTTTCGATGCAAAGCCACGTGTAAATGCTTTTGTTTGTCAGAAGTGTGTTTATCAGTTTATCTTCAATCCCAGTATGATTAGTCCAAGTTTGACTCAGTTGTTTTCTGTGCTGATTTAACTAAAGATACTGTAAAATGTTGCCTTTTATGAATGTGGTGTAATTTTTAAAGTCAGCGAAACTTAAGAGTTTTAGTATTTCCTTCTTAAATTTTGTTTCTGCTTGTTAAGCTTTGATGTTTTCCAAGCGAAATTTAAATGTAATTTTAAAAAATATTCTTTAATGCTCCCCAGTGTTTCATTAGTATGAGTCTTTCGTGTAGCACTGTAAGCCATAAAGCTGCATAAATAGAAACATAACATGCAAATGGAGTAATGGAAATTTAGTGTGCATGTGAATTTGGCTCTTGGCTAACTTTCAAATACACTTTGCAATTTTTGCACTCAAAAGATACTGAATTACGTGGAAATCGGTAATTAAACAACACACTGAAGTATAAAGATGTTTTAATTTCCATTTTCAGGTGATTAGGTATTATTTTTGAAGGCAACTAGTAGTTTTGAAGGGTAGTGTGCCAGAATTATCTCTTAATTAAAAAAAAAAGTTTTAAAATGAATTATTCTCTGTTAACAGCTGGCTGTCTTCTTTAACTGTATTTTGGATGGGATTTTCTTTTACTTCATTGCCATCTATAGAAACTGATGAATATTTTTAGGTAAGTTTTTACACTTATTTTTCAATAATTTGTAAAGTTTTCTTTTTATCATCCTCTCTATGTCTAGTACAGGTTTTAATCTTATGCATTTACTTACAATTGTTGTTACCAAGTCACGTCTCTTGTAGCTAAGTCTGTGTGATATAATTAAAATTGAAAATGCACAAGACTATCTAAGAAAAATTAACTATATAGTGGCCAAGTTCAAACCTAGAAATGCTAGAATTGAAATAGTTTTGTAAATCTCTTCTGCGTTCTGGTCTAAGGGAGTAATAGTAAGAGATTTTTCAGAAATAAGGTAAAACATTGCAAAAAATACTGAAATAGAATTAAGAGGATCAGAAGTTATTTTGTAAAGTGTGTGAGAAATTTAGAATAGGTTCTTGAAAATATATAGATATGAAAAAGAACTGTTAAAATCGTAGTTTGGAAAATTATTACAGGCTTGGATTTTTTTAAATTCCTGGTGACAATGTCCCAAACATAATTTTTCACTGTTCATTTCTAAACTTCCGTCATGTAGTACTGCATTGACATTTAAAGTCACGAAGAAGCTAATCTATAAATTCCATTTATAATCCAGATCTTGTTTTTGCTGTGGTGAAAACTTTCTTTCTAAAAGAGAAATTTTACCTTCTATGGAAGTGGTTTAATTTTTTATTGCTTATTTTCAATTTCTTAACAGCTTAGTTGGTTTCTGAATTAAAGTTGGGTAATTATCATTAATTGATTTCTACAACCTTCAGCATGTTTTTAACAGGTAGCTAGGATGCAATAACACATCCCGTACTCATGTGCCAGCTGCCTTTGAAGAGACACAAATGATCTGTAGCTTGCATGTAATATGTATTAGTAATCTTTATGAACTATTCATGAGTCAAATACTAATAAAAATTGTGAACAGAAAGTTCTTTTTTATTTGTTTTCCCTAAGTCGGTTGATAGTATGAGCAGGTATTGTAGGTTTGACACTGAGAGTTCAGGCCTCCTCTGATGTGGGTGCTCTGGTGCCCAAAGGAGTTCAGGGCTCTGTCACTGACCAGAGGAGGTGGTGGCACAGTGGCTTCATAATGGCACCCCCAGAGCTCAGGGACCCTGAGACATCTGTCCTCATCCACCACCTGAGCATCACTCATGGAGGGTTTTCTTCTCACAGTTGTTACAAAGTCTGGGTTACAGAGAATCCCTGTTTAAAGACAAAGCCAAACAAAACCAACCCAAAAACCAAACAACCACAATGGATACAGCCCAAAGACTTTGGCATATTGGCTGTAAATTCAGCAAAATTGATCTCTGAAGTGAACAGAAGGGTTGTGTTCCTGGTGCATGAGAGGATGAGAAGTAGTGTTACTGGATTCTTCTACCTTAACACAAATCTTTCTCTTGGTTGAACAGAGACTTTGTGCCAATGTGTGGGTTTTGTACTCACTAATGTCACTGTCTGGAGGAGAAGAGGCAGGTTGGTATTCTAGAGAGGTGATGACCTGTGTAACAGTTCAAGTTCTACCAAAGCAAACCTTGTACTCTTGAAAGTTAATTCATTGCAACATTAAAAAAAACCCAACATGAGCCCCAGCACCCGTTCTCCCCACTCAGTGTAAACTGATGAAAGATTAAGCTGATGTCCTTGAGAGTTTAGTCAAGTGAATCAATTTAGTCAAGGGAAACAGGTCCTACTGAAAATAAATGTTTGCTCTTTCTCTCATAAGACTTTTGCATTTGTTCATTATAACCTGATAATCAAGTTATACATTTTGAATAAGAAGCTAGCAACCATAATGATGACTTTCCCTTTTTTAGGTGCAGTGCAGATGGGTGAATCCATCTGCTTCCTTTATCCATCCTTTCCATGTCAGAATGACTGATGAATGCTCTTCCATGCCAAATCTCTTGTGCAGTTACAAGAGTTTTTCTCATTAGGCTTATTTCTATGAATTATGGTCACATAGTTTGCTTAAAATATTTCAGCTTGTTTTACGACATCCATGTGACTTTATTTCTGTATTTTTGCAGAACTAAATTCTTAATAGCTGTCACTATACAAACTAAATTCTCCTCATTTTTTTCCCCCTAGAATTAAGTAGTGTTTTAAAGAAATATCCCTAGAAATACTGGTGGAAGGAGAATGATGTCTTATGGTGTTGATTTTTTGAATTTTTTGTTAATTGTATAAAATATAATTCTTTATGGGTAGAAAAGACTGATAATTTTTTATCTTAATGGCATTATTCATGACTGAAACATAACTTTCAAACATGAATTTATCAGTAATAAGTGTTAGAGGCAACTAAACACTTTGTTTCCTGTATGGAGGTTTTTCTGCTGTTTAACAGATTCATTTTGGTATCTGGCCTGCTTTTGGAAACCTTATCCAAACTGATGTTTAGGCAGCAGCAGAGCCTATGGGTGGCTTTAGTAGCATATATGCTTATCATACTGGCCCTATTCAGTGTCTACTGATACTTGAGTAAAGAAAGAAGAAATTGCTTTTAATCATTCTGCTCACATAAACACAAGTACTCTCTGCACATGCCTGTATTCATTCAGTTGCACACTGTAGGGCTAAACGACCCCATCTCAGAGTGAAATTCCAGCTGATTCCAGCTGTGTGGACTCTATTGTCCATACCAGTGCTACATAACTTGAAGTTTCCTGTTGCTCAAAAACAGGCATGCATATATTTTTTGTTGTTTTTTTAGTTCAGTGTTGGGGAGGGTTATGTTGGAGCCCATGAGAATGGTCCTCAGGCTCATGATCAAAGAAAATGTTAGAAACTTTGGGGCCTGTCATGAAGTCATTTAGAGTTGTTCTGTCAGGCTGGGATGGTGTTGAGGAATTAGTTAATTTGAACTCAGGGTAGTCATGTGCCCAAGCATGAATGAGAAGGGAGCAATGGCCACAGAAAAAAATGGGGTAATTGACTGCTTATATCATGACACAAATGGTGGAAAGGTGCTGCATCTTTGGATGAAGGAGGCTTCTCCCTGAAGTAATCAAGCAACCGGAATCATGGCTGCAGTTTGTGTTTTTCTAGTTTCCTTTTAGAATGATACAGGTATGCCTTTTTGCTCAACTTGCTATCTACCCTTACCTGTAAAGAGTAGCCATGGTAAAGCACTAATGCAGATATGGTGAAAAAATTGGACCTTAATTGGATAAAAGCCTTTTGAATGTTTTGAGTCCTATTGGAAAGGTGTTACTCTTGTCTGTATAATAGAATGTGCTTTTGTTTCATGGCCTGTAATCCCATTTATTTACAATAATGGGCCAGGTACTGTTTTTGAAGTTGCTTACTGTCTGATATGGGAGAATATAAAGTATTGCTCTGAAATGGCCTTTTCCTGTTATAGTTGCCTGACATACAGGGTCTGGCCTCAGTGCGTATTAGGCAAGGGAGCTGGAAATACACCACCGTTAAATTATGGGTTTGTATCTCCAGGTGGTGCGTGAATTCGTGGTTGAAGACTGAAGAAATTAATTTTGCTAAAGCAAGAAACAACAGGACATTAAGCTACTATGCCAGCTTTAGATGTACGCTTCAAAAATTTTCTGCTGCTCAGCATTATTCAGTAATCTTTAACTCAAATTGCAGGAAATATTTGAAATTCCATTCTAACAATATCCAACAGAGAATATTAAAGAAGCATTACATTTCAAATGCCTGAGGGAAAATGTTCCTTTGCAACACCGTGGGCATTTGGATCTCACTAGTATATGCAGTATTATAGTCTCGTATTATGCTTTACTTGGTCTAAAATGAAAGCCCAATTTTAATTCTATCTCCAAAAACTTGGCGCACTGCAGTGAAAAATAATTTGTTTGAATGTTGTTTTTTTAATACACTTCAACTAACTTTAAAGCTTCCTCATATAATACTCCCACTATGGCTTTTTGTAATCTGACCCTTTCATTAAGACTTCAAATATATTCCCAAAGACTTATCTCAGTGCATTTGTTGCTAATTTACAAGTTAAAAGATTCCAAAGTTACCTAAGAAGTTTTTCTCATTCTATGCAATTTTTCTCTTAATAAGACAAAACTTTTGAGATCTTTGTAAATATATAAAACACCAAACAGAGGAACCAATACACTCTTAAGGAAGGTAATATGCAAACTCACAATAGGGTTTAATAATATATACACATTTCTGGGCTGGGTAATTTCGCAAACCCATAAATGAACTTCCGTAAAAAAAGTGCTGATTAAACCTTTGGGGTTTTATAACCTATATATGCTGTATTTGATAGGAAAGCTATTTTGGAAGTGAATCCCCAGCTTACAAGGTTTGGGGGAAAGAATAAAAATGTATCTAAAATGTTTATAAAATCACTAGCTTGAATTTCTTACCATCTAAGTATTTCAGTGTTGCCAGAACAAGGACAAGTGCCATGTTTCTGTTGGAAAAATAAGATCTGTGGTCTTTAGAGAAATAGAATAGGGCTCTTCTCCACCTGCTGCTCACTTTTTTCTGTTTGCTCTTGAGTGTTACAGAGTCGTGTCCAGGAGAATGCCAATACTGTGATATTTCTTACCTTCATGGAGTTTCACAAGAGGCAGTTTTTTAGCAGTGTGGGTCAGTTGCCTGTGTAATTGGACCACTTGTGACTCCCTGACAAACTAGATTGGAGGGGAATGTGATTCAAGGACTTGAAACCTGCAGAGAGAATTCAGAACAACAGCATACTGCAGATGGTTTATTTGTTCAACGTAGCCGTGTGGGACGTAAATTAGTGAAGTGCGATTAACAGTACCATTAGTTTAACTGCAATGCTAGGCTCTGTCCTTGCTGAATGAATACCACTGATTCCTATAATGAAAGCTGGGAATCCTCTGCAGTGCTGGTGGACACCAGCTTGCCTCCTGAGGGCCACTGGTGGGCTCTGAGTTGCCACATCCCTTTTCATGGGAACTGAGACCTACTGGTCATTGATAAGGTGTCTTTTTTTTCCATTGTAGTTGGTCCCAGGCAGTTGTACCCAAACTTCTGAGTGAGTAGAGTGATCCATTGTCTTGTATTGAGTAAAATCTGAGAGATGATTATGTATTTGAATGTGCCTCTGAGAAGACAGGAGTATCCGCTGCAGTGTAGTAACACCATCTGGTAGCATAATTTTTAGACAGAAATGACTAAACTTTTAAAAACTGCACCTGTAAATGACAGTCTGCATTTTTGGAAGACACTTAGGTGGTTTTGTAAATGTTGAGCTTGTCTTGCTTGAGAAATGGAAGGTTTGTAAAATGCATTAGAGATATGTGTTGGAAGAATAGGTGTGTTTGGACTTCAAAATCATGGCATTATTTTCAATTTTATTGTCAATTAAAAAAAATTATTTCTTTCTTAATGGTTATATTGACTGTTCCTTAAATAGAAGTATAAAGAAAAGCAGGCACAAATATAAATCTTGATGTACAATGCTGTTTCCACTCTTTTGTACCTGCTATGTGTATTTAAGTAGATGCTTTCCAATCCACTGTTTTGCCAGTTTTTGTTCCAATAACTTGACCAGATGCAGTGAATTGCAGTGAGTTGTCTGCTGCTTTTGTCACAGAATCACAAAGTGGTTTGGGCTGGAAGGGACCTTTGAAGTCCGATGCACTGTGGACACCTTCCACTAGATCTGGTTGCTCAAAGCCCCATCCAACCTGGCCTTGAATACTGCCAGGCTTGGGGCATCCACAGCTTTTCTGGGCAACCTGTTCCAGTGCTTCACCCCCTCAGAGTAAGGAATTTCTTCCTTGTATCTAATCCAAATCTACTCTCTTTTGGATAAGAACTGTTGCCTTTGATCTTGTCACTCCAGACCTCATGTAGAAAGTCCCTCTCCCCCTTTCTGATAAGATACCCTTTAAGTATCAATAGGCCATCATGAGGTCTCCCCAGAGCCTTCTCTTCTCCAGGCTAAAAACCCCCAAGTCTCCTAACCTTTTCAAAAAGGGGAGCTGTTCCTTTCCTCCAGTCCTTTTTTGTGGCTCTTTTTCTAGACCTGTCCCTAACAGGTCCATACCTTTCTTTGCTGGGGGCTTCAGAGCTGGATGCAGCACTGCAGGTGGAGTCTCAGCAGAGCAGAGTAGAAAAAGAGTCCTCCCCCTCCCCCTCGACCTGCCCATCTTTCTTTTTACACAACCCAGGATGCAGTGGGCTTTTTTGTTTGTTTGTTGGTTGGTTTGTTTGTTTGTTTTTAGATATTGGAAGATTTCCTTTGTAAATGTAATTAATAAATTGAAATTGAGACAAAAGTCATAGTGATGTAATGGCAGTGAATGCGGTGCAGCTTGTGACACAAGTTATATGAAAGCCCAGAATGTTCCTGGAACACTGCTGGCAAAGTCCCATACCTCTTAGGAGTGCTGTTAACTTTGTTACTCTTCAACTTGTGGCAGAGGTCTCTTCCTGTGGAATTCAGTCTAAGAAAATTTGTACTGGAAAACTTGTAACATAGTGCCATTCATGTGTTAAAATGCAAAATCAGGACAGTATGAAACAGTGACGTTGGTGGGAGTTTTCATTTGAATAAATACTCAGATAGTAAGCAGGCCTTATTCCTTGGTACTGTTGCAGAATAACTTGATTGATTGACTATTCATCATAGAGTAAATTAAATATTTATATTCTGTAGAGATCTTGCTGGAGTAGCTTCTTAGGCATCTGTCAGTGATGATATTTAACTTTATCAACTTTTTCCCCTTTGAGATTTTTTTATTTCTTTTCTGGGTAGAATTTTTTTTGTATGTGGTATTGGAAAACCCCTTAAGTGTCTTTTTCTGTCTGTCTCCTTTGTAATATATTGAGTAGTATCCCTATTTAGTAAATGACTCAATAAATTAATTTCACTCTGTCATGCTTGTTTTCTGAATCCGATTACCAAAACTGCAACACATACAGCTTCAGCGTGTGGCTGAGCTCCAGTGCAATGACACACAATGTGAAGGTGGTTAAATATTCCTTAAGAAGCAACTGTAAAATATGCCACCCATAATGCCAGTGAATAAATGCCAACTTCGGTATGAGTGTTTTTTTAAAATGTGCACCTTGCTGAGGTTATTAGTCACTCTGAATTCAAGGACATGTGAGTGCAGACTTTGCATAAAGCTCCAGGAGTGGCTTACCTGTGAAGTGCTGCTGCATGATTTTCAGAAGATGGCTTGCTGTGAATTTTAAAACTCCCTCATTGTGGATGAAGTGCGGCAAATGCCATTTTGTAATTGAGGCCATGTAAGTTAGTTATTCTACCTGTATTTCCAACAATGAAGTTGAAAAAATCTCTTTGCTGAGATCAAAGAAATGTTGTCATCATGAAAGGAAATACTGCAGTATTTGCTGAATAGGGTAAGGAAACAGAAGAATGAAAATTCTGCATCTTTTCTAACATATGTATAATTGTAATCTGTTATAATTCACACTAATCATGGATTAGTGTGAAGATTATGCTGTTGGCCTTCTGTTTAAAAGTAGAGGAATAATGAAAATGGTGAAAATATTGCTGCTTCCCTTAACATAAATGTGGATGAAAAGGAAGCATCACACAGAATTGTAGCAGCAGCTGTGACTTTAGTTTGAGCATACCAAACTCAGACAAAGATTTTGGGAAAATAAATCCACATCTAGAAGTGAGACAGACCCTAAAATTGTATCAGTCCTAAAAAGACTTATGTAAAATAAAGGCTTGAGTAAAATACAGAAATTACTTAACTCTGGGGAAATTACTTCCCCCAGCCACAGCCATTTAGTGGTTTTGTTTTGCTCTGCCACTTGTGTGGATAAGTTAATTAAACTGTATCTTTTACATCTGTGAAAATGGAAGGAGCCAAATGTTGCAGCTAGCTAGAATGGTCAGTCACAGCTCTCTTTGGAGAGAAGATACCTCCACACTGCCCAGGATTATTGCATTTTTAAACAGTGTTTGTTATAGGTGAGAGATCATGGATGAAGCTGTGGTGGGGTGACCCTGGCTGGGCATCAGGCGCTCACCAAAGCCTATCTCATTCGCCTGCTCAGTGCGACAGAGGAGGGAGAGAAAATACAACAAAAAGGTCAAGGTAAGGACAGGGAGAGCCAGTTACTGTCATGGGCAAAACAGACTCGACTCAGGGAAATCAATTTAATTTATTATCAATCAACTCAGAGTAGGATAACGAGGAAATAACTGTGTTATTCCTGAGGCAATGGAGCCCATTGCTGATGGCCTCAGCCTTGTCCAGCAGGCATCCCTCCTGGACCCATCTGGCATTGGCTCTGCTGGATACAGGGAAAGCTTCCAGCAGCTTCCTCAGCTTCCTTACCTGAAAGCTCCTGCTACCAAAACCTTCCATGCAAACAGAAAACAGAAGTGTTTGAAATTTTAAAAAAAGGGGGAAATATGATCTTTGTGCTGGAAATTGTAGTCCAATATTTGTTAATTATAGAAGTTTATTTGGAATACACAGGACTATAGGATTGCAAAAGCTGATCTATAATACAGTCACAGAAATCATGGTAATAGGCAACTGCTTATATTTTTTTAAAACTTTCTCATTCTACTAATTTTATTTTTTTGAAACCTCATGAAAGCAGGTTATTTGCCAGTGATTGACTGATGCTGTAAAGGCATCCTTGTATGTCTGTCTCCAGAATAATTATCACATTCTAGATTGTGTGCTCAGTACCACTATTTCCATTACATTGCCATTTACCCGTGGTGTAAATTGGAACCACATGAAAAATGGGTTGGTAGAAAGATGGGGTCAAGCTGTGAACTGATTAATAATTAAAAGATCTGAGCACACCACTTGAAATTTTTGGTGGTGTCTGATTCCTTATTATTTCAGTTTTTAAATTTTATTACATATCAAGGTAGGCAAGCTTCTGTGAGAGCTAATATTTTTGAGGAAAGGAATAGAGAGAACGTGCACTATTTCAATGGCTGTTCATAATTTGGGACTGCCAAACCAATGACATTCATGCTGACATTCTGTCTTTCCAGGCAATTAAGTAATATATATTGAGGTAATTAAAGACAATTGCTTGCAATAGCAGAAAATTGTTATAATAATTTTGTTTTCCAGATAACAATGAAGATTTATAATTTCTGTGACCACATCCAGAGTTTTACTCCCAGAATTGACAGGGAAACCATAAATAGTTGTTATTCCATTATACTAAATGCCAGGGTATAAATTTAACTCTGTTTTATTTAAAAATCCATGAGGACACATTGTGATCCTTATGTTAAATGGATCTGCAGCAGTTAAACCTAAGCCCATTCTTGGTTTTCATAAGCGTCTTCATATTTTGTTGTACCTGTTGGACACAAATCATATACACAGCTTGAAAGGGCATGAAACCTTTTTGAAGGTTTTAAAAGAAGACTTTAAATTAATGTTGAGGTGAAAGAAAAGCAAGTTTCAAAATACTTCTACTTTGCAATGATTTAATCAGGTAACTACAAGCCTATTAGCAAATTTGGTCACTTGTATGGTATTCCCTCATGTTCTGTGACATTTACAAGATTCTAATAACGACTTTTTCTCCTCCAAAACTAGGAAGGCCTTTGCTGGCAGAAGCTGTTTTAAAAGCTTTTGTAACAACAAAACAAAATACATCTTGCTTTCAACAACATAGCCTGGGTGTGATGCAGTCAAGAGGTGCATTTAATTGTCAGTAACCTGGGAAGTTGTAACAAAATGGGCAGCTTGGGCTATACCGAGAGTTTTTATTCAATAGGACTTCCTTTTTCTTTGTTAATGACTGTGGCTGAAAAGCTTCATCAGGGTGTAAAGAGCAGTCATTCATATGGAGGACATTCATATCTATGTCTGTTGATCTTTGATGATGTGTTAAAATTTTTTTTAAAATGGGCTTTATCAGTTTAGAGATCATACAGACATAGTGAAGTTATATGCTGTTTTGAGAATTAATGCAGGTTACTCTGATGCCATTCACACTAACTGTACCATTGCCAGTTTCTTTATTATGTTATGTTTTGTTATGTTTTCCTCCTGGACTATTGCAGGCTTTATCAGTGTAAATTTTGGTTATGTACATAATACTGCCTATTTTACAGACATTTCACTCATTACTTTAAAAACCTAAATTGTTTAAGTGATGTAAAAATACCTGGGTTTTCTAAGTATAATTGCAGGGGTTTTATTTAAAGCATTTTAATCATCTCCAGTTTTGCCTGTTAGCAAGGTCCTTTTTATCCTAAGAAACAAAAAGTGAAAGACAAGCAAATGGTTTGAGATTATATGGATAATTAAGTTAATGGTCGTGAAATAGAACCTCAGGAATCAAAAATGCAGTAGAGGAGCATCAAGATGGTTTTCTAAATGCTGAAGGGTTTGGACAGGACATGCAGCAGAGTGACTGAGGGAATCACAGCCTCAGGGGTTTACTCTCTGTCTTAAGCCAAAGCTGAAAGTACAGCAAGGAGAGCCCCCACCGTGGCCCGTTGTGTGCAGCCCTCTGATCTCAAAGGTAGTGCCGGTCACTGGCCTCAGAAAGGACCTTTATTGGAAGTATTGAGTAGGTTCAAGTTCTGAACTTCTGTCCTTGTGAGGAATCTGCTTCTCTGTCCTCATCTCCCAGGTTTCTTGCTGGGCTTTTGATGCTCTTTTTGCAGGGGTTTAGCAGAAGTTGCCGTTCATGGGGCTGAGTGCTTCAGTTCGAGTCTTGGCAATAAGCCACAGGACAGCCAGGGTGGTGTCACTCAGACAACTCCTCCTTCTTTTGAAGTTATGAAAGCAGAAATAGGGTCCCTTTGAAAAAGGCGTCTGAACGCAATAGGTGCCCTGACAGAAGTTGCTTGGTAGAGGAAAACAAAGCCAAGAGCACTGGGAATGTGGTGCATTGACATCACCATGCACTAGAGGGCCCAGCCTGCATATAACCATTTCCCAAGAAGGAAAATGGGAGTAGACTGGAAGAACTTCTGAGAAATTACAGTGATTTGAGGAGGAGAAAGAGCTGTCTGAAGCCAACAGGGCTCAAAACAGGACTGAATGTGGAGAAAGGTGATAGAGTGACAAATGCATTCAACCTGAAAATGTAATCAGACAAGCATGTTCCCCTGCTGAAGAAGGGATTTAGCAACTTTGAACTCAAAATCATGTGATTTTTCTCCCTCCTCCTGGCTAGATTAAAAAGGGGAGTGATGTTTTTAATATTATATTGTGCTTAACAAACCATTGCGTGCTGTGTCAAGTTCATTTTCCCTATCTGCTCTGGCTAAAACCCATTGCTATCTGTAGTCTAGCCTGAAGGTGACAAGAGATTTGAATCATTGTAATTAGGCACTCATCATGCTGCAAAAAGATACAACTATCTTGATGAATCAGTATGAAAAAAATAAAAAGCTGTGGTTTTTTTTTTTTCCTTAACTGCAGTTGATGCCTGGAAATATGAGAGCAGGAATGAGCTCAGCAAGAACTGAGGCAGCTTCCTCAGCATGACAACTATTGTCCTGTTCTCTGTGCAGAAAAAATTGAGTGGCTTTTGCCCCTCCAAGTCCTGTTGACACCTTCAAGTGTTCTTGGACCTCTCCCAGGTTTTATTTGACAAATATTTTCATGTGTGCCACTTCTTTCTGATTCTCAGAAATACACAGAAAGAATTCACTTTCTGCACTTAAGTAAAAGCTATGAAATGAGGTATTGTTTACCTTTTAAGACTGTTGCTCCAGGGCACACTTTTGCTGTAAAGTATAAGTGATGAAAAAAGGGATCTGCCCAGGTTTGTGGTTGGATATGGCAGAAATAGGGTATAAGGAGTTTTATCCCTCTGGGGAAAGGCATATCCATGCACACCAAAAAGTAGGTTTTGTGACACTTATTATGGCTGCTTATTACAGCTGTGTTAATAATCAAATTTTGTTCTGATTTTTGCCTATGTTTTAGAAAAGGTGCAGAAAAAAAATCCTGCAATATATATGGCTTTCACTAGGTAGAGATGCATTGCTATTTTCACCTTTTCTTTCTGGGGACAATGAGTTACCCTTCATAATTTTTATCTGAAGATACTTTATCTTATCACTCATCCATGCATCTTTCTTCAGAGCCTGGATAACATTCCTTTTTATTATTAAGATGTTGCATTGTTTGAAAATGAATCAGGGAATGGCATTTACTGTCCAGTAGCATGCCTTATGAAGAGTGGAGTTTTATGATAATCACAGGGTGTCTAAATTCAGGGTTCTAATGCCAATTTTTAAGTGCTCTAGTTTTCAAAAGTGAAATGTGACTATGGATTTATATACTTATTTCAGTAGTGGCAGCTGAAATGGGATAACATACTTTGGGAGGAGCAGGGAGCAAGCAGAATGTCGCATACCCTACATGACTACCCTGTAATAGATCTTTCAGAGCTTTGAAGAGTGGGTGTTTTTAATGACTATGTTGTATCATTTAATAGGTAATTTTTAAAAGTTACACACTTTTGCAAGTCAGTGTTAAAGCTAAACAGATCTGGAATGTGCCAAAAATAGATTTCAAGCTGGGCTTTGTAAAAACTTACTGTTCTAGAGTGAGCAATTACTAATTCTGTTGATATGAAAACTTTGTCTCTATTGAGATTATCGTTTAAATCAGTAAATATATATATATATATATATACACACACACACACACATATATTCATATACTAAAATTAATTTGGCTTTGCAACCTTAGGTATTTAACAAGAAATGTACCTGAGAGTTTTCTTTTCTTCCAATGATGAACTAAAGACTTAGCTCAAAGTAGCAGCCCTAGTTTGCAGATAGATAACAGATGCATTTATATCCAGAGCACTGTTATTTCCCTTCTTGGATTTTTATCATCACCTGACTTATAGAAGTAAAATCTGCTGAGTAAGGACACGACTTTTTTTTTTCTTACCTGAAGGGACAAGTTCACACAGTCTACCTTCCAGTTCACACATTCACTACCTTCCATCCCACATTCATTTTTGGGACATGTTGGCTGACTTAATACATTTGGTGGATAAGGCAGAGATTTTAAAAGCTTCAAATGTGAATGTGTTTTTTTTTAAATTCAAGGAAATGCAAATTGGTGTTCCTTTCCTCAGATTGCTCAAGAAAAGACTGTGACCTGAGCTCAAGGATAGTTTTCAATTTGGCGCTTGATATCAGTCATTAACTACGGAGGTCCTGGTGGCTGAGAAGACTCCAGAAGCAATGGTGTGCTGCTTTGTCCTTGGCTGGCACCAGAGTTACATGTAGTGGTAGAGGAGAGGAAGGAAAACGGAAATGAAGGACATGGCTACAATGAAGTGAATGAGCTGAATGTAATGTAGAGGGAATTTGGGAAACTCGAGGGAAAAGTGAGGAACCTAACACGGAGGTTTGGGAATATGAGGTTGGGCTTGTACATCGCCAATGCATAGAAAATCAGACAAGTTGCAGTATCCTTCACTGTTTTGTCTGTCCTTTGGATTACAACCTGTATGTGTTGTGGCATACAAGAACACTGAAAATAATTTTTTAAGTAGTGTGTAATTCTTGTTGCCATTTTGTTTTCAGAACTCACTTATTCATCATGGGCTATGTTTCCTTTGTTTTCTGCTGACAGAAGAATGCCTCCTTGTTCTTACATGTTGATATATGACTTCGTTTGAGGGAGAATGTTGGTGTTGCCTTTAGCACAAATGATGTATGCATTTGCATTTCTGGAACTCTTTCAGAGTTTCCCATTTGCTTTTATCTCCTTTACAGAATGAGCAACTATTTTCTACTTTATCTTTTCTGAAGATCAGTGTAGATTGTTGATTACAGGGTGCAATAAATTACCTTGTCGACTTTTGCCACATTTCATGTTTAGGTTATATATCTGAACAATGTTGAAGATTTATAGAAAACTTTAAAAATTAATCCGAGATGTAAACGCTTGAGAACAAAAGGGTTTTTTTTTTAACTGGATTTTATTTCTAAAAGCCTACTGCATAAAATTGCATATCTCTATCTAGAACAAGCTTTTTAATTTTAATTGCTAAAGGGGTTTTAGAGTGATTTATTAGACACCTGACTGCAAAACTGAAAGTGTATCATTGTAATCCTATTGTTGTCTTTATTTGCCTAAACCAGTAAAACAGGGAATTTGAAAATACAGTGGTCATTAGAATAAAAAACAGAGGTTTTTTATCATGTTTTGTTCTTCAGTTTGCTTTTAAAGGAATTTGTTTTCCTACTGTATTTTAAAATAGACTTGAAAATCTCACTGTAGTCACAGTGTGATTCTCCATTATTTTTTATCTGAAATTACTGCATGGGTAGGAGAAATTTGTAAATTTTACTTTTTCAGTAGTCTGATGAATGACTTATTCACTTCTGGGCAGCATATTTTGTTTTCCAGTTGCAATATATAGAAGCAGTTTAGTTCTTGCCTCTCTATTCAATTTTGGCCTTCTAATCAGAACTAACACTTTGAACACATCAGTGTTTTGAGCTGGAAATATTATTCAAACTGAGCCTTTTTATCCACAAGTTGCTTGGAGTGAATTTTGGAATTCCAGAAGAAGAGAACTGGGCTAACTACTTTTAGCAGGCAAATTTTTGTTTTTCAGAAAGAATAAACCATTTCCAGTCTAGCCACCCATTTCCTTTTTTTTTTTTTTTTTGTTTTTTTTTTCAAATGTCTTGGTCTGAGGTCTCAGGAAGATTCACAGAAATTTCTTTTGTGGTTTCAGAGGATCATAAAGTGATTTTAAAAAAAAGAAAAATGAGGAAAAAGCAACAGGCATTTAATTCCTGGTTCCTTTTTTTTTTCCTGTGTCAGTTTGTTACATATAGAATTTCAGTTTTATACTTTCAGATTTGAAAAGATCTCAAAGTGATTTTTCTTCTTGAATTCTGTAAATTCAGATAAAAAGCATTAAAAGACCCTGAATTCTACTAAAAATCAAACAAGGCCTTTTAACAACTTTCTGAGAGGAAAGGCAAGGGTTCTTCACCTTGTCTCCCCCTGCCCCACTGCCTTCCCCCAAACAGGACCTTCCTTTAGCCCTTGGGCAGTTTTTTCCCCCATTCCTTTACCATATAAACTTGATTACATGTCTCTGAATGCAGTTTAAGGGATCCCTGGGCAAAGGGCAAGTCAGACCTGAAACAGGAAAAGCGTTCTTGCTCCATAGAAATGAATTTGAATGGTTACCTATTTTCTCAAGGTAATATTTGTCTTTTAAAAGCAGCACCTAACTTTTTATTTTTGTAGTCTTTCCGTTTCTTCTGGAATGTTCATTCCTAAATACCTCATAAGTTTCCTTGCCTGTTGAAATTTCAAGAACTCTGCTAAATGTGTTTTCTTTGTCGGTGGTTTCTTTCCCTATAGCTATTTTTGCTTAGAATTTGTCTTGATTTCAGACACGTTTTCCAAGAGGTCAGCTACTGTTTTTTTACTATAGATGAGATTGACAGCTGGAGGTTCTTTACCATAATTATTGCTTGAATTGTCCTGTAAGTTGGAGTTTTTTGTGTTTTGGCAGGGCAGGGATGTGTGTTTGTGTTAGTACCTCTTCTGCCTGTTCTTTGGGTTTGATGTATTAGAAACTTTCAAAGACCAGAGTTTATTGTGGTGGTGTTACAGGTGCAAGCTGAGAAATCAGCCTGTCTTCTTTTGTGACTGTGGCTTTCAAGGCTTTTAAGTTTTTTTAAGGGCAATTCTGTGTTGCAAAGAAGAAAAAATAGCAATTACCTTGTAGTGAACACTGACATCTCCCCTCTCTGTTTGCGCTGACCATGTGTTACCACATGCATGGCTCTGGGAGATTGGGAATTACCAGCAAAATCCCAGCGATGGCTGCTATGGAAGAACACAAGTACATGGGAACACTGTAACACATTTAAGAATTATTTCCTTTTAATCCATAGAAAGTGTCACAATTTTCATAAGTTTCATAACTTCCCTGAAGTGATGGTGGGTTGCTTTTTTTTTTTTTACTTTTTTCAAATGGCATGTGGTAACTCAGGTTGAGCAAAAACCTTGGCCTGGAGCAGAAAGTTGCAAAGTCCTTTATATTTGATAGATTTTTTTCTTTCTATTTTTTAAAGTATAAATTCTAAATACTCTTGTCTGCTTAGGATTATCTTAATAACAAATAAGCGGTACAGTTCTTGGGAATCTTTTTTTCAATGCTCTTTTCTTGTACCTCACTTGATTTACGCAGCGCCTCTGTCACTCCAGTGAGAGAATGACCATAATTATTCTAACAAAGTTTCTAAACTTGATAAGTTTCTAAACATAGACTCCACTGTGCTCAAGGTAAGAGCCACCATTTATTATGAGTTCCTCATTTGGAACATCCTCTTCTGGACATTGCTGATGAAGTACAGTCCTAATTCTTTAATTTTTAATATCATGAGCCACTAAGGCAGTCTTTGTTCTCCCAATGTTGCCACATAAGAAGCCTTCCCAAACATAGTGCTATGCCTCTTCCAAAAAAGTGGATTTTTGGAGGGTTTTCCCCACTTTCCACCTGCCTTCACAATATTTTCTCCCTCTTTCTATGCATGATTAGTGAGACAAAGGAGGATTTGAGTGTTGTGCAGGGGTAGTCAATTTGACTGGCAGTGAGAAGTGACATTTGCATTTACAGTGTGTATTTAGTGGCTTGGGATGACAGCCTGGAAGTTCCCCGTCTCAAAATGTTTGCTGGCACGTGTACTGAGTTTGCTTTAAAAAATGGTAATAAAATAAGTCTTCCTTAATTTTAGAAGTCTTTTCACTTCAGGTAAGTTTTGGTGACATCTATATTTTTTCTCTTGTTTTGGTGACAATGGTGTTAATATCAATGTCGTTTATATCAAGGCTTACTGGATATTGATTCTATTGGAATAAATTTTAAAGTTAACCTTGTGTTGGGAATAATTTCTATTTAAATTGCATAAAAATCAGTCTTTGTTGTAACTTGGAGACAAAAAATATATTGAGAAAGCTTTGAACAGACTTTCTGATGCAGGGCCAGCTATATCAGTTTGTGATTAGATGAAGTGCCATGGATTTATTAATGGGACTGGTAAGAGGAGTATTGTTATTGCAATATTGAATTTAAACTTTTATCTCATTGTTCTCATTGGGCAAAATTATTGTAGCAGATTTGAGAATGGGAATTTCACCCCACGATTTTGTTTTCTATAAATATAAAAGCATGCAGGTGTTTACAGGCAAGCAAACGTGTCTCCATATAAAACATGGGTTTATGAGAGACATAAGAACTGTGTAGTATGAACGGGTATTTTGAGGCTTAAACTGCAACCAAGCAAAAATGTGCAGCCTTCCCCTTTTGTCTATAATAGGGTCGACATTGGGAGCCATGATCCCTTTGATCTTTACATAAAACAGATGAAAATGCATAAATTGCGTCTAATCAGAGATGAATTAAAGGAAAATAGCCTCCCGGAGGACAAAGCACCCCAGGCACCCATCAACAGCCTTACCAAATGACAGACCTAGAGGAGACTTCAAAGCTGCAAACACAACTGCCAGTGAAATCCACCAAGAATCAAGATGCCATTATTAAAAAAATATAAAATTCACAGTTTACAAGTGCCCAGAACTCTCTCTTTAAGAGGAAGTGCCAGAAACACACTACATGGACTTGCTTTTTAAGTCACTAAATGTTCTTTTTCTTTTAGGAGACTTGATAAAGGCAATACTTGCTTGTTTAATTTAGTCCAAAAATGTGCTCAGGCATTACAAACATTGGTAATTTTAGTGTCAGGTAGGGTTCATTCCATTTGAGTGGCATATTGTTTAGAAGCTGAAGTATATGTTTTAGTGGAAGCAGATCAGAGCTTTATTGTAATTTCTTCCTTGGTTGTCATCTTCATTTGTCCCTGTGAACACAAGCATGGTTAACATTCCTCAAATTGCAGAAGAAGAAGGAAATGTAAGTCTTAGGTTTGGTTTTGGAAGGGAGGGAAGGAAGATTTGAGGCAATAATTTTATTATGAGCATTTTCTCTCTGTGGAACAAAGAATAACTTCATCCCAAGTTAAATGAGAATTCAGATCGTCTTCTAGCTCAGGTAACTAATTTAAATACTATTTATATATTAATATCAGTAATCATAAATATAAGAAATAGGTTTGAATAAGGAATAGTAATTGCTTGTTTGTTTCTAGAGAGGTAACCTGAACATAAAATTTCCCATTTTTGTTAGCATTCTCTTTATAACAAGCTATCAAAACTTAAAGTTTTTAAAGACAGACCACAATTTTATGGAGTACAAAAATTCCACTTTTGATAAAGACTGATGTAGTCCCTACAATATAAATATTGTTATAGGAAGGATTTTACCTGCTATCAATTGTATACTTTTCTTATTCATCGTGTACAGCATAACATCTATATGCAAGCCCACATAAATTTGAGAGTCATTTAGTGACATAAAAAGAACAAATGACATTTCCAATGTGTAACTGGTAATGAAATTGTTCAGTAGGATGAATTACTTGCTGTAGGTGAGATCAGAAAGGTTGCCTGATTCATTTTGTAGGAACTTATTTTCAGTTGCTTCTGACCTTAATTGCTATAACTGAAGTATGTTAGGTCTACAGCTCTTGATTTTTGGAAGAAGTAAAAAGATTATGCCAATCTGTTTAAGGGTGAAGCTAGGAAAAATTGCCAAGGACTTTCTGTGTCTTAACATTTTTAAAGGTTCTCCCCGTTCCTGAAGACACTGATATCTCTGTTCCTTGGAGCAGACACTTTAAATAGGTTTTGAAAAATTGGACTTTGTCTGTGGCTTGTGAGACCTTTGCCATTTAGCTGTCCAAAGCTTACATTTTCAGAGAATGCACTCCTCTCACTTTTGGGTCCCTGGCCCACCTCCACGTGAATGAGCAGAAATTGACTCCTGGCACAACAGACATAGCTGGACTTTCTTCAGGAAGACTGATCCTGACTGATCCTATCAATAGCTGCACTGAAATGGCAGAAGACTGTAAGGCAGAGCAGGAAGTCTGCCTTGTTCTGTCAGGTGGGATGAGAGCTGCAAAGAGAAGAAAGTGAAGTCTGAAAATGAAGAAAAGAAAAATGTCTTGAATAAAACTTGATGGCCTGTAGCAGTGTGGAGCAAAAGCCTCTCTGATTCTGGACTTCTTCCCAGCATGAAAAAAAGAGGTTTTGTGCCACAGCTTATACAGCAAACTGTCCCCTTTACCTTAGTTTTTGCTCTGTTTCTGCCTAACAGCAAAGCCTCCTCTTAAATTGAGTCATACTGCATTGATTGATCAGCATGTAAAGCTGAAAACAAAGTCTATAATTCTTTACTTTCAGGAGTCCCTGGAAGATTTTTGCACATAATATGCTTCAGCGCTGCTGTTTGTTTCTCCTATCTTAAACTTCTTATTATTTTGGATACTTTAAATTAGACAGGACCTTATGTTGTTGGGACTCTCATCTGTGTCGTAGCTTGGCAGAGAGAAATCTCAGTTCACCCTGAGTGAAAGTGGGTGTTGGAACACAGCAATAGTGTTTGCCTTCTATAGGATATCAAGTGGCACGGCTACAGATTACTACTGCACGGCAGCACAACAGTTTAACAGGCTTTTTTGTTTTTTAAGAAGGAACTCATTTTCTTAAATCCCATTTCTGAATGCAAAAGAATTTTTACTATTTCTTTCATGTTTGCTTTGTAAATCTACATAGAAAGGAAGGATCATGTGTGACCATCTGCATTAGGCAACCAGTGTGATGGATTCATCAAACTCTCAGGAATATCTTCAGGCTCCCCTTAAGGTGGATTGTATGTGTTAATCAGTCAGTGGGTGCCAAATGCTGCTACTTTTAAACTGGGCTTACAGGGGCATAAAGTACCTGAGGGATCTGATGCATAATCTGGGACAGTTTGCCTTGGGATGATTGTTGTGGTTCTTGTGCTGCCTCTGCTTTGGGAACAGTTCAGTTGCTTACGTAGCAGGTCCACAGGGTACAATTGACAAATGGAGGAAAACTGAAATTGGTGCAAGTGCACCATTGGCACTGAGCTGTACCTTGCATCAGTGCAGGACTGTGAAATCCTAATTTCACAAGCAGCTTAGCCATTCTGCAACAGGGTGAGAACCCCTTTGTTGCCATGGAAAAGAGAATTAGGGGTACAAATGATGTTGAGCTATTGCATTTGTCTGGTGATAATCTGCCCTGCTCAAGAACTGGCACACTGAACTAGAGCAATTGTATCCTTTAGACTTCCCTCAGTCTTTTAGCATTCACACTCAAAAGCAATGTAGACAAGGAATAAACTGTTTAAGGCCTTCAGTACTGCAATGCTTGGCTGTACAGAGAAGTCCGGTTCACGTTCTAGATACCCCCTCCAGAAACCAAGGTATTTTTAAAGGAATTTATGTACAGGATTTCCCGCACAGAAATCAGGGTTTTTGCAATTGGAATTTTTCTGCTTATAAAGGACCCAAACAAAGAATTCTCAAAACCTTTTAAACTTCTTCAGATCTAGTAAGTTTGTTTGTGTTGAACAGGAGCCATGGCTCTGACGTGCATGCAAATGCAATTGCATTTTGCATGCAGTCAGTGGCAGTTCTCTTTGATTATGTTAATTTAATCAAGAGTATGTATTCATTTTTCTGCTATTCCATATTTACTTTAGGAATTGGGTAGTGGTAGTCCAGTGTGAAAGGCCTTCTTCCTGGCAGGGATGGGATGTGTTGTGACTGCAGTGCTTCTGGGTTTCATTTTAGAAGTCCGGTCTTTAACAGCTTTTAGCATATCTGCTTGTCAAAATACCATTCTTCTTCTTTTTCTTCATCATTGACTTTGTCATCATCATCCGCTTGGTTTAGAATTTGTCACCTTTATGGCCTTTCAGTCCACAGAGATGGAGTTATCATGTGGCCTTGTGTTAATTTGTGCCTAAATTTGCCTTTTGATTTTCATCTGACACAGTATGCCTCATTTTTCAGGGCTGTGACCAAGCAATGCAGTGAATTTAAATGTTCAGATTCCCTACAATTCCATTTTATTCGGGAAGGACAGAGATGTTTGTCAGAGTCTTCAGTTTGTTTGCTCCTTTGTCTCCAGCACCTGAACAGATGTCTATAACCATTGATAACCATGACTACTGATAACCATTGCTCTGTCCCCAGCCTTTTCTTCAGAGAGAAAAAAAGATGAGAAAAAGCTGCTGTTTACCTGCCTAAAACTCAGTGCAAGATATTTGGGGCATGCCAAGGTGCTGCTGCTGATTTGGCCTCCCAGAGGAGCTGGCAGAGGGAAGCGTATGGAGAACAGAGAACAGGCAGAACAGAGGAGCAAAGCCTGCAAGTGTGGCATAGTCTGTGAGGACCATGTCACTGTGAGATGCCTCTCATTGTTCCAGCCTCTGCTGCTTATAAAAACAAATTGAATCATCCCAGATTATAGTCTGGCATGTTAATGTAAACTCTGACTAGTTGGGGTTACTTTTAATATGCCAGGCTTGTGTTTGTTCAGCAACTCTTACACAACATCTGTGGTATTGGAGTGCAGGGGGCTGAAGAGTGGGGAAAAGGAATGAATAGATATCTCAGGGTAGATAACTGATAGAAGATAACACTGTGTTACATTCAGCTTCTACTGTTATGCTGTGGAGAAACATGACTGTTCCAGGCACATTGTGAGGTATCCTCTCCTTGTGGAGCTGTTGTGCCCAGCTGACTCCAGCTGAAAAAGCCTTGCCCATATCAGAGGTTCCATTATATCTCTCCTGAGAATGCAGTTTTAAGAGTCATCTTTTTGGCAGCCCTGCCAGCTGACACAGCTCTTGTTCTGTCCTTGCATCACTAGCATAATTGCACTGGCAAACTGCTTGTAGGGTTGCTTGGTGCACTGGTTCACGGAACTGAACTGGTTTTAAATTGAACATTTTCCTTTGCATGCCTTATAATCAGTTGTACCAGCATAGCTGAGGGAAAATCAGCAGCTTTGGCTTTTTTCAAAGAGGTCTGTTGTCAGGACCTTCACAGTCATGGAGCTCCTTCGAAGATATAATGCTAAAAATTTTTGGCAAAAGGTGTGCAGAAGCCTGCACAAGAAGATTTTAGAAAACTGGTGTTTTCATGATAATGGTGACTCAGGGGGGGATGTGTGACCATTATATCAGCAGCCTCAAATACTGTGCAGTGGAATCCCTTGTAAATATCTGAGGAAATATGTAGGTATTTTTTGACAAAATTTACCTTTATAAATTCTACCTTTATTTATATTGAGCAAATGTGACTTGAGTATAGTCAGTAATATAAAGATACAGCTGGGGTTTTTAATTGGTGGTGGTGGTGGCTGGTTGGTTTTTTTACAAGAATTACATTAAGGTTAAGATGAAGAGGAAAATAGCAGGTGGAAGTGTAGAATAAGTATAAGGACTGCACCTGAAGCAAGGGTTAGGTTTGTAGGAAGGAGCATATGAGATATAGAAGAACCACTAACAGTTTAGATTGTGAAAAGTTGGTTATTCTGAATCCCAGAATCCAGTGTACATTTGACTAGGCCTTGGGAATGCTTTTATTGGAAATGAGGAGCCTGAAGAGCGTGGTGCACAATGCCTTTAAGAGGGGGCTCAAAGGATTAGGTACTGCCAAATCAACATTGAGAAGAGGGACACTGGAGCACCCTAAGTAGAAATGGAACTTTTGTGGATGTTATTTACTAGAACTGATTTCTTTTTCTGAGAAGTTGTGAAGAACATGGTTGCTTTCCCCAAGAAAAGGTCACTGATTATTTTTTTTAAGATCCAGCCTAGGTAAAGTGAGTTTCAAAGATAAAGATTAACATTGTAAAATGTAAGCAACCGAACCATTTTTTGGTGCAAAATTACCTCACTTTCCACTTTCAAAAACGAAAAGTCTGCCTGGTGAGGAACTTGTGTTTCAGCTCACACAGATGAAGATTTGCCAGGTTATTCAGAACTTTAAGTAGAGTTGTAGGATTAGTAAGGTGGTTGCCACTTCTAAATGTCAAGGCTGCCTCCCTGACCATAAGAATAAAAGGTTGGGGAATAGATGACAAGTTTTACTAATACTATAATGTCTGCTTTTAATCTTTTAAGTAAACTTTTTTTTCCAGACTTATATTTTTGAATTATCCATTTCTTGGGTTTAAGATACATATATGTGATTTCCATTTAACCAAGCAGGTGAATCCTGCTTTAGAGACAATTTAATTGACCCCAAAATAGCTCATCCATCAGGATCTAAGCATTTCTTTTATATGAAAAACAACCAGCGACTAAATTAAAAATGTGCTCACAGAGGTTTTATTGTAGGTAATTTTGGGTATGAATGACTCAAATTTAAACTGGCAGAAAATGGGATAAGTCTCATTTGAAAGAAATCATTATATTGTATAATATATTTCTATATTACAAAATAATATATTAAATTTTGAATTACCATATTTTATATGTTTGTATTGAAATAAGTTTTTTTTTCATCCACTGTAAGGGAAAGGCATGAAGTTGAGGTCAGCACAAGCATTGGAAATTGGTGTTTGAAACACAAGGTGGTGCCATTGTGTAAAGTTGTGCTTTTGTGGAGTTTCTGAAAGCAGTGAAGGTGAAAATGGTGTTTAAAAACTTGTGAGAAATGTGTGCAGAGAAGTTAGCAGTTTTAAATGAAAGATTTGTAGCACAGGATGAAGGCAAGTGTGCCTGCAGTTCTGGTTTTATGATACACAGAAGGAAAAGGGATCTCTCAGGAAAGACCTGTGTGATAAATTGATGTTTTATTTTGACTTTAAGTCTGCTTGCAAGTATTTTCATTTTTTGGTTTCAAAGGGGGAGAGAGAACTTAACTCACAGTGTGAATCTAGGAACCATCTCCTAGCAGCTTTATATTGTGAATATATCAAAACAAGCTTCCCTTGTGTTACTTCAAATACACCCTAAAATGCCTTAGGATTAAAGCAATCATCTGTAATACAATATCTGTGGCTCATCGTTGATTGGCTCAAAACATGAAATACAGCTTTTTTTCTTGGAACAGTCAGTGTGTTTCCTTCATTGTCTGCTTTACTAAAATTCTGCATTCCTTGTCTAATCCTGAGATATTAAAATAATTAAGTGGGATAGTCACAGTTTCACTAATGAAGCATAATTGAGCTTTGGAATACTTTGATATTAAAATTAAAAAGAAAACATAAAAATGGATTTGCTGAGCATGTACACATTATTCCTATATATTGCTCCCTGGTTTGGTCAGTAACTGGGGAGCTGGCTCCCCTAAGGACATTTGGGCTGTCCTGCTAACAGTGTTTTTTAGCCTGCAAATCTTTATCACAAAATGTGTGTAACTCTGCTTATTGCATCTGTGAGAAGAGTTAGATCTAACCAAAGTAATCATTATAACTTTAAGGTGTGAAAATTTGATTGCATCAATGTTTGTTCTTTTAGGTAAAGTGGTCTAAAGAAAATCAAAGTTTTGCAATAGCCATTCAGATTTGGCTGCTGTATGTAAATTGTACATTTTTAATTATCTTGTTGGAAGAAATGTGTTTGACTTTATTCAGCAAATGCTATAGAATGATTGTTCCTATTGAATCAGATAAAATATTATTTAATGTGCTTTGTTTCTTAAATATATCAGGTCCTAATAACAATTTATGTGACCTAGAAAACACCAAAGACTTGGCATCAATTTTCAAATTACTTCTTTCTTTCAGACCAAGAATCCTGTACTGTAATAATGTCTTACACACAGGGTTGCTTATTATAGATGTTGCATGCACTTTAACTGCTGTGCAAAGCGCCTCTCCCATGTAATTACACAAACATATTCTTAATTAATATGACTTGTGTTAACGTGATCGAGCAATGGAATATTTTTTAGGTGTGTGTTTTGCAATCCTGAATGAAGGCTGACAGATGAGGAATGTAGTTCTCAATATCACACATCTCATGAAGAAATCCTTGGAAAGGACAAAGGCCAGGACAGCTGTGAGACTTCACAGTAATGAACTACCTTTAAAAGTCCTCAGACATATTGATGCAGGAATTGCAGTATCCAGGCTCTTCCTGATCCTTAAGGATCTATATAGAAAGGTGTTGTCAGATATGAAGAGCACTTTGGGGAACCGGAATAGTTTGTTTGCTCCGTGTGGAGCAACTTGGCTCAGTCAAAGTGAAATGCCTCTCTATAACTTCAGCGTGCTGGAGTGATGTATTTTGTGTTCCCTGCTTTTGTAATTTAACCACGGGGTATCCTGGAGGTAGGGCCTATCGTGCAATGTTGTGTTACTCAGGTCCATGCTGTGGATCAGTTGCCTTTTTTAATGTGTTTGTGCAATTCTTCATATGTCAATGCCTGTAATACTTGCAGAAATTTTGGTATTGGGAATGAAGCTAGAAAATTTATGGTTCATCTCCCCCTGTCCATTAATTTTGACATTCCATTTTGAACTGCTGTAAGGCAGCACAGAACATATGTCATAGATCATGATAATCATTAATGGAAATTAGATTGCACATGTTTAGTCTTGTAGAGAGATGATTTTGGGTCTATGATTCCATAAAACTTTTGAAGTTATGGCCATACAGCTACTGAAGAAGTGGGAGCAAGTAGAGAAAGAGAATAGTTCCTTCCCCTGGATATCTATCAGAAGCTGCTTTGTTTGGTGGAGCGCTGCTTTAGGGATAGATCAACTGGTTGCTGATGTACATGAAGAAGCAGTGTAATGATACACAACTAGGATGACCGGGGGTGGAAGCAAAAATTCAGTGTAACATAGGCCACTGACTGTCTCTGAACTCACTCCAGTGAGTTGGGTAGACAGGGGACTTCCTGGCAGTGCCAACTGGCATTTTGCCATTCTCATCTGAAGGCTCCCTCAGTTGCAAACTAGTTGAATTTTAGGAAACGGCTGTTGGGACTGTTGTGGAAATTTCTGATGCTTTTAGGGAGGAGGCTGCTATGAAATGCAACAGCAGTGGGGATGTTTTATAGATAGAGTGCTCAACACATTTAAGTGATATTGGGTAAGCAAAAATGCCTATCCTCTCTTCCCTTCTCCCATTACCCTATGCAAAAAATCTTGATGGGAAAAAGTATTGTATAGGATGCCACAAGCAGACAGCATCAGGTATGGACAAATATACTCAAGGTCTCCAGCTGATACTGCCCATGGGAGTAGGTCAGAGGACAAGAGATGCCAGCAATTTAGCCACTATGGATAAACCATGCAAGATGTCTTGACACTGCAGTATGTCTTGAGGCAGCTTCCAGGAGATGGTAAAGACTTGTGTTCCAAAAACCACTGGACAAAAAAATTGAGATAACACTGCTGCTTTTTACCAGGATGGCACCCCTTTGTGGGGATGCAGCAGTGGAAAGGGAGCACTGACTGTGCACCACTGGGAAGGAAACACTGGACGTGGCAGTAGGCATGCCAGAGTCTTTGCCTTTTGTGTTCTCACGAGCTGAAGGTATGAAAAAGATGTGGCTCCTGTAGTTTCTGTGTTTCTCACAGTACTGGAAGGACACATTCCTGGTTGTCTTTAAACAGAGGTTTCAGCCAGTCTACATAGTCTTGGAGGCTGCACAGATGTGGATGCAAGACCTGCTCAGATGTGAAGCAGTGCAGTGAGTGATAGGCTGCTTGAAAGGTAGATAGGAACATGTCTGCAAAACCAGAAAACTAACAGAATTATTAATTTTCATTTACAGTGACATAAAGCATCAAAAATTTAGCTCAATTAAAGTATGAGGACATCACTTCAGGGAGGTCAGCTTAAGTGCCCTATCTGTTTGAATGTCTTTTTTTAGACAAACCCTGTGTTCTGGTGATTGCCCTTCCTCATAGATGTATGGCTTCACTAGAGCCATACTCATTTGGCTGAGTTTTCCCATGACTGCTCAATAACAGTACAGAGGGAAACCCACAGAGAACTAATCCAGTCATGGTTGTGCTAATTTCAAAGAAGCAACTGAAAATAAGGGGAGTTTGTAATAAATGCAATATAAAATCTGTTTACATGACTGATTCTCCTCCCCACCCCCACCAGTCTGACCTTACCTCATTGCAGATTTCCCAGTTCTAGCTGAAAGCATTTTTGTGAAGAATGCTACCAGGAAAATTCCCTTTTTTATCTTGGCTATGAAAGACTTGTATGAAAGACATTTCAATGGAAAGGGGGAATCTGTCTAAATGCGTTGCTATTGAAAGAGGATTGGTTTATGGTTACATAGTTTGATATTCTTAGGAGGACTATACATTTAATCTTCGATCTAGAAATGATTTCAAGAGTCTGCTCAGAAGCTAAAAGAATTTCTATCTAAACGTGCCATCTCCAGGTATAACCAGAAGAATTATACTTTTTTCTGAGTGAATTTTCTCAAACATGGTTTCACTGGATAATTTCAGGGGGTTTCCTCTTTCTTCATTTAGCTGGTATATTATTTTCAGACAAAACAATTTGTACAGGCTCCATGTAAATGTTTTTTTGGTTCTGTATTCAGGGAGGAAGTAGATTCTCCTCTTTGAGACTATAGTGGTAACACCAACACACTGTCACTGTTTTCAGGACAGATGCATAAAATTGGGTATTATACTTGATGTATTCCAGCCTGATCTCCAAGAAGAGTATTCAAAGGAAGGCAAAGTAAGTCTTTTATGTATGTAAAGAGTGTTACTGAAGATTTATTCCAAATTTTAGCAAGCAAATATGATTTGAAGCCGTTGTTTTGGCACTTTTTTTTTAAGCTGTAGTGGAACTTGAAATGATGAGCTTAACTGGGAAGGTGAGCTTCTAAATTAATATTTTAAAAATAGTAAGAGTATATTCTTGCAAATGGGAATAGAAAAAATGGTGGCAATATGTCCCCCACCCCTGCTGATTTTGGTCCTACAAGCCCTTCCCACCTTCATATTTTCATAGTCAAGGTAACAAACATTGTTCCCCATCTTTACACAGTGCCTCAGTCACTGCTTCCAGAGACTTCTGTTGATCCAGTTGTATTTTGGCTTTTTGGTAGGTGTATAGGGTAATTTCCAATTCTTTCAGACTATTGACTTTCCTTAATACTTATATCTTCAAAAATATAAGTATAAATACATGCTGTTCTCAATAACAGTGAATACTGTTCAATCACTGTTTGTTTAATGATGAGAAAAATCCAACTCAATCTATATATTATTTCTGTAAAATATGCAATTAACTAAACTCAGCCTTTATGCAGTAAACATGAACTTTGGATAATCTGTTCAATGAGAATAATGCAGACATTACACCCATCCTGATATGTAGAAGATGATCCATGGGGAGAAAAGATACATGTGCATAAGTCAATTATTTGAGAATAGAGTCCTTAATTTCTTCAGGCTCTATAAAAAGAATTTTGGCATCTGTACATATTTATTTTAGAGATATAGGGGTAAATCTTCAGCACAGAGCATGGGGAGTTAACCATGGAACATTCATTAATGTTAATGGGATTTCTATGGCTAATTCCCCACACTGAAAATTTAGCCCAAAGAGATTTGAAAAGTGATGTTGAGAAGCAAGTTGGTTGGTTGGTCTCATTACTCTCATGTTATTAACTGCTGTATCTGCTACTGGCTTTGCATGAGCACTGAGATATTATACTTAACAGTTAATAATAAAGGGCTGTATCCTAAGTACATATTCTAGTGTGGAGGTAAAATAATGCAGTTATATGAGCAAATTTAGGATATTTTCATTGAACAAAACCCTGCAAAACCATAGACTAGAAGGGGAAAATACCTATTAAGGCATATTTTTAGACAGCAGAAATTGTTTTTACATTTCTAGTACAGCTTTAGCACCAAAAGGATTTTTTATTTTCTTACATGGTATTTTACTATTGGGATGCAACTTCAGAGCTGGCCAACTTGTGCAGGGGGTTGGATCCACTGACTTCCACATTCCTTCTAGCATAAATTATTTTAAGATTTAGACTTAGTACAGCATTTTTCTAAAAGTCAGTTAATTTTTTCTTTTGTAAAAATTAAATTAGATAAGAGGAGAAAATCAGTTTCTGTTTGTCTTTAAATTTTGAAGAATGGTTGGAAACTGGGAGAACATAAAAAGCTATTTTATATGCTAAATGGAGAATATTGTTTTAAAATGAAATACAGGCTCCAATGAAAAAAAGTTTGTCAGATTCATGATGCTCTTTTTCTGTGTTAAGGATATGCAACAGCGACTGTAAGTGAAATGTGAACATGTGTGTGTGCATACATATTTTCACATTTCCCTTTTTTTTTTTTTTTTTTTTTTATCTTAACAGTTTCCCTTGCTTTTTAGTGGAGCTAATAAATTGCTCTTCCAGTTGTGATTCCAAGCAGTCAGGAGCCAGCCATTAGAGGGTGCTTCTGCACCAAGGAGCTCTCTTTCCTTGAAACCAAATTTACTTAACTTTAAGTATTTGTAGATTTAACAGGGAATCATTTTATTTTCCCCAGAATTATCCATTTATTCTTTAATTTGCATTCCTTCCTAGACTACTATTCTTGGAATTCAGAGGATTAAGATGCTGATAACTAAAGGTGATTGAGAGAAGGTGGAATGATTCAAAACAGCAAAATTATTACATTTCATAATTGTTACTGTAAAAACAAAAGAAAATGTACATGGACCCCATGCAAGTGAAAAATGGGCTGGTCTCTTACCTAATTAATGACAGAGATGAGCATCTGTACATTATAGCACTTACCACATTATTACTGCCTTGTTTAGAAATACATTCGTTCATTATAACTCCCACTCCATATATTTGCAGCAAGAATAGTAAAATAGATGCAGTTTGCAAATTTCTGCCATTGCTAGTAAAGATTTAAAAATAAAACTCTCAGTGCCATACAGCTGGGTTGTTTTTTTTTTTCTCTAGAATCATCATGATTCCTCATTCAGTAGCAAACTTAGAAATGCTGTGTCTCTGCTGTAAGAATGTGCAGGCAGCAGAGTAAGGAACAGGATTTACAGCCGTTTGTCCTAGGAATACAAATTTAAAGCCTGCTCTTCTGACCCAGGATATTGGTGCAATGTTAGTGAAGGAGAATGGAAATAAAAAGATTTCTAAAAGAAAATTCTACTGTTATGGAATCAGTTCCTAAGACTGATTGAATTAAAGCCATTAAAATTCAAAAGTGGAACATATCACAAAGCACTACATCTCAGTTCTATACCCAGGAATGGTCACAAGCACTCAGCAAAGAAATCTGCCACCTCAAGTCTTTGTTAAAGCCAGCCTGTGGAGATGGTGATTCTGAAAATACACCTCCTGGAGAAGTTGATACATCTTTGCACTAATTTTCTGATTCAAGGTAAGGATTTCTGCTATCCAACAGCTTTTGAAAGCTGCCCAAACTTCCAAAGACCATCTCGACTAAAATGTTGGCACACAGCTGGAGGAACTGGCACAGAGCTTGGAAAGGAAAGGCATCAAAGCCTTCTTCAGGAGCTTCTTTAGGAGCTGTATAGCCTCCTAAGCCTTAAAAAGGGTAGCCAAATGTCCCTTCAGGCATAAGTGTCCACATCTTTATTGCACCAGTATATGCTGATATGCTCATAGTAGCATATTTACACAAAGGGCTGCTGATACTGCTGTCTCCAGTTTTACATATACAGCACAATATCTTTTCTGAGATTGTGATGACCTTTCTTCTCAAAAGACAATGTTTACATTGCAAGAACACATGGAATTAAAATGGGTGAATCTTCCTGACGTCACATTCACTAGCAACTTGGGAATTTAGTATTTGCATATATATTTAAGTAATGTGAATTTCAGCATCAGTGGGTATGATTTGTGAAGCTGACATACATTGTTGTATAACTAATTTAATTCTAATTCTTCCAAGAGATTATGTGATACTCATTAATGTTCCTTTTATCTGTTAAAAGGTGTACATTTTTGCTTTAGCGCCTGTACTGTCTAGTTCTGACTCACATAATTTTTTTTTTCATTTGAAAGTGAAACCTAGGCAGAAGTAAAACATGTTTCTTTAGCATGGACTGAATTATTGGATACTGTGAATTACTGGATATTGGATATCCTGTTCTTTCTATACAAAATTTGGACCTTTTGAATAAACACATAAAATGGAGGCATGTGAGTGCTTTGAAGGTATTGGGCATTGAAGGTTATGTTGTGTCATTTTAAGGGTAGTTGTTGATAGATTTTCAAAAACATTTTTAGCTGAGACTTATGAAAACAATATAAGAAGATACTAAGAGAATCTGTAATGCAACAGTTTGTAATGTTTGCCCAGCAAACTTCAGCCCCAATCCAATGTGTTTGGCACTATCCTTGTGCAAATCAGAATAGTATTGTACCTTGGAATGAAATATTGGTGTGCACACTCCTCTCACAAGGAGCTTGGACCAATCGACCCAGTAGTAGTTTTTCTTCTGAGCTGAATAATAACAGGATGCAATTTTAAGTTAGAAACTCTTTGAAAATGAGCTATGTGGATTTTTCTGCTGGTAGCATATTTGAGTAGCTATCGTAAATCACTGGTTGAGTTCACAACTGGTATTTTAAAATTAGAACCAGGTAACAATGACTGATTAATTGAAAACGGAGTTTACCTAATCTTATACTTTTGTAAACTAATTACACCTTCTGGTATTACGCTTTATAATTTTAACAGGATTGATTTCTTCAGTAAATATTTCTTGAATTAACAAGAGCTGCTTCATATAATTTTTCCAATAAGTACCATAACTTGATGATGGGAGCAGAGCAAATAAGCATTGTAATGAAAAGAAAGGATAGATGCAGATACTCTAACTCGTGACTAAAGATAGTTGGGAGATGCATATTTTATTTCTGTGTACCTTGTCTCCTTCAAGTCTGTCCACTAAAAACACCCTCAATATACAGCTGAATTAGTAAGACAATAAGCCTGAAGCTAAAGAACATATCACCAGTATTATCTGAAAATACAGGGGGAACCAAGTCACATTTCTCTCCATAATTTGACTGTGTGTTGGGAAGATGCTTCACTCCAGCTGGTTGTTTCTGAAGTATTAAGAGCTGCCTAAAAATCCATTTTACATTTCAATTTTCATTTAATACATAATACCTATGACTTCCACCACTATATTATTTTACAGAAGCTAAGATGAACTGCTGGTTCATACCAGTCAAAATTTAGAGCTCTTGCATACATGAAACTGGGGCTGGTGGTTGAAATTGCCTCTCCATCAGTATCAATATCTAGTATATCAAATAAAGCTACTGAAATGTTCTGTTATTTCAGGCAGATGAAGTTAATCATAAAGTGGCACCTAACAGTATTTATCCCATGGTGATAGTATTATTAGCAAGAGGAAGGTTTTCCTAAAAAGTGTTGGATGCTATCCATTATTTGTGTGATCTCTTTGCAGATCCTAAAATTTGATTTCTCTTTACTGTAGATACTCAAATGTATAGGAATGGTGCTGGAAGTTAGTAAATCTATTGCCATTATGTTGTAGGACAGCTTTTGAGACCAAAACTGTTTTAAATAGTGGGCAAAGGCAACTGCAGGGATCTGACTGACAGCTGGTCTTACTCAGCTCCCATTAGAGGTAGAATGAAGCTGATCTGAGCTTTTTGACCATTTTGGACCTATCTTGTTTGCATTTTTAATGAGGTAGTTTTCTGAAACTAGCTGTACTTGCAGACTGATTATTTTACTGCCATGGTTTTCTCAAGAGTGGTAGAAGAGTTTATAGTTCAGTATTAAAATCTGTGTATATTTTAGTTTATATACAACCCACTGCTCAACAGTTTCATTGTAGTTATGAAAATGCTTAAACAAAGGCATTTTTTTCTTCAAAGTTATTTTGCCTTTTGCATATCTGCATAATTAGAACACAACATAAACTATACTGTAACATTACAATCAGGAATTAATTATTGCAACGTGAAATTTTCATTTTTTTTCAAACTGCAAAGGTGAGTATGGCTTAAAATTGAAAAAATACAGTCCTTTTCATAGAAACTTGTTTGAAGATCATAAAGGAGTACAAAAGAAGAAAAGCTTTTTGTTTGTGTTTGCAATCAAATCTTCCTTAAAAGGAAGTCTGACACACAGGCATTGTAGTTTTTTAAATATTACACTGAAGAAACCAAGATACAAGTCTCACTGGATTAACTAGAATTCAAGTATAGCAGAAAAAAACCATTTAAAAATAAATACTCACAAACAAGAATCTCTATCAGCCTTGCAAAAGGCTATTCAAAGGTGATTTTCAAATATTAGTAAAGCTTAATTTATTGCTTGCCTAATTTACTGCATCTAAACAAAATAGGTCAACATAAAACAGCTACTGGAAATTATTTAAATTAAAACATTAAAAAACATTCTAAAAAGGAATGCAAAAAACAACATCTGAAGATGTTGTAGATCTAAAAATAATCTGTTTGTTCTAGTAAATTTATTCAACTCATACAATATACTCAGAAATACATTTCTATTTTTTAAAGGCAGCTTGCAAATTTGCAGGATTTATAAATGAAATCAATGTGTTTACCAATGTTCTTTAGAAACTTCTTGAAGCACATACTCAGTGAACATGCAGAATATAAAATGTTAAAGGCCAGAGCTGTACAGTTCAGCAAGAAATTAGTCAGTACAGTTCATAAATGGCAAACAAAATAGTTGTTTGTGCTGTATTTTTGAGTGGTGCACTTTACCTGACATCTGTACAGATCTAGTTAGTTGTGCAATAGCTAAATCTGAAATACTGCATAAAAATATCTCTTATTTGCTTATGTGCAAATATAGTTAAAATTCAGACTGAACTGTGATTTAACCCATTGCTTTGGACTTACTTGTTGTTCTGATCAGTGTTCATTTCATAGCAGCCCATGCTGCAAGGCAGCTGATGAACTAGGATGCTAAATGGAAAGAAACAATTCATATCTGTGTCTGTAGCACTGCTATGTTAGCCACACATTTACATCATTAATTTTCAATGAGAACTAGTGTTTTAAACTTAAAGACCTGCCCATACAAACTTCCTTGCAAACAGTAATTGCAACAATGGTAGGGCAGTGGAGCAAGGACTTTTCCTGTGCTTGGATTGTTTGTAGGCCTTTCCACCTTCTTTTTGCTTAGCTCAAAAAAAGAGAGATTTTGTTTTCTTCTCCTTTGGCTGGTGATAAGAAAATATTGCTACAAAATTTTATGACCTACTGACCTTTAGTATTGAAAAATTGGGTTATTTACAACAGCAATCACTATCTAAAAGAATGTCGTAAAGCAGCTTGACATTTAGTACTTCTGTAATTGCCTTATGTCGTGTCAGCACTGGATATCTGTAGTTTGGATCACTTATCTACTATCTGGTTTATATAAAGACCTTCAGGGTCTTTATCAAAATGTGTATATGAACTTTTCACTCTGTGAAGTAAAAACCCAGGTCAATTATATCTATTTTCTGTGACCTTCTTAACTTTTCACACCCACTCTGTCTGAGAGTTTTTACAGATTGTAATACTTGCCTGCAGTATCAATTGGAGAATGGTTCTTAGCTTCATTAAGGTTGTCAGAGGTGTGGCTGATACATAAACTTAAGTGTCTTCTTGACAAATGGCATTACCTCCCTCAAATTAATTCTGCTTCACCGTTGTTAATCTTATTATCTGTTCAGTTAATCAATAGCTGTCTTTCAAAAGAGAGGACCAATAACGTGGACTGGAAGTGTCTGAAGGCAGGAGCCACAGCCGTGTGGCAGAATTCAGTTTCTGATCCTGTCATCTTCTACTTGAGTGATAACTCAGCAAAAACCAGGCCTCAGTTTTGACACACAAACAATCGATTTGGTGGCAACAAGTTACCCCATATAGATTTTCTGTAGTATTTTTGCACGTGTCCTTGAACTTCAGCACCCTCTATCTAGTAGACAGAGTTTTTAGTTCAGAGCTCAGAGGATGGACTGGACAGCTGTCTAAGCCAACAATTCCCATTCTGAATACTGACCCATGTGCCTTTTTGCCCAATTAATTGTGCAAGAAATAATTGATATCAGCTGGAGATAAAATGTTTGTTCTGTTTTACAGAACAGTTTTTAGAGCATTTACAGATTTTCAGTGTTCTTACTTTGTGTCAAATAATCTTAAAGTTCTTAAGGAGCTATATGTATATTTTATAGTTAAATATGCAAATATATTAAAGTATGACAATTCAGTAAATAGAATGGATATTGCATAAAAGAGGATAATTTTCAGATTCCCAAAACAATAAAACAAACCTCACAAAAATAAGTGAATGGAACTTTATACAACTTTACAGCATATGGGAATAAATTTGCACTGTATAATTTTCATGCCAGAATTCTTGAGTTGTCAGATAATGTATTTCCTTTCCATTATTATTCTGCAAGCCATATTTAGGCCAATCTTACAATGGAAGTTTCAGTGTGTATTTTGACACAGAGTGCTCCTGTGTGTTGTTCACCCATCTACAAAATAGTTTTCCTATTTAGATTGAGGAAGTTAGAATAATCAAAAGAATTTGCTTCATTCATGTGTTTGGCAAAAATATTCTGAATCATTAGAGTCTGAAGAGAAAAAACGTAGCACCAGTAAATATTTGCCTTGAGATTCAGATGTGTGATAATTGATGGACTTCCTATTTGGGTTTGTTGAAAATATTCTTAATATGAATTACTATGCACTAAATAGATTTATAGAAGTATGCCTGTTGTTCTACTTCTTGAAATTAGAGGTTGGTCTTAGTGACAGGGGATCTGACATTCATTTATACTACAAAATCTATATTGTTTTCTCAGTGGAAGAGGGATTTAAAGGAGAAGGAAATGAATATGAGAATGAAGCCCACTGTGCTGCTGAAGATAGCCAGGATCTCGGACAGGGGGTTTCAGTGCCAGGAGCAGTAATTGTGAGAAGGGACTGGCTTAGGCTCAGAAAGAAATAACTGCAGGTGAGAGGTTGGACCTCAACAAGCATCTAAGAGATGCTTCTCTTCTCTTAGAAGAGAAAGAGAGGAAGAGAAAGGGAGGAAAAGGAAGAGGAACCCAAGCCTGCTTGTGTAGGGGAAGGTGCAGTGGGAGCAGAGGTATTGGGGATCCAACTCAGTATAAAAGTGGGGACCACCAAAGCCAGCTTGCCATTACAGAATGGATTAATAGCCCATTTGATTAAAATTTGTGTTTGTTGATCAGGACAGGCTTTTGTTTTGTGTAGCCATGGTCGTTTTGATCTGATCAGGAGTGAGAGACCAGCATTCACAGTCTCACTGGAAATGAAACTCCAACCCAGGTGCAGTTTGCAAGGCACTGCAGAGTTGCAGTGGTGGTCCACACATCTCAGGCTTTGCCACTGCAGTGTGAAAGATGGAGACTGGAACCTCTACTTACCAGAAAATAAACCCAAGCTTCTGCAATTAAATGAATGAAACGTTTAAGAATGCAGTCCCAATAGATTATTTCCTGCATAAGTGACAGAATTACTGTCCCTGAAATCCAAAGAAGGGAGAGTAGATCAGAATGCCATCTTTGCACAAGTTTAACGTCTAACCTAACTAAAATTGTGTCACTCTGTGCTATTTCCACAGTGCCTTACATCCAAACGTTTGTGAAATTTAAAAGTGGGGTGACTAAAAATTCCAGGCTGATCTTACCAATGGGCCCATTGAGCCTTACAACCTGATTGGACTCCTGTAAATTTCCACACAGGGGCAAAGGACTGTTCATATGTGCCCATCTCATGCTCTGCTCTAAGCATGTGGGCCAGTGTCAGAGACGAGAACTTTGCTAGATCATCCAGCTGGGCACACAGCACCATTCCCCAGCTGGGATAGATCTACAGAAAAGCCATCACAGGATAGCCTGAGCTATCCCTGTGTGTTCCTCAGTTCTGCTGAACAGAGACTTTTCTTTTGCCCACATGCAGATTGGGTCAGCATTTTCAGGGATTACATATTTTTCACAATTTTTTTTTGTGAGAAAACAAATCAGATAACTTCTAGCTAATTTAGATCAATGAATTAAAAACTTGAAAAGGTTAGACAGACACACAGACATATGCATCCTTGTTAAGCATCTTTCTTAAAAAAACAAATTAAAACTGTCAATATATGTGTATAAATTAAGCATTTTCTTGTAATTGCTGTGCTGCTGATACTGGGTCAACAAATAAAGTAAAAACTTGTAGCTGTGAAGGAAGAATCTGGATTGTTTCTATTTAATGACAGACTACAAAATGAAGTTTTATAAATTCTCATGATTTTGCTAACTTCATTCCAGTATGTGTTTTATTATATATCAAACAGGCTGTGGCTTCATAGAGCTATAAAAGGATGAAGGCTGTCTTGTAAGATTGGGAGAATATTTTGCATTTTTTATCTGTGAGAACATGATAGAGAAAAAATTTAGCTGGTCTATTTTTAAATGAATAATTGCACTAAATTTTAAGTTGATGTAGTTAGAAATGTAAAAGATAGTATGTCTAAAATTTTATTTTATGTGTTTTACACAAAGAAATTGTTGTATCAACATAAAGCATACATCAAGTAGCTCTGATCTAATGCAGGTAGTTCAGTCTGAACTTTAACTTCCAGAGTCAAATAGTACATTTTTGAATCATACTTGTGCTGCAGGGAGTTTCTCTCCTTGGTGAAGGACAAATTGGTCACGAAGAGGAAGAAAAAACTGGCAGTGATTTCTACTCCAAATATTATTTCACAGAAATAGAGTTTTATAGGATGACTTGATGACTTACCTTGTTTGTTGAACATTAGGTGTCCAAGTTAAAAATTAGCCATTGTTAGTGAGCTGTAGCAGTGCCAGAGTTTGGATGTTAACCTTTGCAGGGTGGAGGAAGGGAGATAGAAGTGAGATTGAGGGTAACCTGCTCTGGCATCTATAGTTAGTAAAGCTATTGTGTAATCAATCGAAAATCAAATGAAAAAATATGTATTTTTGTGAATTAGAGTTCGTTGCACCTATTACATTTTCCATTTCTCTGAAAAAAATTAGACCTATGGAAGATGAAAGCAACCCAGATTCTGCACCTGGGATGGTGCAGCCCTGGATGCACAGACTGGGGAGTGACAGGCTGGAGAGCAGTGCCATGGAAAGGGACCTGGGGATCCTGGTCCATGGCAGGTTGAACATGGGCCAGCAGTGTGCTGCCAGCCAGGAGGGCCACCCGTGTCCTGGGGGGTATCAGGCACAGCATCCCCAGCTGGGCAAGGGAGGGGATTGTCCTGTTCTGCTCTGCACTGGAGCAGCCTCACCTCGAGTGCTGGGGGCAGTTTTGGACACTGTAATATAAAAAAGACATTAAGGTATTAGAGAGTGCCCAAGGGAGGCCACAAGGATGGTGAAGGGTCTGGAGGGGAAGCTGTGAGGGGTGGCTGAGATCACTTGGTCTGTCCTGCCTGGAGGAGACTGAAGGGAGACCTCAGTGGGGTCTTCAACATCCTCATGAGGGGAAGAAGAGGGGCAGGCACTGGTCTCTTCTCTGTGGTGACAGGACCCAAGGGAATGACCTGAAGCTGTGTCAGGGGAGGTTTTTATTGGATATCAGGACCAGGTTTTTCACCCAGAGGGTGATTGGTCACTGGAAAATGCTCACCAGCCAGCCAGAGTTCAAGAATCATGCAGGGCCAGGAGTTGGGTTTCAATCCTTGTGGGTCCCTCGCAAGTCAGGATATTCTATGATTGTATATTTCCATGGAGTAGGAGAACACAAAAGTGTAGCCTGTGACAATTTTATAAAATAATTCCTGGTATTGTATTATTTGCCAAAGAAAATCTGATGACATGTAAGTAGTGAAAATGGATTCTGCAGTGTTTTCTTTTATTTGGGCATTTTGTCCTATAACCTCTGTCCAACCCCATATCCAAAGCACCTCATCTAGGACATGTATGGACGCCATTGCAGCAGTTTTGTGACTTTGCCGTGGCATAGAGAGACCTGCTCCTGACTGATTTTGTATTTTACTTTGCTTCCGCTCCTAGGAGTGTCCCCCAAAAAAGGTCAATATTTTGGGGGGGGGGGGGGGGAATCCCCCTTGTTTACTGCTCTTTCACTAGGAACTCTGTCTTTCTGGGAGCATGTTCCTGGGCCCACCTTCAATGGAATAGGCGCATGGTCATCACAGGCTGCCCTGTATTGTGGCAGCTACAGGGTTTACTCTTCTAGGGACACTTTGGATAGTGTTGTCATACTGAGCCATGCTTCTGGCACATGATCTGCCAAGTTCAGGTGGTCTGTTGTAGTCAGCATCTCCTGTTCTCTTGCTCTAGTGATGCCTTGTGAAGGCTGATTTAGAACAGAGACTAGATGGAGCTAAAGAATAAAGTAGGTGCTTATTAGAAGACCTCAATGGATCCACCTTGGGCAGCACAAGAGTCCAGCCAGGGCTACACCCAAGACAAACCCAAAAAGGTCACAAAATGCCCGACTGGTCATGGGGTCTCACACTTTTATAAGTTTTGGTCCATTAGCATATTGGGGTTAATTGTCCAATTACAGCTTTAGCCCATGAAGTCCCATCCTTCTTGTTTTCTCTCTTCATTCCACCATTGTTTATGCTCTTGGGCCTGAGATCTGGCTCTGTTGTCCTTGGTCCCCAGCTAGAGAAGGAATGGTTTTGTCTACCTGCTTTGTGAAGAGAGCTTACCATCCCCTAATATGAAGTTCAGACCCACACACTAAGCAGCACAGAATCTGAAAAATAGAAAAGCTAAAACCTGAGCCATCATTAGGCTGCTCCTAGTATGTTTTTAAAGGTGTTTTTGGGATGCACTCACCTTGGGAGCTGAGCACTGCCTTTCACAGGTACCCCACTCTCCCAGGTGACTTTCAAAAGAGAGGAAATGCAGCACCAGTGCCCCAGATCACTCATGCAGTGCATAGTTTCTAATTATTTGTCATGACAGAACCTATATTGGAGTTGTCAGAGAGGACTCTTGGTATCAATTTCAGCATTTATTGATGTTATAAAGTGGCAGGGCAATTATTTTCTGTATGAATAGTTACCAAACTGAAGGTTTTTTTAAAACAAAGGAATCCTCACGCAAATACTGGCACAGGCTGACCATTGCAAAACATCTCCATTTGTCAGTAAGCTTTTGCAACTGCTAACATATCCCTGTTGTTTGTGGTGGCATTGTGAAAGCAGACAGTAAATGTTGTGTGAGCCAGAAAAAGAACCAGCTGTTAAGCTAAATTCCAGTTTTACCTTAACAGGAGAGTTATTTCAACCCATTTTTTCTAAAGTCTAATAAATTTTAAAGGGGGAGGGACTGAGTGCTTAAAGCTCAATGGAATGAATTTTTCTATTCTTTCACACCTACCTTCTTTGCAATAGCAGGGCCCAACTCATGGAGTAAAAGGAATAATTTACTTCCTGTGAGGCATTTTTCAAATGCAAAAAGATCACTTTGTCGTCATCATCCTCATCCCCATTGTGCTGGAGTATAATGATGTGGGAAATGGTGAGATACAGTTGCATAACTCTGAAAGCTGGCATGTATTCCTTCAAAGGGAACAAGAAAGGATTCCTCTGAAAAAAGTACTCAGACTTGATAATGCCATATTTTGTTACAGAAGCAAATTTTCTCTCTTTTTTAAATTTTTATTGTAGAATGTAACTAATCAGAAGATATTTCAGATTAGAGTTTGTTACATTGGAACAGTATTTTTGGGCAGTTGTCTATTTTCACTGGCACAACAGTAACAAGTATTCCAATAATTAGCTGGTTAGTGAGTGTTCAGAGTCCAAGGAAAGAAAGAACAAAAAATCTAAACTCTCAATATTCTGGTAATTGACAAATCTCTTCTCCCTTTTTAGGTACAAGAAGAATTTTGCTTCCTCTTCATTATTCAGTGTGAAAGGGTGTTCTTTAGAAGTCTGGGTTTTTAACATTTTCCTACAAAATTTCTTTTTTTCACCTTTTTGAGGACAAATTTCTTAAAAGTATGCATCTTGGACACTGAATATTTAGTGCCCATTTGAAAACTTGCTTCTGCTTTTTGGCAAGTTCCCTCTACATGTCTGACAACAACAAAAAAAAAAAAAAGGACTTGAAATTATTTCCTGACCTGTTAGGTGGGAAGGCACTCAGCAGCATAAAAGCATTATGGGATGGCTTTATAGTCAATGGGAGGACACAACTTGAAGTGTCTATGGAAGCTACATAAAAGAGCTTTGGAATAATTTGGGCAGTTTATGTTAAATTGTCATGCCAAAATCTTCTAGTCTTACTTTGTTACTTTGGGTTTGTGCAGCAAGATTTTGGTAGTAGGGGGAAGATTTTATTTTATTTCTCATTATCTTGTTTGGTATTAAATTAAACTGATTTCCCTGAGTCAAGTCGGTTTTGCCCATGATGGCAGACAGTCAGTGATCTCTCCCTGCCCTTATCTCGCCTACCTTTAATTCTATTACCTCTCTCCTGTCCTGCTGAGCAGAGCAGAGAGAGCAGCTTTGGTGGGCACCTGGTGTCCAGCCAGGGTCACCCCAGCACACCCCAGTATGACCCCAGGGTCACACCCTTCCTTTGGGGCAGATGTACCTTCTCTCCTGCTGAGCAGATCATCTACCACTTGAAGGTGTGTGGGTTTTCTTTTAGTCAGACCATGATAGGATTTTGAGAACTCAGTCAAAACGATGACTTCCTATTAGTGAGATATTCTAATCTAGAATCTATGGGCCCTGCGGAATCCAAGTTTTGTTTCACTTGCTAATGTAAGTAAATAAGTAAAAAATGAGAAAACAGATAAAATTATATTGTACAATCTCCTTTTACTTTAGTCCACAGGGTAAAGTAGGGGCTGTCCTCATCTATATTTGTACCAAAAATAGTTCTCACGCTCAACAGGCCACCATGCTCCTAATCCTCTATTTTTTTTCCAAACCTCATTCTCACCTAAGATGAACATATATTCTTTTACTAGGTGTGTGGTGTGTTTTGTAAGGTTTTTTTGGTTTTGACGGTTTGTTTTTGTAGGGTTTTTTGACAGAACTATGGGATTTACTAAGTCAGCAAGACTTTTTGTACATTTGGGGATCAGTGGAGAGAAAATGCTATTTCCACTTGGTGCTATTTCAGTGGATTAGGCAGGTCTTCAAACATAAATATTAGCTTGAGTGGTAATACCTCAAGGTCTCCCAGCTTCCTTTGTGTTACCTGAGATCCTTGCACGTATTTTTCATTTTTCATCATAGCACTCTTGACATAAAGGTCTGATACTCTTTGTGATAAAAATTCTGCAATTATTATCTAAATTGATTCATTATCTAAAAGGCACTCATGGGAACCAAATAAAGATACTACTTAAAAAAAAAAAAAAGTTAAAATATAGTACCATACTAGCAGTGGTTCTAAAGGTTGCTGCATTGTGTGAACACCTCTGCTCAGTCCAGCTTTCAGTGGGTGCCCAGGTTTAGCAGAAGAAGTGAAAGTAATTGGTCTGGTGGCCAATTTATGACTGCAGCACTGCAGGAAATCACTCAGGGGAGTCTGCTGGTTACTGTGTCTAGGAAAATTCTCAATGCTCCTTTGAAACACAACATGTCCTCCACTGGGAACGTTCAGAGGGATTGTTCAAAAAAAACCTAGCAACCATTTAATAACAACATGCATAATACTACAATACATATTCTATATGCTTCAGATCTATTGTTTTGTCAGTTCTAATTGATATATTCTAAGTGATTTGGGGTGCCTTCATTTAGAAAGACATAATTTGTTTTGACACTATAATGCCTACAAATACTGTGTTCAAAACTATTTCTTTAATATAGTGACACTTCCCAATGTACAGAATTTTAAAACTTTGGCCTGGAGGTCAAATTCTCATATCTAAACCACATATTTAAATAGTGGACTCAGTTTTACATATGTCAAGGTAATAACCATACAGTAATAGTAGATGATAATGGGTATATTACGAGCATCAAGCTCAAAGTTGTTTACTTTAGTGAGAGGAGTTGCACATTTAAAGAATTGTTGCTTTCTCTCTGTGTTTGATGTGTATGTGTATTTTATGTTACTTATCCTATTCTTTCCCAAGCATTATTCATTTTAATTGGAATTTAAAACTACAGCTTACATGTCACAAAATATCATCAGTGCTAAGTTCTTCCGGCACTTAGATTCCAAAATAATTGCCATTTCAGTGGTGATGGAGGGTAAAAAATTGGCTCATGCAGTTTCTTTCCTTCTTTTGCTAGTGCTAAGTCTCCATATATCACCAGATGTCCTTCTGCCTGACTGAGATGTTTCTATGGTCTTTGAAGACCAACTTACGTATTAGAGGTAAGCTGTTATCTGTTACTAAAACAAACCATCAAAGCTTGTTGATGGATATTAAACTAATATAAGATTTTGAATACCCGAATGAAGTTTTTTTTATACTTAGGAGAAAGAAAATTAGCAGCAATACGGAGTTTGAATTTGGTCATCTTTTTTGCTTTTCTTGTCATGGAACTGGAGCATCCTTTCAAGTAAAAAGTATTAAGATTATATTTGATTGGATGTATTTCCCTTCTCAGGAAGCTGTGGCCTACTTGACTGTGAGCTTGAGTTTAATGGCTGATTTGGGTGAATGATCTGCAGTCAAGTGCACTGCAGAGGCATTGTGATTTGTACTCAATGTGAAAATAAAAGATTACTGCATGTTCTGGGTATTTTGCATGATTCCTTGAAATTACATACTTACAAGGATACATTTGTCTTATTAATTGATTGTTCCAAAAGACATATGACTAAATCCTATCCATGTGTACATCACCTTTATTCATCTTGCCTTGCTATTCCTAAAATATAATTCTAAAAAAAACCACTGGTTTAAAAGTGGACAATATCAAAAGATTATTTATGGCACATCATGTCAATTGTACTGTACAATAATTTTTTTGAAATATTATTTTGAATACTCAGTTGATATTCAGCTGAATGTTATTACTCAAATATTGACTCAGTGTGCCTTGACATCCCATCTTCGTGTGAGAACTGTTCTATGACAACAATAACATCTAAAACTCAAAAGCTGTATTTCATAGAAAAATCTGATGGTTTAGGTGAAAACACAGTTGTGATTTATTGTAATTAAAGCTCTGCTGTGGAGTACCATGCCTATTTTTCACTTTTGACCTTCTTACTTCCATTTATTCATTGCCTAGGCGCCTCATTCAAAAATTCTGAGGCAGAAGAAAAGATGATGTCCTGGTTTAAAACCTGCCTGCCTTTTCAGTGCCTTCTTACATTTTTTTCCATGTAAGGAATTTCTCCCCATGGAATATGCCTGTGTGATTTTAGGAAGATGCAGATGCAGTGAAAAATTAATTATTTTAAAGCAATACAACATAATGCTGTACTTAGACATGCCCATGTACTTAGACATTTGCCATGGCACCCTTAAGTGTTCACCTGTCAGCCACATCAGGAACAGACTGGTGGGGTTGCAGTCCCTATGCAGCTGAAATATTCAGATTTCTTTGCCACAGGAACCAGTTAGATGATAATACCTGTAGATTAAGAATACTGGATCCTTTGAAAGAGCAGCTTTATGAGGTCATGAATTTTAGAAAAAAACTCCTCCAACCCGTTGTCTTTAGCTAAGCTGTGTCAGTCATCAGAAAACATTTTAAAGTTATTCCAAGATACACTTTTCACCATGATCCTTACCTTTCCTTGTGAAAGAGCACAAAATACGCTAATTAGGAAGGTGGTAAAAATACTTCTGCATGTGTGCAGCTGGAAGGGAATCAAAGTGTATGTAAGGGAAATTACAGCTCCAAATAAATGGAAGGGTTTGTCACATCCTTCTTCATGCCTTCTCTGCTGGTTCTTGAAAGTCCCAATGGTATTCAGGCTATATACTGTGCTTGTATTTTAAAACCAAACACTGCTTTAGCAGGCAAAAATTGAGGTGCTGGACCTTGCTTTCTAAGTTGTGTTCTGTTTCCAGTAATAATTTAATGTATTTACATTTAATTATACAGATGAAGACATTGGGATCCACCAGTACTGTGACAAGAAACAACCAGGTAAAATATAAATAGCTATAACTGAAACTAAACAAAACTTCAGGATGTTCAGTGTTTGACACCAACTGCTTGCTCTTAAAAATGCAGCTTCAAATTTCTTGTTAACATATACCTCCATATTTCTATGGCACAGAAAGAGTTTATCTCTCCAAACTTATGTAGGAATATTAAAAAACTTTTAAACCACAGAAGGGGAAAAAAGAAAAGGAAAAAAAATTCACATAGAACCAACCGTTATGTAACTAAAAAACTTCTGTGGGATTTTGCACTCTGAATTCTTCCGGGGTTTAAGATATTTTGTGTTGTGTGGAGCCCCGGGCGCGGCCAGGTGATCGCTGGGAACCCAGCGGAGGGCATCTCTGCCTGCCCTCCGGAGTGGCCATTCCGGGGCGAGCGATCCATTTCCTTGATCTGATGAATCCTGCTGATCCTACAAGTTTCTCCAGGGGCCGAAGGGCATCTGGGGTTCCCCCCTTTCCGCCTGTCCCAGCACTTTTTCACTGGGGCTGACGGACCGACGGAGCCGGCTCACCTCGCTCCGGGCTGGCGGGGCTGGGGCTCGGCGGTGCCAGCCCACCTGTGCGGCCGTGTCAGCCTTCCTTTCACTGCCAGTTTAAGATATCTGCCTTACAGGCTGAAAGCACCGGGGCTGCCTCGATTGCTTTGGAAATGTCTGTGTTTTATCCAACTGTGCTAGTCTTCTCGCTAATATTAATATTTGCTGACAGCACTTGTAAGGATTAATTCATCTTTTCATCCTCTTTCCTTTAGCATCACAGATGAAGTACAGTTACTTAGAAGACAAGCAAAAGCTAGCAGAATGTGAGGATATTTTCTGAGTTTCTTCTTACAGTAAGATCAAATGGCAGATCTGGATTGCTTATGCCTCTGGAAGAGCATTAAAATAACCTCAGACTGCTTCCAATGTAACTTTCTGCACATGTCATCTAAGACTGATGATCACAGAACTACACAGCACAAAACAATTGAAAATTTATAATTTTTCCTTCCTGGTATATTTGCATTCTGTTTTGTTTTTGTTTTTTTTTTCCCTGTGACTAAGCATGGCAGCATAAATTGCTTTTCCAGTCCATTGTCAAAAGGAATCACAAAAATAATCCAGATTTTTCCTTATGAAATTTACTTAGCAGATGAGCAATAAACATTTTCCCAATCATCTCTGGCCTTGCAACACCAACTGGCTTAAAACTGAAAATTATAGCTAAAATATTTTCAGCCAAATAGACTAATAATAATAACTAATAATAATTCCAGACTAATAATCAGCTGCCTTCGTAGAATGGTTTTAGCTTTGGAACATTTACATAGTCCCTGCATTACCTTGTTAAAGGCAATTTCAGTTCATGCTATCGCACAGCAGTACTGGGACAGTTAAAGATGTTTATATTAGTACCACTTTTCTTTAGCTCAAGTTTTACAACTCCTGCATTGCTCAGAGCATTCATTAATATTCAAACATTGTTAGATGACAACTCTGAAAAATCTAATTGATTTTTTAGATAACTTCACAAAGCCATGTCTATGCTGTTAGCTTACCCAAATGAAAATTCCCATGGAATTGTGCATGCATATGAAGGCAAAATGTGTTCTGGAAGGATTAGTTCTTCCCATCACTGCAAGGTGTGTTTGGAGCAGGCTGAAGCCCTGCTGGGGATGAGTGTGAAGGTGCAGCCATGTGGCAAATCCACGCCTGCTGAGGAGGATGCTGTGTCAGGCGGGGTCAGTGCAGCTCTGGAAAGGTGGGGAGGTGAGGGAGGGCTCTAGACAGGGAGGAGCCTCACAAGTTTGCGTCACTTGTGCTCAGTGTAGTGGTATCCCACAGGGCTGCATGTGTGAAAGGAGGAGCAGGCCCAGATAACCCTTGTCACCAGCAGCCCCAGTGGTGCCTTTTACACATGTGACAGGCAACAGGAACTCAAACTGCTGCACATTGTCCCTGGGAATGCAGGGGTGCCCCTGGCACAGAGCCTGCGCAGCACATTTTGCAAAGAGGAGCACTGGGAAACTTTATTCACAGCTGTTGATTTGTACAGATAGTTCGATATCTGTACAGGCAATTTCCCATTTCACATATGTGGATAAATATTCCAGTATTTATGAAAGCACCCATTGAAAATGTGATCTTACATGCCTAATTAATATTATCATAACAGTTCCACCAATGCTGGCTTCAGTCCAATGAAACACAAAGAGAGGTTGTGTGCTGGTGTCCTCTTTTGTTGATGTATGAAATCCTTCATTTTTTCACTGTATAGCACTTCTATTGTAAGCTGCTTTTTGCAGGGAGGTTTGAGCACAACTGCTAAGTCATTCAGTCTGGAAGTTGGCGTACAAACTGACAGCTTGGAGCTCAAAACTTTTCATCAGATTTCCTTTAAATAGGAATAGATTATAAACAATGTGTTCTAGTTTCTCATGGTTTTATTGTACACTTATGAGCAGAAAACTGCTCACTTTTAAATGAAGAAATTTCACAAGTTATTAGAGCCTGATTCTCGGCCATGAAACAAGCCAATTATTGGCAACTCCAGAGGAAGCTTTGCCTCCTGGTTGCTAGAATTAATATATTAGGCCAGGATTTTCACAATAGTGTGCTGAACACTAATAAATTTGTTGAAGGTCTTCAGCAGTCATGTAGCTTTTTCTTTGCTTGACTTGGCAGATTCTTCGGACCAAATTTGCAAGAACATCCTATAAATAACTAGACTCCATAAGTTATGGCATTCACATTTGCCTGTTGTTAATATTTCTATATATGCATATATTCATGCATATATATTTTGCAGACATGTTAGTGCCTGCTTTTTGAAATTAGGCAATGAAATGTTAGTTCAGAAGAATAGAATCTATTTAGGATGCTGGAAACTTGAAACTGAGTTAATATACTGAACAGCAGATACTTTTTCACTGGAAGTGCCTAGCAGCTGGGTAAGCTTTGCACGTAATTGCCATGGGGAAATCATGGTCATTGTGGATAGAACATGCCAACTGTTCCTATGACTGAGCCTTCCAAAAATGGATCCTTTGACAATAAAAACCATGGCCATTTCCTTCCAGCTCTAGGTGAGTTTTACATGTACGGCAACTCCTAGAAATCTTGGATTTGTGTTTACACAATAAAGGAAGTTCAACTCATAGAACTTTTTAAAATGACACATATAAATGTGTGTTTGCACACACACACTTTATATGTAAACAGTCACTTACATATACACATTTCTCTATTGTCTTTATTTTTTTTTTCCTCACTTTGATTTGACAGCTCGAGATTATCCTTGGATCCTGAAAACCAAGCGAGTGGACAAACTGCGAGATGCACTCAAGGAGGTGGAGGTATGGTTCAGAAAAGTTCAAGCAGAGCAACATCTAATCTGGTTTTCAAACCTCTTTCAACAGCTTTAATTTTCATAAAGATCCAACTCTCCCAGTAGTGATAAATGTGCTTTTGTCTGATGGGCTCTTCTGAAACAGCTGCATCTTTGTGTGGCATTTTTCATCTGTAAACTGGAAAATCAGAAGTCTGTTAACTGATAGTGACAATGTGTGCTGCCAGCTCCATTCTCTGTTTTCTGTTGTCCTTTAGGACTTAATGCAGAACAGTCCGTGTGTGCTGAGCAAATGGAAGAACAAACATACCTGTCAGGTACAGTGTCATCAAAAGGCCTTTCAGTGTTCAGTTGGTGGTGCTGAACAGCCATTCAGTGATGGGAGCAGTAGTGTTAAAATGTTAACACAGAAAATAACTGGAGATTTTTAATATGTGGGCCCTTGTTAAGTAAATTTGGTTTATTTAAATTTCGATCCTGAAAAACATTCTCCAAATAAAAAAGCCTGGGGTTTATCAAAACAAAGAAATTACATTAAAAGGCCCTGATTCTGTGAGATGATGATGATGATGATTACTGTTATTATTGTTAATTATTGTTGTTGTTATTATTACTATTATTGTTTGGGAAAACTGAAAACATCCTGTACCTCAAAATAGCAGGCTGAGGGAGCAGTTATGTATTAAAATATATAGACAGGTCTGGAATCTGTGTTATATTATTTTTATGTCTTAATTATCTATTTACCTGTCACAAATCTTTTTACTTTATGCTTGTGTCATATGGAAGGGACATTATAACTCTAAACCAACAAGATCATTAATCAAGTCATGGAATAAAAGAGATTGTGACATGTGGCACACATATAATTATGTCTCTGGCTACATGAGTTCCACATTTTGTGTACAAGAAACCCTATTTCACGTCCTCACAAAGACAGAACAGCAGGGCAGGGAGGAGAGCTGAACATGAAGTGCTCCATAATCATGTGCTTCTTCTGAAAACATAGGTAGTGAATTTTAAAAGTTTATACAACCTTCATGAGGAAAGGCATCATATTTGAAACTGCTTTGGCATGGGGAATACTTGTCAATGTTACTGTTTCAAAAAAGGAACTTTGTTTTCTAACTTTTCTGCTTTTTCAGACTCATAATTTTTTTCTTATTCAAGTAGTTCCAAATGTGTGTCAGCAGAATGATTGTTAAATATCCAAACACTGTACAGCTAAAATTCCAGAAATGCCTTTGAGAATAGCAAAATTTTTAAATGTTTGACATGCCAAATGGTATGTAGTCTTTTCATATCAATAATAAAAATATGATTGTCTAAGCTACATTTGCCTATCAGATCTTACTGCTAGTAAATGTATATCATTCACATACAAATTACATAGTATACATCTGTGAATGTTAATCTTCTACAGCTGATTTAAATATTAATTGCTAATTTGGGTGAATCATTTTTTCCTGTTATTATTGTTCTGATTAGGAAAGGAATTTGGTTAAGAAACACCAAGTCAATTTGCTGTGAGTGCATTCATTTGCATCCCAGTTTGCTGTCTCTTCATTTGCTTTCCTTGTCCATTCTCCCTTTACCATTTTCCTTCCCCTCCCATTCATCAGCATCCACCTGCAGTGTGTACAGTACATACTTTGGAAAAGTAAACTTCTTGCCAGTATGTGTTGTCCTGCCTACACAATATAACACCTTTGGCTGACTCTCAGTTCTGTATAAAACTCTTCTTTAGTTTTTGACTTCACATCCTCTAAGTTATTTCAGGCTTACATCAACATGAATGAGACAAATGCAATTTAACTTATTTCTTCTACGAGATGGGAAATAAAAGAGATGGGTGTTTTCATCTCAGTGTATTAGGTATTGAACCATGTAATGGGGTAGTTTAATAAATTGAGTATTTGGGGAGTTTTTTCAGATGGCTTCTAAGGCCAGAGTACAAGTGATGGTACAGATTATAACATAACCAGAGTGAAAGTTATAGATAAAAATCATAGTAATTTCTCTGTCCTTAAATTCTGCTTTTGGTTTCTTAACCACAAAACAAAATGTTTTTGTTTAATAGTGACTGATTATTGAAATCTCCAACAAGGGTTAGAGTGTTTTGCCAAAACGATTGTGTTATTCCACTTTCTGTCTTCCTGAAAATAACAGACCTCCAACAAATGAAAATAAAATAGGGAAAAAATAATCATTTGGAAGAGTCTAGAACAAAAAAGCTGTCTTCTATCAATTTTGATGTCAGATGGTTTGTTTTTCTGCTGCTCATTTGTCTTTGAGCATTTGGCAGCAATAATTGAACTGTCCCTCTGATGCAAATGTACTGAAGCTTCTGGAGAAGATGTTGTATATTTATTTTTTAATTCTAAGTAGAATACTAATTAACTGTTTCAGCAGAGAGTGCTTACGCAATGGTGTCATCTGTGGCATGACACTGCTGTATTCACAGCCTTTTTTGGATGAATACCAGAGCTAGTGGGAAGAGTCCATATTTGCATTAACTTGGGAGAGTTAAAGCAGTGTGTCAGGCAAACAGCATGAAGAACATATAGGAAATTACCCTGATTTTCATAATTTCAATGTTGGGGCTAAATTTGATTATATGCTTTTAATTATAGTATCTGTTTTTCCTTTGTTTTTAGTAGCAACACAAGGTCAAATAAACTTTATAAAAATTAAAATATTTAATTCAACAGCCACATTTTCCCATTTTTGATTAAATGTTATTTATATTTGAATCTGCCGTACCTGCAGCTGGAACCAGAAGCAGTTCCCTTTGTATTGTAGTAACAATGTGCTATCTGAAAACTGAATGGCTGCTGTACCTTGAGCAAGACAAATGGAATGAAAACTGAAAGGTGATGCAGTGAAAACAAGACTATGCTTTAAAAGAGTAGTGTGATTTCTCTCAGATTTTGTGCAAAACAAACATAGGGCTGCTGCCAGTGTGCCTTCTGTAGCCTAAATATACAATATATCACTCTTCCTAATCCCTCACTCTTTCTCCAGCACTTCCATCTTAGAAGTGGCCCACAGGCAAAAATTGGGGGCTGTAATTTTAAACGTGCATCTGCTAAAAATAAGCATGCTGTCATGTTAACTGTTCATGTGCAAATGGCCAATTAGACTTCATGCATATGGCCCAATGAGAAATCCAGTTGTTTTGCCTGCAGATTATCTTGTCCATTGCATGAGTGTGTTTCTCAAAGTTGGCTTTTCTGTATGAGTTTGCCTAGAATGACCTTAATGCTGGCCTGGTTTTCTACTTTTGTTAGTATTTCATTTTATGCATCAAAATTTATCCTATTACTTTTTTTTTCTTTTTCCCTTGGTGTGCAATCAGTGCAATAGAAGTTTCATATTTACTTCCTTGTCCATTGCCAAAAAAACCCAATGACCTTTACTTTTGCAGTCCTAAGTATACATTCCACCACTACTTACAGCTTCTGAAATAGATGATGTGCCAGTTCATGTAAACATAACCTAGACAGTACAGGGATTTTTGTCAAGGAGCTTGCTCTCATATTAGTTGAGTCCTAAAGGACTGAGGTCTTCTCTTTAGCTCTTTAGTTCCAATAGGATCTGAACCCACACCATTTCTGTATGGTACTTCTGATCCCCAACTTTGATGACCTGTGTTGAGTTGCTGAAATAATCCTGTAATCTTCAGTTAGCTGATGTCAAAGGAAAATAAATAGACCATAAAAGAAGGATGACAGGAAAAAGACAAGAAGTCTTTACAATAAGATGCCACTGTGCTCCTCAGCTTTCCCTGCCAAGGAGTAATAAACTAAGGAATTAATTTTATCAGTATTGTTGAGTTTACTCAGCTCAGATCTGGCTGCTTCTTGTCTTTGTCTCCTTCTCTAATTCTTTGGAATGCTTTTAAGTTTTGCCACAAAGCCATGAAATCTTCCTGTGAAACGATGCCATTGCTTAAGGTTTGGTTTTACAATATAAAGCAATAAAAATAAATGAGATCTAGCTGAAACATTTGATTTCCAATTTTTTTTTTTAGTTTTACATTTGCATTATGATGTTGAATTAAGCATATGCCAACATTGTTATACAGTTTATTGTATAAAAGCCAAGCACTAGCTATGAATCATATCTGTTACCTGCTAATGAATGAGATTTATGTATACTTTGCTAAATTGTTTTGATTTCATTTAGTTGTATTTGTGCTGCAATTTACATATGTGTATAAATAGTTTTTCTCTTGCCATCGTCGACATACTTAGAACTGGATTCTGAACTGAGCTCCATAGCAATATTTTCTTGCTTGTTCTGTCAGCTACAATGCCCATTAGCAAACTGATTTAGCAAGGCACATGGTGACGTAGCACATTTGATATCAAAACCAAGACATTCTCTCTAGAATACATGAGAAGCCAGCACCCATCCCCAATTACCAAGAGGAACACTGCCCTCATATTAAATTCTTTTGGTTGCTTTTGATCACAACCATTAATGTGTTGTGTGGTTTTAGATATTTGGAGCTAGAAGTACAAATGCATTGATTATTGTGAAACAGTAACGTGTAACAACAATAACTTCATCTGTAATAAGGCATGCAACACAGTAATTATGGTGGGGTGGCTAAGAAAGCAATCTGGAATGAAGAGGTGGGGAAAAACCCTGGGAACCTGCTTGAACAAGAAGTGCTTTGCAATTCTCTTCTCCTTTTGCATATTCCTTTGTCAGTTGGGCTCTCTAAGGGAAAACAGTTTGCAGCAATATTTTTTACAGGCATATTTTCTTTCTCTTCCAATTTTAATCAGATAGAAGCAAATCCTGGCTTTGCTCCACAGGTATCTTTTTAGGTAGAAGAGCTGATAAGCAGCTGAGCTGAATGAATCAGGAGTCAAGAGCTCAGGCTTCTGAGGATAAAGGGATCTACTCAAGTAGATGCTTAAGTTGTACTAAAGTCCGTAAGTCATGAACCTGTACTTAAGTCCTTTGCTTAGTAAAAACTATCTCAAATACATATTAGAGCACTTTGCTGTTGGAGAAGGGAAGGGCTAAGTCTTCCCTTGAGTATCCTCTGCTGCTTATGCCTTTCTTGCTCAGTGGAGAGCAATTTTTGCCATATAAAATACGTAATCCTTTCTATCAAAGTCTTCACATTCAGTTCCTCTGTAACAGAGAAATTAAGTGGCCCTTCCTTCCCAGTATGGAGAATAACCAGGTGCCCAAACATTTTACTCAGACTACATTCAAGTACAAAGTTTCTGCCTTATTCTTCCAATAGATATGAAGTCATGCTTTCATATTTTATTTAGGAACACCTTGTGACTGTTTAAGCTCTGGAGATAGCTCTTCTGATTTTGTTTTTCCCATCACAGTACTTCAATCTGAAAAATTTATGATGTATTTCATCATTGTGAATTTCTTTCCCTAATTTAATATCATATTAATGTTAGATGGAATGATGTAGTGCCTTGTGTAAATAATGCCTCTTACATTGGCTTTTTTTCCTTAGCATTTATGGGCTGTTCCCTTTGGAGTTGGATCACTGTGTATCCCTGTTCAAGCCAAGTTTGCAATCTTCCATATTTGCTTTATATTCATTTGTGCTTCTGACTGGACTGCTCCCATCCACCAAAATATGAGCTTAACTAGGCAAGCTTAGGTGTAACAGCACCTAAATCTTATTATCATGGAACAGTCTTTGCATAGACTACACAGAATGTAGCAAATTGAAATAGTGGTTTCAATTTGAGCATAGAAATATTTTCTCTATTATGGAATATTTTTGATGAAAGATAGCACAGAATCATAGAACCATTTAGGGTTGAGAAGACCCTTAAGAGTGAGTCCAGCTGTTAACCTAATGCTCCAAAGTTCATCACTAAAACTTGCCCTTAAGTTCTACATCTGCACATCTTTAATACCTCCAGGGGTGGTGACTCTTCCACTGCCCTGTTTTCTTTAAGTGCCTGCTTATACTTCATGGCAAACTCTAAGAACTAATTTTTTAAAAAACCTCAGTTCTAATCCAAAGCATTTTTCAAGGGAGATGGATGAAATACTAACCTTGCATGGCAATATAGTGTGTAAAGTCTCTGATTAATCTTTTCAATTTAGACTCTAAAAGTTCCTAGAGAATGAACTTAAACCTGTGGGCCAACCACACTAAGTTATTGTAACAAAAATTTATTAAAATACAATTTAAGATTTCCGAAATATCTCAGATTTCTGAGGAAAGTAATGAGAAATAATGTTTTGCTGTAAAATGAAAGAAGGAGGGAGTACAATGGGAGAAACAATAGAAGTAATGGAAATGATACTACATTTACCTACTGTCTGTGATTCTGTCATGCCATAGTGATAGCACAGAGATCTGTACAGTACTGAAAATCCATAACATTGGTTCAATGGCTAACTAGTTTCACGGATGTAAAGCAAAGCATACCCGTTAGCATGACATTTTATATTTATATGAATGTCTTGTCATGAAACACTGGAGAGGTTTTCATTGATTTCTATTCTAGCTCTGTAACAGGTGTGATTTATACCATTACCAGAAAATTAATACATAGGCATAAAGTGAATTTGCACCCTGACTGCACCATCCCTCTTGTTGGCACGTAACACTGAAAGATTGGAGGTGTTTTACTCTCCTCTATCAGGCTGATATCCATTCAGTTATTTAGAACTGAGCTTTCTAGAGTGTTTATGTAATTTTGCTTCATTGTTGCTTACATCACAGTTTGGTAGCTCCTGAGTTTCAACCCTAACTTTTTCCAGCTGGATTTTTGGACAGTTATAGCCAGTCAAACCTTGCTGGACTTCATGTTACCAAGCTGGAAATAAATTGTGATTTTATCTAATCTAACTTCAACGTAAGGACAAATTGAAGTTTTGAAAGATTGTAATAAAAGCTGCATGAGTGTAAGCGTGTCTAACATTTTTACTAGGACAAAACCTTAAAGGACATCTGTCATGACAGGGAATATTGAAACATTGACTATCTATATCTATCAAATGAATGTATGATTAGACTTTGGCAGGATGGGAATTGATCATTTGTTCGTAGAAATTCGTTTCACATCACAGGGTTTTATTTGTTTCTACTTCACACATCACTAGAATTTATTTTTAAACATGTTGGTTAAAGACACTAGGGCAGGAAAATAATTTGCTTAAATACACTTACTCTGTTCTTTGGGGAGCACAGAGGTATAATATTATAGCAAAATATGTATAAATGAGAGTTTCCATAACTAAATTATTGGGAGCAGAGCATTGCATAAGGGATATGCCCAATTGCTGTCCCGCATACTTTTTATTTATTATACCATCCAGTGGATTTCACTGCAAGAAAATTCTAAAGATTATATCATGTTTGTCTCACAGCTCCAGCACAGAACAAACAGGGAATTTTTTCTGCCAAATTCTCCTACAGGAACAAGTGTTTCATTAGTAGTTAAGTTTTCTTAAAGCACAGGGATTTCTTTAAAAATCTACTGTTAGGTAGAAGTAAGAGCTGGAGTCCCAGATTCCTGGCCTTTGGTGGACCCTCTAGACTTGTCTGCAGAGGTCTTTCCACAGAGAATTCTTTTTATGGGCTCTATTTTCTGAATTCCTGTGCTGTAGCAGTTGCATTCAGAAAATGACTAATGGTTTAATTATGCAAAAATAAATGTTTTTCATAACTCCTCCCACTGAGCATTCTCTCTCTCATGGAAGATATTGCATAAGAAGGAGCTAATAAATACTGTGACTTAGTCTTCGAGATTATATGTATCATTTAATTTAAATTAATTAGGCATGAATATTCAATTAACTCTGAAATAACCCTGTCCAATAGCTTAAATTCTTTCTTTCTAAGAGAGACATATAAAACATTATGTCATCCGGCGAGTGAATGGATTTATTGGGAGCTCACAGCTATCTCCGTGGTAGGGCGCAATTATTTATTTAAGCAATATATGAATGATCAGAAATAACAGGAACAGCAAAAAGGTGCTGGTTTTAATTTGTGATAGTAACATAGAATTATATTAAACCCTACTTTATAGTTTTTACATGCAGGCTATGCAGTTACTTTATACAGAAAATATCAGGTCTATGGATGATAGAGTGATCAGTGTAATTTCTTCCCTCTTTCAAAACGGATTTTTCATCTCTGTTTTTAACTGAAAAATTCAGTATATTTTATGTAATATTTGGGGACTTAGCTACTACTTCAAGTGTTCAGCAATTGTAGTTCTTGTACCCTTATAATTCAGCATTGTGTTACATCTCTCTCTTTCATTGAAAAAGCTTTCAAAGCCATTATAAGACATCTTCACATCAATGATAATTCATTTTTGTAATTTTGAAAATTAGATTACTACGTAATGGACGGCTGCTAATATGTACCTTGGAATGTTTCACTTTATTCATGATTTTTGATGTCTTGTTTTCTCACTCTTTGGATTCAGCTCCTCTTTCACTCAGGTATTTTGGTGTCCCTAAGCCTTTCTGGGCCACAGCTGGAGAAGGTGGTGATTGACAGGACCCTGGTGGGGAAGCTCATCTCCGACACCATCAGTGATGGTAATTACACCCATGTGCAAATCAATTGCCTACATTAACAATAGAGTAGAGAAACAGTATGTCAACAGGTAGACTAATTATTGCCACTGGGGACTTGCAAACACAACAAGTAATTGCATGTAATGCTATAGTTACAGCCCTCAGGACTAAGAGCACTTTAAGAATAATATTTAACATCAAAGTTTTCAGGCTTGTCAAATGCTGCATGGGTTTCTAAAATCCCGTTTCTTACACACTGTAATCACCGTGAGCGTGCCATTTGAACTTGTCATGTTTATTTCGTAAGTGGGAAAATGGGACAGAACCAAACATTAGCCAATTGAATAATTGCATAGGATAGTTATTATTAAAGTTGTTATTAAAAAAGGCTGGATAACATTAGTTATGTGGAGGTGTTCTGATTTAGTTTCTTGATACCCAGAATCTCCCTATTGTTATTAACTAGTGACTGCTAAAAATAAAGTTTTCGTTTAATATAGAAGAAAACTACAAAAATTACTCTGTTTTCCACAGCTTTGTAATATGACTCATAGCATTGAGAAATCAACTGGTATCTTGGCTTCTGCAGAAGCAGGAGTATGAAATTTTGGTGTGAGCTGTATTACATGTGCACTTTCTTCCAAATTTTTAAGAGTAAGCCCATATTATATCCTTTTAGTAAGAATATGAATTTAGTTCAGGTTTGGTCTTTAATGATTTAATTTTCTCTCTACCCAGGCATCTATTGAATATTGGCCTAGGTTTTAAGAAACTCCAATACTGTTTCTCACTGATCTTTTCTTATCAATATATGGTATTTTAGTCTTGAAAATTAATATTAATATAACTATGTTTGTAGAATCTTTATTTATTAAAAAAATTAACCTGGACCTCATTTTTATGAACTAATTACACAGAGAGAATAAAACACATTTACTATCTTGTCTTCTTTTTTTCACACTCCGCCCTAATTACTGGACTGCCGGCCTAATTACTGGACTGCTAATTCCATCTGTGATTTTTTGCACTCTGCTTCTGAGGGGAGGATTTCCTACTTTTAGGGGACAAAAAGTAGGAAAGATAGAATCTAAGGTTATTCCTAAATTGAAGTAGTTTGTGGAAATTATTTGGAATACTTTGTCTTTGAAAAAACAATAAATAAAGTATGTTGATCATGCCTTACTTTGGCTAAATATGTCATAGAAATATTTGTTCAGAAAATACTGCTAACTAAATGAGCTTACAACTAAAAGAACAATAATAAAGCAAGAAATATGTTTTACTACAATTGGACAACTGTATTTATTATATAAATAACATTATATAATGTTTTGTCCTTGTTTTCATATTCAGGATTTTCTTAAACCTCCATGTTTGCTAACAGACAAGTCTGTAGGTGAAATAAAACTGTCTCTGTTCAGTAAAAGCAAACCACTCAATAACTCTCATTTATTTTTATTTTCTTGAACAATAAAAGAAGATGCTTTTGCTACCCACACAAATAGTGCTCAAAATACAAATTTTTATACTGAACCATCCTTGCATGACAAACATGAGATAATGTTGTCCTAGAGGAAAATAATTTTAATTCAAGGAAACAGCTCGTCTTTCCAAATCTGGTTCCAAGTGATGGTTGTGATTATAAAGCTGGCCAAGAGAAATTCTACATTTAGAACAAGAAGCCTGTATAAAAATAATAGTTCTTACTTCAGCAATTGTGTTTATGTAGAAATGGATAAGGATTACAATCTGCCAGAATTACTTACAAAATTTTGTAATTCTCATTTGGAGTAGCATGTCCTCTTAATATTTGGAATAAAGGTCAGATTTTGTGCACAAAATACAGAATTACTACTGATTTTGTAATCCTCCTGCATCTAAGAAAGTGCTCCTGATTCTTATTATTTATAGGCAAAATTTCATCAGCATCTGAGGTGTGCTGCAGCTCATCTTTAATGCAAACTGTGTCTGTGAGGACATCAAAATATTTTAACTGTGTGCATTTTGAGGATATGCATATTGAGGATACCATATTCAGTGGTTTTCAATTTTCATGTGTTTGCAGGATCTCAGTTATAGCTTCTGAATCACCTTATCAGATGCTTTATCACCTTTTTTTTTTTTTCCAAGAAAGCTAGTGTTAATGTTACATTTCAAAGGCAATTATTTGGCTCTAAACTCTACCCTTTAGCATTTGCATACCAGATACTTCAGAGTTGTGCCAGGACATGACTATTGGAAAATGCAAGTGGTTATAAATCAGACTAAAGAAAAGCAAAGCTGAGTAGCTAGTTTTTCATGCCTATATGTAAGACTAAACTGTCAATCTACTTAAGGATATGTAAAATTTAGATTTAAGAATCTGGGATATAAGTAATAATTTTTTTAAATTTTCTTTTTCAGCGGTTGTTCCACAGAGTGTTGTTTGTTTCTAAATCTGGTTCCACTTTAATTGGCATTTTCCTTTTAGGAGAGGTTTCTGAGTTTACAGTCTGAGCACAGCTTCATTTCAAACCATCAGAAATTTGGTACTACTTACCCCAATGACTCATTTCACACTCAGACATCTCTTTAACTGTGGGTGGTGCTTGAATAACTGGGTAACTCTTGGGAAAAATTCTCAATACAATTTTCTAAGTAATTTTCATTGACAGATTAGTTAATAACTTTTATATTGAACTAATTTGGTCTAGCACCCCCTTATGGTAACAGTGGGGATTCCACTGAGCTTTTCCAGACTCTAAGAGGGTCTCTTCCATCTTGATTACTTGATTACTATTGTTTGGGTACCCCCATGTGAAGCTTTCAGTGAATTCATGACCCCTCTAAAGCCTTGTCCTGCATGTAGCAGCTTTCTTGGTGTCTGTAGCAGCAACAGGAATCTTGCAATGTCAAAATACCAGATACACCTTGAGTAGTCATTTGCATTTATCACCCTTAACACAGGCTAAGCAATATGAGGTCCATTTACAAAATACTGGTGGATGCAACCACAAGAAAAAAAAAAAACAAAAACGGAATGCTGAATACTGAGATGAAAATTAATGTGGAAGGGCATAAAATGTATATTTGAATGTAGTAGCATTTTTGTATGAGATAATTTGTTCAGGTGTATGTAATCAGAGTATTCCTTAGGCTTTATTTCTCGTTTCCAAGAAGATCCTGACAGGATGACACACTGATATGTTTTAGGACATTACAGGGCTTTCAGTGTAATATTTAAGGTACTGTCTTGAAAAAAATTGCTTTTTGCAGCATCTCAGTGGAGTGTACACTATGTGTTTTGTTCCTAGAGGCAGGTATTACAGTGCTGACTATTTTTATTTGGGGTTTTTTTCAGCTGTTCTTACAGACAATTTCATCATCTTGTCATTTGAGGACTATAACCAACTCTGCTTTATTCAGTTTACAAAGACGATGGATTCTCCCGATGTAAACAAAAGACTGGAAAAAATCTCTTGTTTGGACTCTAAGGTATGGCTACCAATGGTGACTGCAAATATTGCAGGAACTATACATCATGTATTACTGGTATCAAATTCACTGATATTTTATAGCCACATAAATTACAAACCTTAATATAATTGACCAGAGCAGCTCAAACTCTAAAAATGGCAATTACTAAAAAGTAAAAAAAAAATTAGAATGGCATTTTGGCTTAAAGAGTTAAAATACTGTGCCAAGGGATCCAGATTTCTACTGTGTTTATTTTCAGGCTCAGACACACATTTGAGTTACCCCTGCTTGACGGATTACCTTGTGTCCATTGAGCAGCAGTAAAGTGACCTTTGGCACATTCTTGGCATCTAACAAGCATGAAGGAAAGTCTGTAATGATAAACCTCAGTGTAAAATATTTAAGTTAATGTATTTTACCTCTTGTGTGTTGTGGGCTGACAGCACACATGGTCACTTACTGTGTCTCAGCTGAAAGACACAAACACATGAAGCTCTGATAATTCAGTCATCTGTCTGAGGTCCAAGACTTTTGTAATTCTTTGCATAAATCCTTAGTTCCCCACTAGTTACAATAATGATGTTGTTGGGAGAGTTGCTTTTAGAATTAAGCCTGAATAAGGAATTAAGATATAGAAGCTGAGTTTCTCACCACTGGCCAGCTATGTGTGTGACTTTATGCAAGTGACTTGGTGCCTCAGCATCTCAATTTACTAGTTACACAGTGAAGATTGAAATAGTCCTTTTTTGCAGCCCTTTTGGTGGGTGTGTGTCTTCACTACAGTGACAGCAGCAGTGTCACTGGAGAGAGCTGAGCTGAGCTTTAAACTACGCAGTCTGGAGGTCAGTGGAAACCAGCTCTTCTAAAAATGAATTACGCTGTGTTGTGGATGGATTGGGCTGGGTAAACATAACTCATTTCAACCGTAAGCCCTTTGGCATCAGCACACCACTTCCTTAGGTGGAAGTGCTTGGTGCTACAGAAATATGAAAAAATAATCAGCCAAGGCAATTAACTTTGAACAGTTGAAGTAGGGAAGGGGCTGCCTCCAATTCACTGCAAGAATGAAGAAGGGTCAAGCCTTTTCCCAAGAAACGCAGAAAGATGTTGTGAGCAAAATGGAGAGTTTGTATTTATTTCAGACTGGATAAACATTAAAGAAAACAATTTGTGCTAGCAAATATTTTTCCCTTGACAACCCCTCAGTAATTTACTTCCTCACATAAGGGAGCTTGCATCTGCAAGGCAAGCTCTTTAAGGTTATGTTTAATTTAAGTTTTGCCATAATGTGTTTTAACTTGCTTGGTAGAAATACTTTCTGCTAGGATTAATATCTAATACATTTTCCAGGCTGTTTCAGTTCAGGGCCTCTTTTCAGCAATGGCTTGTGTTTGAAAGATTGATCCAACCTCTATAACGTGGATTTGAGACAGTTCACTGTTCACTGGGAACTGAGCTGATACATACTTTACTTTAAAATGCTGTGCCTTGTGCCTGGCCTGTGGTGTTCATTGAGGCTGTGCTTTGGGAATGAGCCTGGTGTGTGGTGGGGCTTTTTCTTAATAGCACTAAAGTTTAACGAAGAAGCTGTGGTGAACTGCCTTTGTCATTGAAGTGTGAGGGCCACAGCTCCTGATTTAATGTTTAGAAAAACCAGAAGTATCTGCTGCACTCCTTAATAGGGTTGTTAAGTTCAGTTCTTTGCTGACACAGCTGAGCTTCTCAAAACACCTCCATGCTCAACATTAACTTTGCTTTCTCTTGAAATCAGTGGGAATCACTATGGAACATTTCTCCACCAGCCAAAAAAAAAGGCATTTGCATTTTTTAATTGAATGTTCTTTTGTGTGAGGCTTGCTAGTTAGGCAGCTAAATATAATTTTTATTATCTTCAGAATTTCACCAGTGTGAGACTGCAGAAAATATTATTCACTTCTGCAATAATATTGTGTCAGCTCTCTGCATTGATTTACTGTTCTTCATGGCTGATTTTGGTCAAACTTCAAAAGCTTGAAGATCACAGACATAGCAGTATTGTCACTCGCAGTAGAAAAATAAGATGGTCCTCAATTGCAACTCTGCAAACTTGTAATCATATGTAACAATATGTACCAATTACAAATGTTGTGGGTTTAGGTAAAAAAAAGGTTCTTTGGAGTTGGGGTTTTGTTCAAGAGAAATTGAATGAAAAAGGTAGCGTGCACTGTTATAGAACTAACACAGGATTAAAATCTGGAGCTAAGATTCAGGAAATTTGATTGTAACCTTCATTTCTGCCTCTGACTTTTGGCATAGTCTTAAGAAATGTAGTGTTTGGTTTACAGTCCCATTTCTACACTGAGGAAAGTAATGACATAATTAAATTTCTGTCATATTATCATTGTAATGATAAGCAACCTCACATTGTTCAGTGTCCAGGCTCATGGTGGGCAAAATTGGCAGCAGTGTTGGACTGCCAGAGTTCTGTGAATAATAAGAACAAGTCAACCATGCTTTCCTCCTCAAAGCTTGATATTTTTATCCAAAAGTCGAGTTTTTATGTAATGCATACCTAAATGAATGAATTAATCTTCCTGTGCTCTTCCTTTCTAATTGATACCACCTTGAATTATATTTGCACTTTGAAACAATAAAGGAAGATTTACTATAAGAATCACTACAGTCTTGAAGACCAGCAAAACAGAAAACGAACTATTATTATTTACCTTTTCTCAGTAACATGAGTTCATGTTTGAGAGTGACATGTCTAATGCAAGACATAAAGGTCAACAAAGATTTGTGGCTGTTATGACATGTGTGATTGTTATGAGCAGTTAACACTACAATACATGACTAATCGATACTTGTGGAAGTATTTGAGCTTTTCCAGCCTAATTGTGTTGTCATCAAATAAGCTATTCTAATTCAAGTAGCAGCTACCTTCTAACTATTGTGTATATTTTATCTTTACCCATGAAAATATTTTGACCAGTAAAACACAGGATATTCTAAAAATATTGACCTTTTTCAAGTTTCTCCTGTCTGTTTTTTAAATCCATTTCAATTTACTGAAGGAGACAGAACAAGGAGTTAAATGTTTACCATGAGAGAACAACATTGGTAATTACTTTTATTTCAGTTCCTTTTTATGTGTATTCATGGGATGAAGAGGTCAATAATATTATGACCATGCAAATAGAAAAGGGTTCTTTTTGACCATATAAAAAACAGCAAAGGATTATTAAAGCATTAACCTTGATTTTAATGGCCTTGGTTGAGAGCTGAGATCACAATTTGGATGAGCCTGATTATTTACTAAATACAATACATAAATGCAACGGGTTCTTAACACCCATTGCACTCTGGCATTATCGCATTACTGCCAGCCTTTGTTGCCTTGCAGACAGGAATATGAAAGCAATCTGTCATGTAGTGAGACTGGCTCCAGAAGCATTTCTCTGATAAGAAGACCCCCTGCCCTTTGCTAGTGTCTGGTCCAGTAGGCTTAGCCATGCGCTTAATCCCCAGAAAGTGGTTCGATTATTGCTGACCAGCAATGGCAAGATAGTTTTTTTTTCCCCTAGCTATCAACCTTCCATTAATTCCTTAAGCAGAAATGCGGTGCAATCTATATTTCCTTGGCATGTGTCACCCAGATGGTGCACTGCTCATGTTTTCAAATAACCATGCTCCAAATAACAGAGTTTGAATAATAAATTCCACAAATCCTTCCTGAGAAAGAGGCACAATTCTCAAGAGCTGCATAAACTTTACGCATGATGCTGTAGCTCATCCACATTATGCAGAAAAGTATATGTTCTTTTGCAAAGCGGATGTTTGTGTTTCCATTCCTTAATTTGAGGAGGAAGAAGAAAGATATGTGTTTGCTCAAATACTGTCGAATATATTTAATATTTGATTATGTCTTAAACACTAGCCTTAGCTCCGTGGTCAGCTTTGCAGAACTTGTCATTTAATATGGCTAAGCTTAAATCCTGTGTGGAGGTCGATGCTGTCAAGCAACCATGACTGTACATTTTGGTATTGATTGGAGTCATTGCAGTAAATTCCTTCTTAACTCATATTCCTTTCCATCCCAATCCCCTCCCCACAGATAAAAGAGTGAGCATGTCTTTCTGTCTGAGGAGATATTTTTCACGTTTACAGACAGCCTCTATGAAGATATATGTACACAGAGCTCTGTGTATATATACATTCTTTCTCACACATCCAAAGTAAATGCTCCCATTTGCTCCTACCATGCTATTTTATCACCTCCAATATTTTCTGCATTTTTTTCTTCCCTCAGATTTCTTATGTTGATATACTTGGACCAGAAGGTAGAAGGATGAAACGTCACCTGGCAATAAACTGTATGCAAGATCTGGTCATTTGCTGGTGGTCAGCAACCAGTGATGGAGCATGGCCTTGGTCTCCTATTTCCTGTCAGAGGGACAGAGCCAACCTATTGCTATTAGGCTGTGCACATGGCAAATTGGAGGTAAAGTGATGAACTGTCTTGTTACATGATTTTTTCAAATTTGCTAAAGAAAGAGCTATTAAAATTAAAATTAAATGCATATTCGAGTAGATATAAAGAACAGGTATAATTAAAACATAAGACAGGAAGATCAGCCATTGTAATAGTAAAAACAAAACAAAGGTTTGTCACTTAACAGAAAAACGACTTAGTTACTTTGTTTACTATTTTCACATCAAAACTGTCAACCTGAGAAATGTACCCAGGAAATTAGGTCTTTGTCATGAAATAGCTTTGGTGCTGCTGAAACTGAAAATAGAAGTATCAGAGTTCCACTAGAAAACTCTAATATGAATTAGCAATTGTAACTGTTGCATGTATGTCTATTGCAATTATTTGAGATTGTCTGCAATGTTAACTGATAGACAATTTGCATCTCTTTCAAATGTTTTTCATAAAATATTAACTATGCCCAGATGGTGGTTAAATTTTTGTTATGAGTATTGGTCAAATCAGGGACTGATATTTTTCTCAAAGGAAAAGTTAAAACACACCATCTACAGGTGGGAATGTAAGCTGTGAGTTAGGAAAAAGCTAGAAGTTGACCCCCTCCTGACACCTGCTTAGCTTACATTTATAGGCAGACGTTTTCATTTCAATTATTTAATTTTTGTTTCATCTGTTTGAGAATATTTGAATCCAATTTGTTTTGTTAGATAGAAATATTAAAATGAAGCTATCTGAGCATACTCTGAAAGATCAGGAGCCTGAATTTAAAATATAAAAGCTTTTCTGGACAAACATCTTATACAGATGCTTCTGTATTTGGAATTTTATTTTCAGTTTTTCTTTACTCACTTCTAATATGAATTAAAAAGGCACTGACTGTGGGAGAAGAGCACAAACTCGAGGATCAGCTGTGGAATAGTTGTTCTGGATTAGCTATTGCAGACTGTTTCCCTGTGGGGAAAACCCCTAAGTAACACTTAAGAGTAAGCTACTTTTACAAACAGCATCCTCCTCTCTTTAATTAGGGAAGATGTAAATGTTTTAATGTCTTGAAACTATTACTTTGATAACTAATATTAATTTAAGTAAGATTCTTTTCCCTTGGGATTTTCTACCTATTGAAAGTGAAGAGACAAGGTAGCTGAGACAGCCTTTCTTTTCTTATTTCTGTCATTAGTCGCTGTAGAATTGAAGTTTAAATTACCTCCAGCTCTGCCTTCTTTACTTCTTTTCAATTGACCTCTCTCCACTTGCAGTCATCTTTGACTCATCTCTCTCCTCTGCCTGATCTTCACCTGCAGTTCTCCATTCCCCCTGCAGCTATGCCAAATCACATAGAAAAAATTACTCTGGGAGCTAAAATGGGAGGCTGTTCTTTGTAAGCTTTTCCAGTCCTGTGACAGTTATTATGAAACTTCATCCTACTAACATTTCAGACCTTATTTTTTTACCATGACTTCTGTATGTCCAGGTCTGGAGAGCAACATTCCCATGCCCATTTTATTCCTTGCCATGCCCTCCAGAAATCTCCCTATTGCCACCGTAGCAGTTTGCAGTCTCTGTTTCCTGAGATAGTTTTTAGAGACTCTTTTATTTTAAGAAATTAACAGAAACCACCCTATCAGTTTAAAACTCTCTGTGTTTCTTTTAATATGTTTTAGGGAGATTTCCAAATCACAGCATTCCCCTGAATCTTTCAATACAACTTGTTTTATCCTTTTCTGGTTTAAACTCTGGTATAGTGTCAAGCACATCATTGGTGCTTTACACAATAATGATAATAAACATTCTCTGAGGCTTTAGGCTTAAAGTCATAACAATTTTAATTTGGCCCATATTGTAAAAGTAAGATAAGAAACTTCTTTTTAAAAACAGCACTGCCAAATTTGACTGTTCAGTTCCTTTCCCTTTTCTGATTCTTTGCCTGTACTTTTCTGTTTTAATTCTTAGATCTTCAGATGAAATTTCTTTTCCTATATTTATCAATAAAATACCAAGCACTATGCCAGGGCAATGGAAAGCTAAGTCATATATGGGTAACAAACTGTCTTGCTGTTTGTCAGTTAGGCTGTTCCATGTATTCAGCTCTTGGATGCTCAGGAAGGCTCAGGTCACTCTGCCTCTACACTTAACCTATATGTCCATGATGAGTCACCCATGGTGCTGTTTGCTGGAGGTCTTTTGTTTGATTTCTATAGGGTTCCTCAAGGGCAGGGATTAAATTCCTGTGTGTGGATGGGAGAATATCATAACCCGGAAGCTCTAGAATTAGCATCAATCTCCAGTCAACATTTAACTGAGGTGCATTTTTCCCCTACAGTCTTGAAGGGAAACTTTAACACCTTTAACTTCTGAAGGACATTTGATAGCTTATATGGGAAAAAAGTATTGTTACTATTTCCAGACAGCTTGTAAACAGTTACTCTCTTGGTCAGATACCACAAAAAGACAGTGGTTCTGTGATCATGCTTATTTGCCTTTCTTTGCCTCTAATCCCTTGCCATTTGTAGTATTCCTCAGGTATAGATTTGAACTAAAAACTGGACCTACCATTGTTATTCATGAAAGTAAATCCATATTTATCATATTTGACCAGTAATATTAATTTACTCCCAGTGAAAGATTACTGTCAATACAAGAAGAATTAGAAGTGTGAACTTACTCAGTTTAGAGCATTTATCAAAATGAAATGTAGTAAATAATACCACCAACATTTTACTTGAAAATAGAAGCATCAGCTGGATAAAATAGCATTATTATCTAGAATTAGGAGAAAAACAGAAATTGCTGAACAACAAGGCCATAAAGAGCTGTTTTGTATGTTGGGTTTATGAAACCAAGCCCACAGAAATTAATGGGTGCTCACCACAGCCATCACCTCAATGCTGACTTACAGAAACCACAAAACAACCTGCCAGCTGCTGCCACTCCTGCTGCTGGGGCAGAGCAAAGGCAAATGGGCAATTACATGGTACTGCTTCCTGCCTGGAAGAATTTTCTGAGTGATCCTGGCTGCCCACCAGAAGAGTGTTTATTAGGATGAGGACAGGAATAGCTCTGGGATCAGACAGCTCAAGCCCTCATCATGATCATCACCTGTAACTACACGTTCTGTGTTGGGGTGATTCACACTGCACGAGGAGTGTTTGGGGCATTGTGTACTTCAGGAGCTTCTCAATTCAGGGAAGGAAATACATTTTACTTTTTAAACACACTAGAAATTTGATTTGAATTTTGCCACGTGGCTTTTTATTTTTAGCATTTACTACTATTAAGGCTACAGGTAACCATTATTCCTCTCAAACAGAAATAAATTTTTCCTCACAAATCTTGACTTATTTTACTGATTTTTTTTTTCTGAGATCAGTGTTTACTGTGTTAAATGCTGTAAGATTTGGTGAAGAATTTTCCCTTGAAGAAATAAAGGTGCTTTTCTCTGTAGCATGTGACCTTGCTTCGGTGCGCAATGCATGTTGCTCCAGGAGGGTTTGTCTGTTGGAACTTTGTCTGCTTTCTTGTGTGCATGGTCTCCTCCAGTAAACTCACACATTCTCTAAGTTATTTATTTAATGATTGGAGGTTTGTTTGGTTTATTTTGTTTGGGGTTTGTTGGGTTTTTTTTAACCTTAAAGTACCAACAATCAAAGAACGTTATTTAAATTATGTCCCTGTGGAGATAATGCTGGCATTTCGATTTCAAAAACAGAAGAGGAATCTTCCAGAAATTATTTCAGACAATTTGCTATGAATGAATAGGATCTGATGTGAAATCATCTTTGGATTAAATGCTTTGGGAGAAAGTCACGTTAAAATCAACATGAACTTTATTCTGCAAACTCAAATTAACAGGAGGTGCTGATGCCAGAGTACAGTTACTGTAGCACTTTGCATTTGTCTTCACCATTCTTATTTTCACTCCATTTAGTGCTAGTGGGAATGACTGAAATTATACTTCAATCTTGTGGAAAAAATAATTTCCCTGAGAGAGAATATTACTTTTCTTTCTCCCAAGAGATAATATTTAATAGTTACTGCTTTCATATTGTGCCTCGGATTTGTGAAATAAGCGCAGCAGATCTTTTCTGTGTGAGCTGTCCTACAGTTACTGGAGTCCTCAGAAAAATATCTACCCTATGTGTCTGAAAGGCTGAAATACCTCTCACACACATACAGCAAAGAATGTGAAATCGTCAGTGTCACATTGGGTTAGAAGTTCAATGAATAGTACAGGATAAAGATGGTGATGATGATAAATTTTAAAAGAAAATAAGAATAAGTGTTGACTGGAGATCTAATGAATAAGATTGTATGTAGGTCTGTAGATACAACGAGGCCAAATAAGTAATCTAGAGTAGGAGCTTTTAATTTTTATTTAGAAATGTTTTAAAATAGGGTGGTTTTTTCCCTTTCAACTTCACTAGGCCTTATTTAAAACTATTTTACTCGGATGTGCACCACACTTCCCACTTTACATTTCTAATTAAAATGTTTGTTGCTATTTGGAACCTCACTGTGTGAAATTAAATAAGCACTTTTTTAACATCCATAAAATAAATCAAACATTCTTTTCTCATCTGAAAGACACACAGTTCAGTCACAGCAAGCTTATTTCTCTGTTTCTTTTGTTTTGCTTTTTTCATCTGCCTGGTAAGCCAATTTTCTGCTTAAGAACTACTGGTTAAAACTCTTACTTGTTTTGCTATGTGGACTTTATCCTTTCCCAGCACTCTATGCAAAATACTTCAATTTTAAGTGTTCAAAAAATTTCACTGAGAAGAGTGATACTGCCCACACAAGCTAGCACTATTATTTCTCTCAAACATAAAATGGAAAAGAGTGTTTTAAATAGCATAGCAGGCCTCTTATTTATAAAGATTAACAGATTCCTTTACTTGGATTGTTATGATTCCTGGCTCTAGGATTTGGGAACCTGGCATGAATAGCATCCCTCATCCTGCTGATGAACTGAAGCACAGTCCAAGGCAGTACTGCAAGGGGAAAACAATACCAATGTGCAGTAGTGGTGCATGACTGCTATATTAATAAAGGAAATATGTATAAATTACATGGACAATATTTAAATACATGTACTGTATTTTTGTAGCATTCATGTCATAAAACTTAAATTTTTTAATTAATGAATTTATTTTAAAGAAAGTAATTGGTTTTACTTCATGCAAAATATTTCCAGAAACCTTTTCTTGAAATCCAAGGCTATATGCTTAGTCCAAGATTTATGGGAAGTGTTGAACGTTGAATGGACTATACACCCTGCCTTGTGATATTACAGCTCTGTCTTTTCAGACCCACTGACCTGTCCCCTCCTCCACAAATCTGACACTTGTTCTACCCATTTCTGAGGAAACTCCTCCAGCTTTTGCTTTCCCATTCCATAAGCAAATGTTTTGTTAAATGATTTAATGTCAGCTTTTGGGGTTCCAGAGAACTGCTTCTCATCAGGAAGGAATCTCAGTGAATTCCTTTAAATGGAAAACAAAAGCACTATATGCACTACATTTACTACCATGTGTCTTCTTACCAGATAGGAAAACAATTGACAGAATACCATCTTCTTCGGGGAAAAGAAAAAGAAAAAATTTTGATTGTTAGACTTATCTTTCAAAAAGATTATTAATGTTTCTGTAGTAGTGTGTCTCTCTGCTTTAGTTTTCCAGTTAGTGGCATGAAGACTGAATAATAAAACTAATTTCTGACAGAGAAACCCAAATCTTCCCTCTCAGATGTAAGAGAATAATCATTTTTTCCTCTTCAGAGTGCTGAATTCCAGATACATTCACCAGAACTGGAAGGCAGAACAAAGAGGTCTCTCGGCTTGGTTCTCTTCCTGCAAGAGGCGCATGAGGCCACTGATGCATGAGAAGCAGCTTATCTGTCCCAATTTGGGGAGAAATGTTTCTCTTGTTTTCAGCCAGAATTTGAACAGCACTGTCTAGAAAGGTTTTCTTTAAGCCTTATGTGTTTAAACATTTTGCCAAACCTTATGTTTTGAAAGGAAACAGAAAGTTTTTCTCCTTGCAGGAACTTTTTCCTAGTTTAGAACTGTGTTATATATAGCAACCAGACCTACCCTAGACTTCATTTCAAGGATTTGCTCTCAAAACTATGTGAAGCTATGAAGCTTCTCTTCTCATGACTCATTAGATTAGTCTTCCAAAATGGAAGATTTTAAGTCCTTTGAAATTCTAGGTAGTGATCATCATTTTTGTCATTTTACTCTAAGAAGGCAGGACAAAATGATGAATTGGTTGCAGTTACTTGCTGACTCAAGCAATTATATGGGAACATTTATTTTTCTGTGACTGTTTCCATTGCTGGTTTCCTCTAGTCATTCCTATGAAGTTGTAAAATCCATGTTTCACATATTTTCTTCTCTATTGCCTTACCCTTCAAGGCCCGTCTCTCTTCCGAATTTATTTTAATTTGATGAGAGCTTTCAGGCTCTCATCTCTCATAAGCCTGATTATTTTGTGGATCTGCATGACTTCCTTGGAGCTTTTGAAGAGCTGTCCAGTGAAAAATACTAGTTTGGGGTCAAAATAAGTAGCAGAATAATGCAGTACATTGAAACTTCCCACAGGAAGACAGAAAAGTGAATCCAAGAAAGCCTCAAGGCTCATTTCACTGAAGTTATGGAAGCTTTGAAGACTTGCTTGGACAAGATTTCTGTTTCACACATTTGAAAGGAGCTACCTGTGTCTCTATACATAACTCCTAGGGAAAACTGCAGAACAAACAGTAACACTTCACTTTGTCTTTATTTGGGGTTGGAGAACTCTGTGGTCACAGTAATCCTTTGTCCTCAATAACCTCTTTAAGGAGTTTCCTTGTCATGCAATTTAATACCCTAATAAACACACTTCAGCAGTTCTAACATCTGCACAGTCACCACTGCAAGGTTTTGTGGGCATAAAATGACTTGTTGCAGAGGCTAAGCCATTGGTGAGGGAATGGTTGAGGTTAGAAAGTGTTTTTCAGACTAGAAAAGTAATGTAATCTTTTATTATCCTCTTTGACACATATTTTCATGGATCTCTGTTGAGATTGGTTGACGTGGTTTTCACAGGTTAAATGCATTGGCTTCTGCATCAGGTGCTTTTGCATTAAGTGGTTCTTGGCACGTCCCTAGCTACTCACCTAAAAGTAGCAAAGATTTTTGTATTAACTGTCATCTGGTTTCCAGCCAGAGCATTGCAATAATCCTTTTTTTCTTTCTTTTGAGTGAGGAAACCCTTTTGCGGACAAAATAAGTAAACTGTCAGAACAAAAGATCCTAATCGGTCTGATCAACATCCCAAAAAGCTTGTTTATAAATTTATCAGTTAAGTAATGGGTAGTATGAAAAAAAAAATTCTGAATTTCTTCTTCTCCTTTACAGGATGAAAGGCTAAATTGCATATTCAGTTGGTCTTGTGATCTGTGGAAATCAAATTTAAATTGTTCTAACATTATGTGTGCCTTTCTGTTTTCACCCTGAAATGTCTAGATTTCTTTCCTCATCCTCTCTCTACCTTTTAATCACATTTTTTACTCCTTTCTGTGCTTTCATACCTCATGGACTCAAGGGGCTTCCAGAAGTTGTGGCAGGTCAGCAGCTTTAGTTTACAGTGTGGAGATTGCTGTGGGTGTACATGAGAGCAGGGTTCGGCTCAGGTTCACATTTTCCTTTCACTCTTTATTTCTGCGTGAACAAACACCAGCAAGTTACTGACTGGCTTCCACTACTCTCATTCTTCTAGAGCCACAGGTTTTCTCTATATTTTTTATGAGATAGCTTTTCATAAGCTCATCTGTAACTTATTTACAGCTGTTGTTTTGCTCACGGTTTCCCTGCTCAAATCCTGTGCAGCACCTCTCGTTCTAACCCGTTCATCATAGTACATGAACCTTCCCTGGCTTCCACTGCTGCTTCCACCTCTTAAGGGTACTTTCCATGTTTCCACACTACCTATTCTTGCTCTTTGCAAGAATCAGCTTTTTATCACATTCTGCCTTTGTGTTCTTCCTCCCTTTCGTTTAACTTTTAAGTACCCTGTAATGGTCCCCACTTTTCTGCTATCATAAATTCATTATTTCTGCATTTAAAACTGTACAGCACCCAAGAACATCTACCACCTACTTATCTGGCAATGTATAGTAGGTGCTGTTTTAACATGCCATTGTTTCTACCACTACAGAGTAATATTTTCTGTTACCATGGCCCAAAGCAAATGATCAAAAATCCTCTATGCTTGATGCTAAGAGTAACTTACTAGAGATTTTTCCCAGAATTTTGAGATTTTTACCCTAGGCCACTTGTGAATAATTAGGAATTATTTTACATCAGTCCTTTCTCCTCTTACCATCACTGACTATCCCTTCTTTTATCTTCGGTTCTGTTAACCCGTTACATAGGTCCAGACAAACAAATATGGCTGAAACTCTATTGCAGAGTTTTTTTAATCAAATGAATTAATCTTTTAAATGTTAAAAGAGTAGATTTCAGAGCTCCATTTCAAGAATGCCTACTTGTGACTGAGCCACAGGAAAGTGCATTCTCAGCAGTTTATTTTTAAGAGTAAATCGCTACAAATGAGTACCAAAAGGCTTTGGATTTTTGCCAGGTGCTGAGTTACGTCCGCACGGAGTGGGAACCCCTGGATGCCAGGTTCAGCTCTGTCCAGCCCCAGCAGGTGCTGACAGTGGAGCACTCAGTGTCCGCAGCCAAGGAGCCCATGGTTGACAGCTGTGTCTACAAGTGCGTCAGGAACCGAATCCAGTGCGCCGCCGTCACCAGGGTCCCCCTGCGAGCCAGGGCCATCAGCTGCTGCAGGGATGTGACTGAAGACAAACTGGTGCTGGGCTGTGAAGACTCCTCAGTAGTTCTGTTTGAAGCCTACAGCCAAGTGACTCTGTTAGCCCAAGCAGAGCTGCTCCCTGCTGTAATAACCTACCACCCTTCCGGAGCCGTGCTGGTGGTTGGCAGCTCTCAAGGGGAGCTACAGCTTTTTGACACAGCACTGTCCCCAATGAAAATTCAGCTCTTGGCACAGGACTATTCACCTGAGGCAACTCTGCAATTCAGTAAACACTGTGACGTGCCCACCAGCCTCATCCAGATCCAGTGGGCTGCTCCTCCAGGTGCATTTCCCAGTCCTGACAGCATGGATATTCACGATCTTTTGTTGGTTAGATTTGATAAAGGACCCTTGGGAGTGCTTCACTTTAAACTTGGTAAGTTACTAAGCACATCTGTTGAAGCTTGAGCTGTCAAAGGAACATCTGTATCCCACAAGGTTGGGAACACCCTAATTTTAGGTATATGAGACCATAGCCTTTAAAGCAAATTGCTCTAAAGAGATCTGAAGATCCCAGGGAGTTCTTTATGTTTCACAATAACTTTATACCTTTTCCTATTCATAGAATAGGATCCCGACCTGCTATCTGATCAGCATCCCATAATGTTCCTCACTACTATAATAAAGCATTACAATTTTTCCTATGGAGAATTCATTTAATCTGTAGTATATAATCTTAAGAATTGTACTGATTCTGTAGTAATAACCCTAACAAGTCAAAATAAGCTATATTTAATAATAGAACAGTAAAGCTATTTTCTTTACCAAATTTTTTTTTTGCATGTGTGATGTATGTTGTCCAGCTTTCTGTTCTTTCAGGCTTTGGTACATGAAGTTGCACCTTTTTTTTCCTTTGAAGACTTCCCACAGAAGAAGAATGATTTTCATAACCTTCAGAAAAGTTTGGTCTCTCAATTAATTTGCAAGGAGTTGTGAATAAAGAAAGTAATAATGCTAATTTCAGAATTTATATAGCACTTCTCTTTTTAGGTGTGAAGAGACTTTAAAAGACTAAAACCACAACTAACTTCCTTTTACAAGCAGAAAAACAAGACGCAGTAAAGAAAAGCTAAAGGGCTTTCCAAGAGTTACACAGTGGCTGAATTAAGAATAAAACTCCTGCAGTGGCTCATCAGTGAGAACTGTATTCATTTCATTCAAGTCAGGCAAGTTGTTACAGTGTTGCAAGGCCATTGTGAGAGCTAAAAAAACAATCATGCTTAAACCTTCTGACTCCCAAGCCAGGGTTTCACCAGGGCAGACAGCCATCCTGGAAAATTTCAGCATTTTGCCCATTGTCTGCCCAAGAAAACAGGATTACTTCTGTAGATCTTTATGAGAGTTTTTAATGATTCTTTTGTATAAAGCTATTGAGATTAGGAAGTAACCTTTTTTATAAAAAAAAAAACAACAAAACCAAACAAATTGCCAAAAGACTCAAAATAACAACCTAGGTGATAGTAAGATTTGAAAATCTATTTAATTTCTTTACTTAATAAGACACACATGTACTTTTGTGGAAAAAACTGTCTAAAATTACCAGAGACCTAAAAATTTGAAAGACAGAATTAAAAAAAATTAACCAAGTGTGCCACTGCTAAAAACTAAATTAATGTAAGTGGCTGTTAGTAACAAAAAGATGTTGGATTGACTTATAATTGTGTAGTTTTAAAAGAGCTGATCCAGATTATTGCTGTTATCCAAAAAAACTATTTAAAAACCTGTTTACAGGTTATCATTCATTTTGAGATAATTAGCTGCATTAAGTTCAAATGACAGGTTTAATAGTTACAGTGTACCCCAGAACTCTAATTATAACAGCTGTTTGATGATTTCATGCATGTTGGCCATTTAAAGGAAAACCCCTCTAAATTATCTCTGTCCTGATTTAGTGGGATGTAGTTGAGCAGGAGGCACTCTACCCACCTCTACCTTGCTTTTCTTCAGTCCTCCCTGGTGAGGTTTTCTCACAACAGCTTTCCAGAATGCACAGCTTTCCCCTTGCTATCTTTAGCACATTTATGTTCTTACCAAGGCAAGCCGGCTCTCAGTACAGGGATTTAGAGGCCTTTCCTGCTAATTGCCAGCTTGTAAACTTAATTGGACTGTCTCCCTGGGCACTGTTCCTAAATCAATTAGGCAGTGAGTTGGCTGTCACCTCTTTTTCCCAAGCAGGTTGCCTGGAAGCGTACCACCCAGGAGAAGTCAAGCATCCAAATGGGAAGATGTTGACCTCTACAGCTGAAAGTTATCACATTTTAAAATTCATTCTGTATAATTACTGTAAAACGTCTTCTAGGAAGAAGCCAAAGCTGTCTCCCTTCTTTCCTCTCTCCCTCTTTGTAGTCCACCATGCAAAAATATGCTGCTCTCTATTTTGTCCTGGTGTTCAGCTTTACACCTCATCTCCTCAGTTTGCCTCACTGCCAAGAGAGCACTGTGTTGATTAGTAAGTCCCTCTTCAAAGTCTCAGCAGTTTTTAGGTTTCTGCTATTTAAGAAATAATGCAGAACAAATAAATCAGTTAATTAAATGCAATAATAAATTATAGCAAAAAAAATTAGGGACTCATGACAGCAGGACCCAGACAGGCATTCAGGACTGAAATAAAATCCATGAGTAACACATGGCTTGAAATTGTTTCCCACAAAAGTCTGTTAAGAAACTATGTCAGCGAGAATAGGCAAATATGTTTTTAACTTCCAGCTACATTATGGTTTTGGACAAGTTCTGTGAATCTCCATTATGCTGTCTATCCACATTTATTTCAGGAAAAAGTCATATTAAACATACCCTCAAACACTAATGGCAAATATTTTTGATGTCTAATGCCAAACTCATTTCCAAAAGCAGCTTCTTGTTATTGATGTCAACCCAGATCTTGGATAATGCCAAACGTGCTGCTGGTGCCAGTGGTTCAGCATTGCTGGCCTCTAAAGGCATTTTAAGTATAGTATTGTATTTAATTAACATGAAAATAAGTATTTTCATCTTCACTAAGAGGTTAATGTGGAGATTGCCCAGCTGCTGTAATACTTTAAAAACACTAAACATTTAGGAAGAGTAAAGTCTGCCATAACTATGAGATATTAACAAAATAAACATGGCTGTTGCCCAGCATAATGTCCATAGGCTTTAATATAGGCTTTAATATATGCAAATATAAGGTGAAATACAATAGAAAACCTTTCTTTAATGATGCTTAAAAAATTAAGTACTTCTCTGTTACTAAATGTGAGTATGTAAGGTTTTTCCCCAAAAACATCACTTCTGTATATGCAAGTTCTCTGCAGTTTAATTCTCCTCAGGCTGTATTCAGATGTTTTTCTCCCCCTTTTTTCCCCTTGCTTCTTATTTCACATCAGAAACAGTATTCACAACAGTTATGAAAGTTTTGTGAGGTATGCTTTATAAATAACAGGTCTGCTCTTCTCTGTTACCAGGCCTTGTTTACCCCAGCCAGTCCTATGGTTTTAATACCAGTATTGAAATTCAGTTTGTTCCCTTCCTCATCAGAACTTTTTCCATATGTTTAGTTTCAATAAACAACAGCAGAATATAAATAGAAAAAAAATTAAAAATTTTTATAAAACCAACCTAAAAACTATGGTTTTATTTAAAGATAGAGAAACAGTACATTTATTCTGGTCTCCTTCTAATATTTGGAGTACTGATAAAGAATACTCTATCAGAGCGATCCAAAGTGAACAGGAGTTGCTAAAATGCTATGTGTGGCCGATGTCACATGATCATTTGTTTAGTCAGAGACAATAAATAACATTACTTCCTGCAGCTTTTTAGTCACCTTTTCTGTTTGGAAGCTGAGATCTACAAGTCAAGAAACATCTGTGTGGCAAGCCTGTTCTTGGTTTCATGTGCAATTGTAATTCAAAGGTCTGCAGTATCAGGATGATGATAACTTCCATGGTATACCCTCAGAAAAAATGCTCCACTTAGAGAATATTGCCAAGCTAGAAGGATGTTCCAGAGCAGTTGCAATATGGAGAGTAGTTGAGTAAGAGCTGCTTAGAGGTTGTAGCTGCTCTACACTTGTATGCAAAGATACATCTGTGTGAGACAAATGCTGGGGTTTAGTGTTGTCCAGCACTATTTCCCTACAGGAAGGAGATGCTGTGAAAGTTAATTTATTACCTACCTTGCAATAGTGATAAACTCTAAATAAAGTTATCCCACCTTGTCTAAGCCAAATTTCCTTATGTAATGTTGTCATCAGTGACTTTTGGCTACATTCATTCAATATCCATATGTGAAGTTCATTGATGATTTTTGTCTGCTGTCCAGCACCCTCAGTCTAAGTATACCAAGATAGTAAAGTGCTATCTCTTATAAAAAATTTAATACTGAAATCCATCAACTTAATTTTAAATTATGGCAATTATTTTTAACTGTGCTGAAAAGGAGTCAGCTACTGGTTTACATACTCTGTATAAAAGTATGAACCCATTATCTCTGGTTGTAATATTTCTTGTTAAAGGTGTGCTCACAAGAGGACAACTAGGCCTTGAGGAAATCATCCACCAGTACATTCGTTATGATATGATACAGGAGGCAATTAATGTCCTCAGCACCATGAACTGGAACACGATGGGTCAGCGGTGCTTTGTCTGCCTGAGTGCCATTTGCAACCACCTCCTTAAACAAAAGCTTACACCAGCCAGAGAAGGTAACAGACTGTTTATATTTCTAATGGATTTCCGCGGTGTCTTGGTAATTCATGTGTGGATTATGACTATGTATTTATTGACTGTATAAAGAAGACAGTAGTGAGACTCCAGACAGGCAGCCAGATTATGGTGCTTCATAATCACATGTCGTTGTAGAAAAGTAATTTCAATAAAATCTGGAAATCTGGACCAATGCATTGGCTACATTTTAGTTTGTATCAATAGTGACGCTAAAATAATGCACATTGTTAAAAATATATATATATAAGTAGTAGGCATTACTTAATATACATAGCATTAGCATTATATTCTGTAACTTCATTACATTTATAAATTTAGCTTGTGTTACAGACAAAGGTTAGTTAATACAGACTTGAAATATTTGTGTTATATTCATGCTGAGACAGCACCAGCTTAAGGAGAGATGTTTTCCTGAAGTGGGGACAAGAGATTTTAGTATGTTTTTTAAGGCGCTTTCAAAGGGTCATTCTTTCATTACAAGATGCAAAGGCCTTGAATACACTATCCTCTGCTGCCTCCTTTAGGATTAAAGCATTTGTCCTTACTGTAATCTAGCCCCCTGCAGTAGTAGCTTGGGTCCCTCAGAAGAAATTATGAATGTTAAGATTAGCCCTGTCTCTGCTAAAGCCTGGTGTGGTGCCTTCCTCTTGATTTGCTATCTTGAAACTCAGTAGACTTCAAGATTTGAAGTGCCTTGATTTAGAGAAGGTGTAATCCTCCAGTCTAGCAGGCAGACAGCTGGAGACCAGGCATCTTTTGTGGGAAGAGAGAATACTCAGGATTCTGGTGTGTTTGATGATAGAAAAACTCCAAGGTGTCCTACATTGCTGCCAAACCATCAGCTATCCCATTTTGTGGGATCTGATTAAAAAAATCTCTGTGTTGCAAACACAACATATAAACTCTAAATAAAACATGCTTTGAAAAGGACCTGTGAAAAGGGCTGGCTAGGATACTCTTCTAAAAATATGTACATTATAAACAGATGTCTGTGTGTTTCCCCCATGGAGCTCCCTAACACTGTTTACAGAAGAAGGAATTTTATTCCATCCAGGAGTTATTCTATCTAAATCTAACAAATTTGGCATAGTAATTTGTTTTCTTTTTTATTAACAAAACCCAGTGGGACCTTTTATTTATAGTGATGGGGCAGTTATCTTTGAGATCTTTATCCTGCCTTCAACATCAAGCTGGGCTATTTAATGAACGTATAACTGTGCCAGTAGTCACTCATATTCCATGACAGTTGAAATATTTCAGAAGTTCAAAACATGCTGTCAAGAAAACAGCAATGGCAAGGGAGTATGGCTTGTTTTTCTATTTTAATCTAAACTGACTGCTGCTTTGAAATAAAATGCCTTTAAAGTTCAACTTATCTTACGATCTAGATTGGAGATAACACAAAACTAATTTACTAGCAGTTTGCCTGTGTAACTAACACAGTACTATTAGCACATTTAGTGCTATCAAGCCTAATAAAATCAAATGTAACTATCCTTGGAAATAAAGAGTAATTGTTACTAAATACAGAAATGCGTAGTTGAAACAAACATTAATAATGGCAAATCAATGAGATTCTGTCTGCCTAATGAGACAATAGATTATATTTTACTTGTAGAGCAACATAAATATACAGCAAATACTTATATAACAAATCCTACCTTTTATGCCTATAAGGCCTTGTACTACATTGTTGACTATGAAGCAAAAGTCAAAGAGCATAAATATTATTGATTATTTAATTTCCTTTCAGCTTAGCATGTGGAACACATAAGTATACCTTATGTTTACTTCTATTGTTTATAATTTTGTATTAAAAATTTATAGAAAAATGCCTAAGAGTTTGAGCTGGGGAGTACAGCAGTCAGAAAGTATTTAAAGAAGAGAGAACTTGTGTAACAAAAGGGCTTTATTTTATTGATTACAAGGGAGGTTATCCTGTTTCCTACCACTACATGCTGCCAAACCCTTAGGGTTTCTAGACCCTTTTATTTAAAATTTTTTAAAGGACTGTGGGCTGAAGGAGGTTCCTTAGACCTCAAGGCCATCACAAAGAGGGTTATGTTACCTGCTGACCTAACACAATAACCCCTGAAAAACTGAACTCCCTTGTTGTTTGCCTAAGAGGACAAAGACGATTTGAACTAATTGAGAGTTGATCTCTACTGGACAATCTTGTTCACACTGTATTAGTCTCATGAGTCACTTTTAGTTGTAGGCTGCTGGTGAGAACTTGATGTGTTATAGACTTCTTTATCCTTTTGATAGCTTTTGTTGCTCTAAGTCATTGTCAGCTGTGCCTCCAAGCCAAAGTTTATATGCACATTTCTGTTTGTACAATCTGTCATATTTTAATTTCATCTGTCCTTCAACAACATCACATTTCATCACTGTTTGAGGAATTTGACTGACTGCAAACATGAGCAACCTGTTGTAATTGAATCTAATTCACTTGTTTCATTGCTGTTTGAATTCCACAGCACAGCTTGAGGCAAGCCTTGGAACCTTTTATGCTCCAACAAGGCCTCTCTTAGACAGAACTGTGCTGGAGTACAGGGACCCCATCAGTAGATATGCAAGAAGGTTCTTCCACCACCTGCTCAGGTGAGTGACAGTTTCAGCTTCTATCAACTTAAAATTAATTGCATATTTCAATAACTGCCTACTTTAATGTGGTTAATGTTTTCTAAGAGGACCACCCCTGAAAAAAATGCATTAGTTGTTAATATTGGTTTAACTTGCACTTTGTTCCTTTCAAATAGAGTAATGCAGATAAAGTGTTATTCAGAGCTCTTCTGTCATCCATACACTTAAAATGAATCACCCTTTCCCATTTAGCTTGATAGAAAAAAAAGATACCATGCTTCTGAGAGATTAATATTCACCAGCTGCTTGCAGACTAGTTATAGAAAGAACTTTAAAACATGGAGAAAACACCGAGTTTAAAAAGATGCTAGAAAACAAAAGCATGCGGCATTGTCCAGGACATTTTTGTCTTCGCACCACTGAAATCTGAACATTTTGTTAGTCTCACTTTTAAAATTCTCATATGTAAATTCAGGTTCCAGTAATTTTCAATGCCATTAAAATAAGAGGATAAAATGCAATGCTGAATTTGTCTGTGAACTGTATAGAATCATAGAATGGTTCGGGTTGGAAGAGACCATAAAGATCATCTCATTACAACCCAGCCACCATGGTCCCACTAGGGACACCTTCCACTAGACCAGGTTGTTCCAAGCCCCATCCAACCTGGCTTTGAACATTTCCGGAGACAGGGCATTCGCAGCTTCTCTGGGCAACCTGTGCCACTGCCTTACCACCTCCACAGTAAAGAATTTCTTCCATATATCCAACCTAAATTTCCCCTCTTTCACTTAGTAGCCATTACTCCTTGTCCTACCACTGCCGTTCCTGACAGAGTCCCTCTCTGGCTTCCATGTGGGCTTCTTCAGATACTGGCAGGTTGCTATGGAATCTTCACACAACCTTCCCTTCTCCAGACTGAGCAGCCCCAACTTCCTCTCCTTGTCTTCACAGGGAAGCTGCTCTGATATTAGATGAGAAATAACAACAAATTCAGCAAGAATTTATAGTACATTGCTTTTTTGTTGTATTTTTTTCAACCCATTATAAATATTGATATGCAGCACTTCAACCTGTTCGCAAATATAGCTGTGATATTCCCTCTGGGAATCATCCAGTGGATAAAATAAGGAGAAATTACTTTCTGAATGATACAATGTTTGTAACATCTTGTTGAGAAGGAGTGTAGATGGTCATAGTGCCAAGACTGACGATACACCTTTTTGCAGTGATTCATCCAGATTGTATATACATGGCTTTGCATGGGCAAAGCAAGTTACTTTGATAGCATAGAATGTGCTTTTTTTTTCAAATCTAGAAGACAAGTATTCTACATTGTCTTCTATGTTTTGAGTCTGAAGAGGATCGTCTTCCTGGTGAACAGGTCCATTCCAGTGGGAAAATTATTCCTTGTAGAAGAATGATCCAATATTTGCATAATATGTGCCAGTCCTTCACTGGAGTTTTCTTAACACACATGGCCACAACAGTGGGTACAAAATTCTGTTATTGCCTTTCTCCTAGAAACCAGCAGGGAAGATGCTGTTGTGGCAGTGGCCAACTGGCTGTGGGCCAGTTGCCTGCAGAGGACAGATGCAGGAAAAATGCCTCGGAGATTGCTGAGAGGTGTAACTCTAGTGCTCTTACATCTGCAAGAGAAAGGTGTGTTCCCTCTGACTCAGGGTTTGCTTCCAAGTGCTAGCAGGCATGCAGAGGCATGGGGCCCTGGCTGAGCTGCCAGCCCTTGAGGCTGCAGCTGAAACACTGACTAAATCCTCCTAAAACAAGAACCTTCAGTGTCAGAACGCTGCCTGGACAGCGTAGGGCACAGCAGGAGGTGTGCATGACAGTCTCCTCATGTATTTTACCTCCCACTGTAAAGCAGCCCTTGAACAATCTACAGTTGTGGCAGTTTTCGGAACAAATGTGTTATTTTGCTGTTTTCCTATTTTCAAAGGGATTTGTATTCAACGGAATCAAAGTGATAGGATCATGTGATTGCTGCAGAACAGATGGTAATGCTTAAAGCTTATCTCAGAAGACATAATCTAAATACAAAATTAAATGTTCAAATATGGGAGATTTATCTGATAGAAAGCAAGAAAATGATGTTCAGAGCTGATCATTATTGCATTAAAGTGGCTGTGCCTTAATTGGTGTTTATTTCCTTTTAGAAGTTTTCTTAAGTGACTAGAATGATTTAAATGTAGGCTAAGCAGAGAGAACGACAGATTTGTTGGGGAATGGTAAACCATGGTTCTGGGTGAGTGAATGCCATCCAGGCATGATGCAATGTCTAGGAGGATCATAGGGAGGCACAGTGCCCACTAATTCAGACACATGAAAGTTACAGCTGCTGCTATTGTATCTGTCTGTGATAGACTAGCATGGCAAGGCACTTCTGCCAGCCTGATTTACAGCTGTGGGTTCAGAACAGGAGAAAAGTGAAAAGGGAATTATACTCCTGCCTTCTCAGGTCACCATGTTATGCCTATGAGTACACTGAAAATGGGGAGTTCCTCCCGCTACCTGTTTGTCACGGAAAGCAAGGTTGGTGACATGGAAGAAATATAGAGGTGCTGTTCACCACTGCAGGGAGAAAATTTGTGTGGCCGAAGCTCAGCTGGAGCTGAAGCTGTCCAGAGCTGTGGGAGACCATAAAAACAGGGTTTTTAAATACATCAATATCAAAAACCAGTGCAGAAGTAATATCAGCCTGTTACAGGATGAGGATGGTCACCTCACAAACAGGGCCATAAAGCAAAGATGTTTAGTGCTTTCTTTGTCTCTGTCTTCAACACCAGTGATGGGGTAAGGGGCTCCCAGCTCCTGAACTGAGCCCTGAGGACCATTCCAGTGCTCCAGCTGGACCCCCATGAGTCTGTGGGGCCTGCTGGGATTCATCTGAGAACACTCCAAGAGCTGGCTGATGTCATTGTGAGGCCTGTCTCCATGATTTTTGAATTGTCTTGGGAATCTGGAGAGGCCACAGAAGCTGGCAGACATTGTCCCAGTTTTCAAGAAGGACAAGAAGGATGACCGTAGAAACTTCAGTCCTGTCACATTCACTTCAGTGACTGGTAAATTATGGGGAGGATTATTCTGGGAGGTATTGAAAAGCACCTGAAGGTCAAAGCACTCCTCGGTCACAGCCTGCACAGCTTCATGACAGCAAAGTGTTGCTTTTATCACACCTGATTTCCTTTTATGGCAGGGTAACCCAGCCAGCTGATCCAGGGAAGCCAGGTGATGTTATGCTTTTGGATTTCAGTAAAGCTTTTGATGCTGTCTCTCCTGGGATCCTTCTGGACAAATGTTCATCCCCCAGCTGGATAAACACATCCTGGGATGGGTGAGCTCACGGCTGGAGCACAAAGGGTTACACTGAATGGGGTGACATCAGACTGGGGATCTGTCACTACTGGGGTTCTGCAGGGCTCCATCCTTGGCCCTGTGCTCTTCAACATCTCCATAAATGACCTGGACACAGGACTGGGAGGGACACTGAACCAGTTCACAGACAATACAGAAGGGCAATACAGAAGTCAGGGAAATGTCACAGACAATACAGAAGTCAGGGAAATGCTGCAGAGAGACCTCAACAAATGAGAGGACTGGGCAGTCACCAACCATATGAAGTTTAACAAGGGCAAATACCAGATTCTGCACCTGGGATGGTGCAGCCCTGGATGTACAGACTGGGGAATGACAGGCTGGAGAGCAGTGCCATGGAAAGGGACCTGGGGATCCTGGTTGATGGAGAGTGGTGCCCTGGCAGACAGAAGGTCACATGGTTCGTTCGGCCTGGAGAAGAGGAAACCAAGGGAAGAGGGAAGACCTCATTGTGGTCAGCATTCTCATGAGGAGAAGTGGAGAGGCAGGCACTGATCTCTTCACTCTGGTGACCAGTGACAGGACCTGAAGGAAAGGCCTGAAGCTGTGCTGGGAGAGGGTTGGGTTGAATATTAGGAAGAGGTTTTTCACCTAGAGGGTGCTTTTACACTGGAACAGGGCTCCCCAGGCAGTGGTCACAGCACCAAGCCTGACAGAGCTCAAGGAGTGTTTGGACAGTGCTTGCAGGCACAGGGTGGGATTCTTGGAGCTGACCTGTGCAGGACCAGGAGCTGGATTTTCATGATCCTTGTGGGTCCCTTACAACTCAGGATATTAGATATTTCTATGATTCTATTATTTTATTTATTCACTTTTTTACCCTTTTTCATTTAGCACTGAATACTTGCAGGCTAGTTACAAATAGCTAATGCATGTCTTCAGAGTGATGTGTCTGTATGACTAAACTAGAAGACTTGGATGCAGAAGCCCTGTAAACTGAGACTGTAAACTTAATGCAGCATTAGGGGGCATTTGTTACTGTCTTGTGAGTGTGAGGAGACTAAAGCAAAGTCATCATTTTGTACCCTAGTGCAGCAAATGGAGGAAGCATAGTGCTTTCTAAATTATGTGCAGTAAAATTGTGGCTGATATTCTAAAAGTATTTCTTGGCATGGAGTAGGCCTTCTGCAGTTCATCTGGGCTTCAGAAAGAGCTAGCAGCAGATTCACAGAAGTTAAACCTAGTAGACAAGGAATTAAGGAGAAGAGCTCATAGATCTGGTAGGAAGAGTCAGAGAAGTGGGGTTAGGAGCATGAGTAAAAGACAAGGTGTTGGGGACAAAGGTCTGAAGGCAGGTGTGGGAATGTACAGTGTCCTGCAAGAAGGGCAGAATGGCAGCACAGAGCCAAATGGGAGAAGACAGCTTAGGATGTGTGTGGTGGACTGTGGAGGAGACCAGACACATCAGGGATGGACAGGGAAGGGTGGAGTCTTTCATACAAGATTAAAACATTAAAATGCTTAAATATTTCAAGATCTAAATCTGAAAAATGTTCATATAAACAAAAGGTTTCACTCCGCTCTCCAGCTTTCCTTTGAATACCCCACCAATCTGCCTTAAGCCTTTTTAGAAGGACCAGCTCATGGGAGAGAAATATTAATTCATTCTACATGCTGAGACAGTCTTTGACCTGCCTACTGTGTCTGCCAAAAAAGTTCCATTTATTGTTGTACTTTTAAAGATATGAGTGTCTGTATTTACTAGAATTGAGAAATACAATTACCTTTTCAGAAGGTATTCTCACCTAGTAAAAATCATGTGCCAGTGGTTTTACTCTTTACTGTAGGCCAAAAGGTTGTATGTTCAGTTGAAAATAACCAGGGACGTCTATTTTCACATTTTCAGGGAGATTATAGTCTATCTATATAGTCTATCTATATCAATGAGGTCAGTTTCTAAAAAATGCTGAATGCAGTGATGGGAGATTCCCTTTTTAGGCATGAGGGCACTTTAGAAAGAAGATGGTCCATCCAAGCTGAGATGGGCAAAGGAACACTGACAGCACAATTGAAACAGATTGCAATTAGAAGGAAGGAAAATTCTTTGCAATATATTGGATTCAGCCATGTTATTTGTATCCATCATTATAAAAGCTAAGTTCTTAAATTTGCAAACCACACATCATCTTCAGCTTCCACCAAAATAGAAGCTTATAGCTTTGCAGGCCCTGAATGTAAAATATGGAATACCTCCAAAAACAAGCATTCAGTATACAAAATTAAAATTAAAGGCCTCTTAATTATATGCCAGGGATCCATTACAACAGTATTTATGGAAGGAATAATTATTTTCCCTCTAAATCCTTATCTATAATTAAAAAATACAGGAACTGAATTACAAGTACAGAAATGTATCTTAGGTGTTCCTTGCCACTTCAGTAGCACTCTGGTATTTCATTATGATGTCACTGCTTATAATAATATAACGCATTATATCATTATGTAAAATGTTGAGCAGAGGTGGATTTATTGGGAAGCCTTGGGGAGCTGTAACCTCCCTTTTTGCCCCCACCCTTTTGCCAAGCGTATTTGTGTGATGAGGGAGTGGCTGCAGCACCTCCTGCCTCTGTCTCACAGCCTCGTGTAGCCGTGTAGGGAACATGGAATGGGATGGAACCATTTTTCACTCGTTAACTGTGGCATCGCTGACTCATGGCTTAGCTTCACTCTGATCAAGCATTTGTAAATTGTACTTGTCATATTTTCTAATGCATGAAATTATCTTGTTTGTTTGACATGTACACACTGGCACAAGCTGCTCTGTTGTGTTCCATTTTTTGAGTGAGAAAGCAGGGCTGGAAAGTAAAGTCTAAAATGCAGTGCAGGAGTTGCAGAATTAAGATGCAGCCACAGTTCTGTGGTTCTGCTGTGCCCTTTCCTCCTTTGTAGTTTTGTTTTTTGTATTTGTGAATACCCAGTTTAAGGATTATTTTTCTTTTTTTTTTTCTACATGGAAAAATACTAAGATTCAAAAGCACTTGCACCTTTCAATCTGATCATTTCATTAAGAGAATGTAATCTGTTTTTTTTTTCTCCCCATAGTACAAATATATTTAACTACAAAGCAAATCTTTGTTGTAAATAACAACATAGTGCTTTTTCATCTTTCAAGAGAAAAGTGCAACTCTGATCACATTCCCTGGTAGAATTTCGGATGGATTCATGAAAGATTCTCCTTTGTATGAATCCAAAAATGAGAACCTCCACCATGTTTTTACTTTTGCTGTTTTCACTCCTTCACAAATCTCAGAAGTGTTTTACTCTTCGTAGTGTTCCATGTGAGATGCTACTGGGTAAATGCAAAAAATTATCTTCATATTGGGCAGAACATTCTTCAAGTGCTATCTCTTTGCACACAGGACTTGATAGGACTCCTTTGTAAATAAACATTCTTAAAGAAGATGAGAAGGTAAGTGGTCATTAGCATCAGGGAAGACCTGCTTCCAGCCACCACTGATCTTTATGAATCACTTCACTATTCAAGAGTTCTGAAGTGCACTTCTATACTACAAGACATGATGCCTGGACACAGACAGTTATCACTTAAGTCCAAGGCAGCCTTTGAAAAGCTAAAATAAAGCTCTTTTGCCCTGCAGGTGCATCACTAATGCAGTACTAACTACCCCTTGGTAAGCAGGTTCCTGTATCACTACACTGCAATCTCCAAAGTAGATATTCACTGTGAGTATTTCCATCTTAAATAGGACCCTAAATCAAAGGTGAAAAAAATGCCTCAGCTCCATAGGAATAGTTCTCAATCCCATCTGCTGCCAACTGTATGGAACTGAGAGACAGAGTGAGCAGAGAGCTTTTATGATCCTTTTTAAGTGCACCCTAGAAGAAGAATTATAATTATATTGGTACATAGTGTGTCACAAAATATGTATAAACATTAATGATGACATGGTTGACGACTAAGAATGTCTTTTATATTCATAAGGTAACCTATTAGGCATTAAATTATGCCTTCAGATAAAATTATCATTGATGGCAGTCAGGTTCTCTATGGTGGCCACATGAACAGAATTCATCTCTATGGGAGTAAGTTCAGTAGTAGCGTTTTCACTAAAGTAGCACCTTCTGGAGAGGACTTTGAAGAGTCATTTTTTGTCATCTTTTGAAAAGCGATCAAAATCAAAGGTTTTCATATTACCACAGCACTGATAAATGAGAATTTATGTTGCTGTGATGGAACTACACATGAAAAGATTCCCCTGGTCGTGCTTCTTGACCTGTTTTAGAAACAAGAAATAAAGGCACCTATTTAATGGAACTACGTTATTTTTGCAGTTAAAGAGGTTAAAGATCTCATAAAAAGTTTAGACTGTCTTTGCTTCAGTCCTATCTTGTTAATGATTTTATTTCTTAAACCAGCTCCAGCACAGTTTTCAATTTCAGTCAGATACTTTGATGCTACAGGAATGATTCTAGCATTTAATTCTCTGGCAATGATTACAATGTAAGAAATAATGAGCAAAATATTGGGGTGGGGGGACAGCGAATTACATGACATAATTGCTTGAGAACAAAATGCCATGAAGATAAACCATGACAAATTGCTGTCAGAGATTTGGGCAAGATTTGCCGTTCAACCTAATGGGAGAGACATTACTAGGAGGATAGGAAGAATGGCCCCTTAGACACACTTAGAGCAGTCCCAGAGCTGCTGTAATCTGGAGCCACTTTGCACAGCCAGCAGCAGATGCAGTTTGGTGGCCCAGAGTGCCAGAAGTCATCCAGTTCTCGGCTACGTCCCCACCTATGGGACTGCACTAGAAAAAAGGAACACAAAATAGCTACACTGGACTGCTATTGTTTGTGCCAAATCTATTCCCACATGCTGGTTAATCTGACTTTGATATTGCTACTTTCAGAAGCTGAGCCCACATTGAGACCACTGTTGTGTTGTGTAACTGATAATCTGCCCTCATAAGGTGGCTTTTTCCTGCTATATAAGCTGTGCAATTTCCCTGAAATCTTGGGGGCTTTGGGCACACACTGAGTGCAGAAACAATGCAAATATATCATATTCTTGGACAAACCTCTCAAAAATTAGTTCTTAGCAACATATCTCCATCCTTGAGCAGCTGTTGTAAGCTTTCCCAGGTCATCTATTTCTCCCTCTCCATCAACTCTACCTAGTCACTAATAGCATCTTCTTTTAGAGTGACACTCAAAAAAATCTCTAATTTGAGGTCCTGATCAAGAACTGAATTTAGGATTTTTTTTTTCTTTGAAGTTTTTACAGATCAATTCATGTCTCATCTCTCTACCAAGACACTTTTTCTCCATTCATCTTCAGTCTTCTTGAGCCCCACTATTACTCTTCCCTTTACTGTATGTGGACCACCTGGCAATATTCTGTTGTGAACTCAGCTCATCAGATCAGAGTTTTCTCTCACTCCCTCAGAGTTTTTTCTGACTTTTCTCCCATTTCCATCCAGTGCCCTGCAGGAAGAGCTAACTGAATAGTCAGACAGCCCTAGGCTTCCTGTCTTTAAATGCAGATCTGCCTTTTATGGTTCTTCAGAACCCAAGAGCCTTTGAAGGAAAGAGCACCAAAAGGAAAATTTAGAAAAAAGTCAGCAATAGTCATTTGTCCAATAAACGGATGCAGTGTCTTGGAGGTGCACCTCTCATGCCTTAATAATGTAGAATTTATGTGTCCTACATGCTCATCTGGGCTTCCTCTGGAGTTAGGATAAAGACATGGGCACCCAAAGGATAAGTAATTCCATTGAAGGGAGATATCTCAGATAAGCGTGAAGAGTCAAACGTCAGTGCCTATCCCTATCAATTAACTACAAAAGGAGCCTACCTAATTAGCTTAAATTAGCCATGTAAAGGTAAGCTGTTTGAAGATAAATGGAATGATTTGCACTGTAAATGTCTAGCTCCTGTATCACATTATTACTGGCCAGTTAACAGAAAGATCTTAGATGCTCAGATAGTTTCTGTAATAGAATGAGAGAGGCACATAGACTAAAAAAGATATATCAAGAAAGTTTTACAAAAAGATACAAAAAGCAGGCAGGCAAGTAGAACTCTTTAAAAAATCTCCTTTTTACCAGTTGGCCAAGATCAGAGAGAATGGGGGTGTTTCTTGGTTTACACTGGTAAGTGTTGAAGTATCAAATAGAGATAGATAAATAGTAATATATGACCAACACTAGGTAAAATTAATTCAGAATTTCTAATGCTAGTAAAGGATAAAACATCTGAAATACTGTGGTGTGTAACCTCTCATTTAGAATGACCTTAACACCTGAGGACAAAACCAGGGAAAATATTAAGTTAGTTTTCAAAATGATCTGGAGAGACCTTGGAGAACTATGCCCTGTAAGTCCAGCCTCTGTACCAGTGAAATTAGTAGAAACTATGTTTTAAAAATGTGTGGACATACAGACAAATAACATATTGGGGGAGAATCAGCAGGATTTCTGTAAAGGCAAGTCACATTTCAAAACTCAAATTCTTTGATGTCAGCAATCATGTGAGTAATGGCTATCCAGTTGCTACTGATGAAAGTTTGACCATTGAAGACCTTTTTGGAAGGTCTCTCACCAATACGTCTTAAAGAAACTAAGCTGCAACAGGATTAGAGGAAAGCTTCCCTTTCATAGATAAGTAATTAATTAAAAGGTAAGAAAGAGAGTAAGAGTAAATGGTCAGTTGGCATGGAGGTCACCAGTGGAAATTATAAGTATAGCAGATCTGTTCTTGTAAGTAACCTGGCAAAGGAGCAGACAGTGAGCTGCCAGCATTTGCTAATGCCACTAAATTATTGACACTAGTAAAGATAGGACATGCTGTGAAGAGCAGCAAAAGGGCTTCACAGTATGCACTGACATAGTGTCAAAATTGAAGGTAAAATTAAATGTAAATAAATTCAAAGTGAAGCGCTTTGTACACAGTAGTGTGTGACTCCAAACTTCATGTGTAACCTGATGCAATCTGAGCTCAACATTATTCTGGAAGAAGAATTTGGTCCTATTACTCTACATCTATAAAATATTTCAGGGCTCAGCTGAAGTACAAAAAGCACATTGCAAACTAGGAATTCTTAGAAAATAACTAGACAAGAAAACAGTGAACTTCAGTACATGTGAATTTTATGTGTAGTTTTGGAGTCCCACAATCTGTAAAAGGATATAGTAGAACTCAAAAAGGTTTAGGAAGGGCAGCCAGAATGATTAAAGGCATGAAACAGCTTTAGTGAAAGGAATGGCTAAATGGACTAGAACTCCTTGACCTAAAGAGGAGCAGCAGAGATAGAGATCTATTAAATTGTGAGTGTTAGGGAGAAAGAGCACAGTAAATGACTGCTCACTGCTTCTTCTAATACAAAAATAGAGGTCATCAAGCAAAGCTAACACGTGGCCATTTCAAAATATAGTGATTCTTCACATAACATATAATTAAAATATGAACCTCCTTACCACAGGATGTTGTGGATGATAAAATTGTATGTGAGTTCAAAGGCAAGGTTCAGAGACGAGGAATTCACTGAGGAACACCAGCCTGGAAACCACCTCTGGCTCAGCAAATCCCTGAACCACAAATCGTTGGAGACTGGGAGACTACTTAGGGAAGTATCACCATAGGCTTGCCTTGTTCTAATATTCTCTCCCAGCTTATGGTAAGGGATTAGGTCAGGAGTGCCTTCAGTCTCAGCAAAAGGCTGTTTCTCTGTTTTATGTTCTGGACATGATGCTGTGCAGAAAAAGCACATCAGACTCAATAGTTTTCCATTTGCTCCCTCAAAAAATGTGCCAAAATTCATACAAAGTTCCAGACAATATATTGTCTGTCTCTTCCGTGGCTGTATTTGCTGCAGTGGAGCTGTTATGTGTGGGAATTGCATGAGCATTACCACTGCATTACTTTATTATAAAGAAATAATTTGGTTGTTGACAAACATAGATGGAAAAGGTAAATATACTTTAATGGACCCATAATTCAGCAAGTAATTCAATATTTGGCCTTTCACCATGATTCTGTAAGTAGATATTTATCTTTAGGCAGCCAGCTTTAGAAAATATTGAGCTAATATGTTTTCTCCAAGAAGTCTTAGCACTAAAAAAGCACATCTTATCCAATGTCAGGCATGAGGGAGAATTGGCCCTGTACCTCATAGAAAACCAACGAGGAAAAGGGCCTGTTCATCTTAACTTTAATACCAAATTTCCATCTGCTGCAGCTCGAAATTGCAGAGATATCACATGTACACAATAGGGATTTATTATAAAGGCAGCAACTCATCCTTAACCACAGCAATGATACTGGGCCTCTGTTATATAGCTGTCTTTAGTGTGTAGACATGCTGATATGTTTGCGCAATAAAATCCAGCTTTCAAGACATACTGTTAAGTTTACATGATCACCAGAGTGAGAGGGATAAAGCTGGAAAAGAAGAAAAGCAGAAGCGAATTAATGCAATAAAGGCTAGGATTTAACAGACAGGGTTGAGTAAAATAAATGTGAAACAACAGGTGTCACTGACTCTTATCAGCATTTTTAATTAACACCTGTTTTTAGCCCAGAGTACTTTGGAAGAGTATGTTGGAGTGTGTCTGTATTTAAAGATAAAGATACGCTGTTGAGAAGTTACTAAGTAGTGAGAGGTTGGAGGAATGAAGAGGTTTGGGGGTGGGGGAAGCCTCTGTTTGCTGGGTGGATGTTGGTTGCAGCTTAGAGAAACCTGAAGGAAAGCCATGATGATAAAATTGCAAGGTAGGGAAATTCTGCTATGGCAACAAAATATATGTTCTCTTGAAGGAAAATGAGTATGAAAAGGAAATAAGAAGTGTAGGAAATTGAAAGGAAGTACAGATTACAATGAAAGACAGGATCTAGTTTTAAAAGATACAAATTGCAATAGTTTCAATTTATGTAATAATATTTTATGATAGTAATAAATTTCTGTTATCCAGACTTTTATGGCACCTGCTCTGGAAAATTTTGGAGCACTTGTCAGATGTGAAAGAATTCTCATTCACAGTAGGAAGGGGATGCAGTCATACTTTTCAGTGGCCCATCCTACAAGAACCCAAGCCAACGTGAATGACCAGCGTCACATGGGAAGTGTGTGGCATAAATGTTCATAGAATCAAGATCTTTAAACAAATGTTTCTTCAATGTAGGTATGATGCTGGTTTATAATTAATTTGAGCAAAGTTCAACATATAAGTGACATATCTTTCTTTATAACTAGACCCCCTGCTTTTTCTAGAATATTTCATGTATCTTAACTGTTTCTTGCTAAGTATGTATTTTAAAGGTTTAAATGATCCCTTATTATTAAACTACTTCATTCAAAAAATAACTTGGTTTACTTGAAAAACTGACTCAAAATTCTGTCCTTAGAAGAAGTGTGTAAGGCAGAGTCACCTGAACTATTTCACTCAAAAATACATACTGCTTTCCTATAGCAGAATATCATCCTAGAAGATAGGAATCACATACAAAGATCATTAACTTTTTTAATGGTTGGTTTGGGAACAACCTCAAGATTCAGAACTAGTTAAAGCCCTCAAGGGCTTTCTCTGGACCATAGAGTCATTCTGTCTGGCTCCCCTTATTAGCTTTCTCTTTCTTCCTATTTTTTTATTTTGGTTTGATTGTTGCTTTCTTGCTTCAAACCAGAGGGGACCCTTTGATGTGAAGGGCATTCAGTTCTATGCCCAACAATCTATAAAATTATGGATGGACTTCCTTTACGTCAGAGATATGTAACTTGACAATATCTTTCAAGTGACTGAAATTTTGGGTGCCTTGAGATACTTGTATTTTTGTATTTGTATACTGTATTTTCTCACAGTTATTCTCTGACTTACCTGAGACCTATTTGTGTACGACCTTTGAAAAGTTCCATTCCATAAGGAATTTCTTTTTAAACAAGTCACTCGGGCCACAAATCCAGCACTTCACTTAACATGCCCATATTTAGGGCCCATGGAAAATTATAGGTCATAAACCCATGCATTAATGCTTTGCTAAGTCTGGGCCTGAAGGGATGTATAGATTATGCCTGGACAACCTTTAGAGCTCCTACATCTAAAATACAATTTAGGATACAATTTAAGAGATTATCCCCTTGACTCCACACACATAGACCCAGTGGCTGTTTTTCCATTAGCCTTTGGTGTGCTCTGCAGCATTTTCTCTTCGTCGGTATCTTAGAAGGTAACGAGGCTGTGAACCCTCCTCAGAGGTTTGTGTGTCCTGTTCAAAGGAGCTCATAACCTAAAAGCATAGTGGCATAACAGCTGCAGGTTGGCAAAATAATACTGCTGGCATCTCAGAGGGTGGAGCTTTCCAATGCATCCATTGATCCTTCTAACCACTCTCCTACTAACTTCCAGAATCATTGGGGAATCTCAGCCAATTTAACAGAGGGTAGAAGTCTCAGAAATAAGCAAATGCCTGCAAGTTTTGTGAAAATCAGCAACCAGTTGGGGTTAAATAGAATGCAGGAGGTTATCTGTGTCCCAAAAAGCTACAGTGAAAGTTCAGCAGATAGAAGCTCTGCCAATCAAGACATGTGCCGCGGAACACCGAGCATGGTCCACATGGCCTCTTGTTCAAACCTTGGTTGGGAGGGGGCTGTGGATGCCCTGCTGGGAAAAGGACAGTGTTGTCTCTAGGATGTTCTGGCAGGGTACAGGACATGTATGTTCCTCTGGGAACAGGAAGAGTTACTGTGCTGAGCCTGTGTAGGAGGAAGCACAAAATAAGTTCTTTGGAGAGTTCCTGGTCTTCAGGCTGCATTCAGTTTTCTACAACCACCTTATTTAAAATAGGGCGTCCTACTGAACTCATTAGGGTAAAATCATTTTGGGTTTTGGTTGACTTTTACTTAAAGTGAGTTTCTTTGGTTGTTTATCTGGGTTTTTTTAAAGAAATGTGAGATCTTGATGTATTTATTCCTCTCCAGGAACTCTTAAGTACCACTTTTTCAGCATTCAATATAAAATGCAGGATATAAACCTTTGACTAATACTATACGTTATATACAATGGATTACACAGCAATCTAAGTCTTCAGAATTTACTGAAAATTTACATTAAAGTATCTCATTGGAGCTCAATAGAATTTCAGGGTTGTCATTTTAAGGACCATTACGCATGAGAATTTTTCCTGTAAAATGTATAAGTCCTTTTAGCCCTGGTTTTGTAAATAGGCTCTGAAGCTGACATACAGCTACATGCCTAAATCAGTGGTGTTGTGTTCAACAGTTGGTGAAAAACTAATCTGTTCCCATTTAAATCAACCACTTAGCAACCCAGCCACGCAATTTTTAGGTTCTTTAACCTGATAATCTCTAATTATTCTGGCTTGGAATTCCAACAGAATGGGGTTCAGAGTCATTTTGCAGATGTTATTCTTTTTTGAATATTGTCTAATTTAAAAGGAAAATATTTCAGATAATAACAACATATTTTGAGGGGGAAAAAAGCATGAAAACCATTTCTGTTCCAAAAATTGCTGATATGAGAATTTATGAGGAAACAGCTCCTTTTATGAATAATTATTATTATTGTGTTTAAGAAATGGGCAAGATGCCTAGAAATTGAATGAAAGAATGAGCTATTAAATTGAAATATTAAATGAAATAACTGAATTAAAAGTGATCATGTAAACCCAGCAGTAAATGTTGGGAGCTGTAGCTGATTGAACATATTTTCATCATCTGTTTTGTATGCTTAAATACAATTGCTTGATGTAAGGAAACACTTGATTGATATTCTGAATACTTTAAAATCTGCATATGCATCATGGAATACTGAACAATTAAAACTTAATTTCAGTGTAGTTTGATTACATGTAAATTATTTCAATATTCATTTTTTCCTGTTCTGTTTGCTCAGTGCATATTTAATATCCACTTTTTGAATGCATATCACTCTTGATTGGACTGTGAGATGAGGAGGACTCTGAAATTTCTTCCATTTAAAAGGATTGCCTTATAAATATTATTTGTGCCACAGCTCTTCCCCTGCAGATTATTTTCTAAATGTTGTGTACTCTTATTGAAGACAAGGAAAAAGCTGCTGCAGCCCTCCTTTATCAGCCCAGCACAAGGAATATGCTTACATGGTCGATGAGCATGTCTAAGAAGGCTTGTTGGTTGTAACTAGTCCCTAAAGAAATGTTTCCATCTTTTCTGCACTATATTGCTTGCCTGCATGAGCTCCCTCTCCCTTCCCTTCCTCCTTCCTCCACGTGATTTTTATTTTATTTTCCTGGTTCTTGGAGGTCTTACAAGACACTTGAATATTATGGTTAAATATTACAAGTGTTTTCAATTTGACAATTTTCAGTCTGAAAAATGTATCTCTACCTCTAAGTGACCACATTCAATTTAGGAGTTGTGGGATACAGATTAAAACATTTTGCCTTTTTACATATTTTTTTACATTTTCTAAAAACCAAAGAGACTTCTTGTCCCTTCTCTGCAGGCTGCAATCCATACACATTTTTTTGATCAACAGTGTTTCAAATTACTGTATTTCTGAACATCCAACAGAAGGAAATCCCAGGCATTTGATTCCCTTATTATTTATGCCAGTGAACAGAATAGCCTTTCGGAAGTTACAGATAACATTATATTTTTTATTACTTATTTATTTTATTTTATTTTGTTTTAAAATTATTTCCCAGCATCTTTTAGTTAAGTCATATTCCCAAAATACAGGCAGGCAGCAGGTTTGTCACTTCACCATGGTAGGCAAGTCTGGATTCCTCTCTGCCGTGACCATTTTTGACCTCCATGCCTATTGTTATATTAGTCCCATTTCCCCTTGATTTCCTTGCCCATACTAACAGAAATTTTTTATACTTTTTCAGTATACATACAGAAATGCATATAATAACAGTATTCTTTACTTATGTGAGAATTTGAAGTTAATATTGTATCTACTAAATGGCTTGCAGGGAAATGTTTTCCTATGTGTCCTACATAGTTAATTGCAGTTTCAGAGTTCTAATCTTGAAGGTCATATTTCTATTGCCTGTCATTTTGACCAAACAAGCGGCTGAACTTCATGGTTTGCAGGTGGATTTCCTTATCTCTCTTTTTCAAGAGACATATAAGTCTTGATTGCTGGAGTTATTGTGAACCAAGCAATAAGAGGCAAGGAGGAGGAGGGAGTGGGAAGACACTATTCAACACCAGAGCCCTGGAGATTCCATTTTAGAGAGAAAATATTGTACCTGGTGACTGTAGCACGAGAACAAAAGGGGGAAGGTTTTACTTGGGGGGTATTTTGTCTGAGGAGCTGATAAACTGTTAAGTGAGTGTGCTAACAACAGTAAGAGATCTTCCTAGGATAAAGTATGCTTATAAAACAGACATTATTAGCTTGAGGTTGGTCTCATGCTATATAGACCTCTCTCTAATGGTTTCTGTACATTAAAATCCACGAAACTTTCATAACAAAGGGTTTCAGAATGACAGTTATCTTCTTGTAAAGTTAGGTTAAAAAATGCTGGATGTTCCTGACTGATTTCATACTGCTGGCCTAAGTAAAGCAAAAAAAAAACTTGTCACTCTTCTTTGTAACATCTGCCTTCTTTTAAAGCAATTCAATTTATAATAATTTATGAAGTAACTGTGGTTGTTATTTGCAACACTCTTGGTTTGTGAAGAGCATCTCTTAGTTTTTTTTTCCCCTTTTTTTTTTCCTTAGTACAGATCTGAAAATTATGAGTTAACATCAAACTTTTATGAATAGGGGCCATAATGAGACTGAAGTATGTATGTTGATTAAAGGAAAAATAATTGAAATCTTTGTGAAACTGCAAAGAAGTTACAGCTTAAGGCCATGATTCTGTTCTGCAAATCAATCAAATGAGAAAGTTATTTTCTATTTTTTGGTTGCAGGCATTTTTTCCTTGGCTAAAGCAAATGTCATTCAAATAGTCTATGTAGTGATAACTTTGGAAATACAAAATAATGATACAGACATTCCTTTTAGCCAGTCACATTGCTGGTTTCTGTTCAGTTTCCAATTTCCTCTCTAAGTACTGTGTATTTAATCCATAATGGAAAAAAAATATGCCAGGAAAAAATATAAACATGAGAGCTGTTCAAGATACACATATTTTAACATTTATCTATTTTTCTTGATTAAAGTATAGCTTCAAAAACATCATTGCAAAATCATGTATTTTGATGAATAATCTGTCATAGTTGAAAACTTCAGATACGCAGACAGGCATGAGAAAGTGGGGGTGCACTGCCTGTTCCCTGGCGATCAAGAGGTTAACTTTAATTTATCTCTTCCCCCTCCCTTAAACTGGTTCTGTGAGGAGGGCTGCAAATTAGTACTTGGAAGGCACAGCAGGGAGATTAGCTTTAGGGAGGGAAGGCTCCCCACTCCAGCTCTTAGGAACCTCACCTGGAGAGTGCATTTCCTTTTCTACTTAAGCTAACATATTATGCCTTCTTGTCACGAATGTTATTCCTTGAGGAAAAGTCCTCTCTGGTTCTATCTTGCAATCTGATGAATCATTCCAAGTGTGTGGTAGAAGAGAGGAGAGCGATAAGGCTGTAACAGGAGGGAGCCAGGAAACCGCTGAGTCTGTGGCCGGGAACAGGAATCCTGGTGTGGTGCATCATATGGGATTACTTTACCCAGCCAAGGGAAGGAGGATTCCCATCTTTCCTCTTGTTCACGCTGGCCTGAGGAGGAGCTGCAGCACTGTCCACTGTTTCTTATGACACCACCAAGGTACAGAGCTGTACAAATTCTGGCATCCATGTGATGCTGTCTGACAATATTCATTTGACAAACACAGCCTACACCTTTCTAACCCTGAGAAATCACAATTGCTTTTTTCCCCCACTGGGGCAAAGAAGTCATCTCCTTCCAAACCTCAAGTGTCTACAACTGATCCATTGTTGAAATTGTTAATAGGTGGAAAGGGAAATTTACCCACTTTGTAATGGGACAAATACAAAATCGTCCTATATGGAATCAATCTTCTACCTCCCAGCTGAAATAAAATTGGGGTATTTGCATTTCTAAAACTAATCACCACACCAATTTTTGTAGCTAATTTTAAACAGTTAAAAATGTGCAATAGAGGAAAATGTGTACAGATAAAATCACTTTCTCGTGATACAATGTCACATAATGGTTATCTATGCCTAGTAGAAGAGAGACATTAGCCCAATGCAGAATTTTGCATTGGGATTAGCATTTGCCAGTGCAATGTTGATTCAACCAGATCTGATGGGACTCAACACCAAACCACTTGGTGAAGGTTTTAAACAATGAAGAAGGTTAAGGGTAGTCACTGTCCTATCTCACCAGTTCTGCAATCTGAGTATGAGGCTATCAGGTTTCCCCAGTAGCATCCTCAGAAAGCTTCTGAAGGATGGCTCATGTCCTCCTGCTTCTGTGGAATTCCTGAGGGTTGCACACAGGAGGATATACACGCCCTTGTCCAGTCCCTCCACCCCACATGGATGGGATTTTTTTTATTTGCTGTAACTGCCAGGAGATGGTGTGTGGTGTCTGGGTAGGACAAAGGGGTCGGTCTGTCACCACAAATGGCAGGAGCTGTTGTTCAGCAAGGTCTCAACCTGCCAAAGTAATGGTCCTCAAAGGTGAAGTTCCACATTCATACTGCTCCCTTCCTGCTCTACTGCATCTGTAGGTGATGCTCAGGTGGTGTCTTCTAGAGCATATCTAGAGGTAATTTTTGCTTGTGATTTTGCTCTTTTACCTCTTATTTTGCTTCATTGATGCAATCTTTTTCACTGCAGGATCTCAGAAAACTCTCAGGAGTCTGTGCTAATACTGGGCTAAGGTAGTTGTGAGACAAAACAGTATCACCCCCTACCTCTTTTAGTCCCTGAGGATTCATGACTCAAGTGGATTAGCATCTTCTGAGAGCTGTATCAAGGGGTCTGCAAGGACAAAACTCAGTGTGAACTTCTACAGGGACCTCTGAAGTAATGTGAAATTTGGGATTAGTATTTTCTGTAGAGGATTTGAGGTTCCTACCAGCATTGCCGGGGATACTGTTTATCTGTGTTGTGATTGCTATCTTTGTAAAGGATGGATTTGTTAGGACGTTCAGCTCCCTTCAGATTCAACCAGCTGTGATGGCACTCAACACTGAACCACTTGGTGAAGGTTTTAAACAATGAAGGTGGTTAAGGGTAGTCATTGTCCTACCTCACAGTTCTGCAAGCTGATATGAGCCTATCAGGTTTCCCCAGTAAAGCTTTGGCATCACTTTTGGCGAGCATTGAAGGACTTTGTCCATTAGCAAAATCTGATGCAGCTCTTAAGTTAACCTCTGCAAGCAATGTGTTTCCTTTTTCTTTCAGGTATCAGAGGTTTGAAAAAGCATTTCTGCTTGCTGTTGACATCGGTGCTCGGGACCTGTTCATGGTGAGTTGTTTCTGAAGGCAGAGGCTGTTGGAGAATATTACTTGTCGGCTTTTGCACACATTGAAACAGTTCCAGGTCATTTGCAGTCTTGGACACATACTGAAGACAGAACTGTTCTACCTTTGCCATCATGAAACTCATCAGTAGGAACTGAGTATCTTCAGAGTCACTGACATTTTCCCCAGTGGGGCCTACAGGCTACTCTTAATTTTCCAGGAATTATTGCACGTGTTTTTAAACTTTCCCTTTCTTCATCTGACCTGATGTGGGTGAATGTCATCTTTCACTCTAATAAGCTTATACATATCTAATCTGTTCCTTTAAGTCCAGCTGCTGAGTCCTGGACACAAGAGCTGTCCATGTCCTGGGGATCCTGAATGCTCTTAGTTTGTCGCTTGGGGTTTTGTGAAAAGTGACAAATTATGAACGCTTCTGCTGGTACTTTTAAAACGACAAAGCTCAGCAGCATCAACACAAGGGTTTTAACATTTCATGCACACTCTGCCTCCTCCCATTTAATTAGCTACAAAAGTAAAATTAACCAGCTCTTAAAAGGTCCTCTGTGTGAGCACTGCAGGAGGTTCTTGTTTTATAAGATCTTGCACCACAATGTCACAGTGAGGTCAGATGGACAAAGCCAGTCGTGCTCTCCTAGTCTCTCAGCATGTTGCTGCTCCACAGCTGATTTCATTGTTTTCAAAGAAACAATAGGAAAGGGCTTGTTGAAAAAAAGGCCCTTTGAACGATTCGTTTGCTTGACTCTTTTGCATAATGAAGACATTCTGTTGTTTAAATTAAGCTTTGACACTAGATGTTAATATCATTTATCCCATTAAGTCACTTGCCCTGCTAGTTTGATCTTGATATTTAAATTGTATGTTAAATTACACAATTAAATCCTGCTTTTAGGGGTTATGAAAATTCCCTTCTAATTATATAAAAAGTTGTGTGAACCTTTTGATGTTTTTTTCACGGCTCTAATCATCTGGCTTGTTCCATCTAATTAGAAAGATGTGAATACTGCGATAAACTTTCCTAAGTATGCATCAAAAGAATGTGATGGAAATGTCAGACTTTTAGGAAATTCATTACATGTTCTATGTTTACTCCTTCTAATTTTCTGTCTTTTTAGATCATCTCTTTCCTTTTCTCTCTTTATTGACTGTAACCTCTTCAATACAAATTTTATACCTAATCATGCTAAGTACTGCTGCAGCCACATATAAGATTCAGACTGTAGTATGTCTGGAACAGATTAAAGCTTTTTGTCAAGGGCTCTTCCAGTGTACAGATAATAAATACTCCCTAATTTTAGCCATTCTGACAGGATAAATGTCCCAGCATTTGCATCAAAGGCCCTCTCTCATATGACTGAGAGCATTTTCTATGTGATCTGTTTCTTTTTCCTTCCCTTTGCTGTTGGCAGGATTGAGGGAGCACCTCTGTGCCAGGGTGGGAAACACCAGTGCCGGTGTTGGGTGTTGAGATGGGTGCACAGCTGCTAGCAAGAAGGAGAGACTGTCAGTACCTGGCTCCACAGATGATAGATAACATGTTCTACTCTCACCAAAAAGTCTCTCCAACTTTCTTCAGGAGGAGTTTCACTGTTCACAAAGCAATTAACTCCATCCTTTCCTAATCTTTTCCTTTCCTTTCCTCTCTCAACACCTACTCTTCATTTCCCATCCTACCAATGCCCTTAAACATAAATGTATATTTCTGAAGAGTTCCTCCTTGCTTATGTCATTGTGAGATCAAAACCAGTTCTTTAATGTCCTCGTTCTGCTTGCATTACCTTTGAAATTCCTCATAGTTGCCTCTAAATTATGCTACAAGTAGCACACATCCCTGCCTCCTCTGGGGAAATGTCCTTTTGCTAATTCATCATCTAAGTCAGTCACTAATGAACAAACTTTACAATAAGCTAACAGTGGTACTGCTGCAAGTCCACTAAATACAGGGCTCAAGAAGTTTAAAAATGCATAGGTCATTAAGAGTATTTATTTATGCCATGGTAATTTCTAAGGAATTTGGCTTTATTTTGCTCAATACCATGTGAAAATTAGATAGCCTGTTCCCTGAAACCTTACAGTCCTTCTAGGTATTAGTATAGTTATATTAGTAGAACTAATATAACTGTAATTGCTACTGCTAAGCAAGGGTTGTGCATCCCTCACTTCTTCTTAATACTGAATGATTCCTATATGTTGTTTATGTAGGGCAAAATGCAATTACTAATACACAATTTGATTTTGCATATATTTAAAGCAGTTTTATCCATTTTTAAAACCTCAGATAGCTCTTGGAGTCACATTGCCTTATTCCAAATTAATTTAATGGGATTTCAAGAAGAAATAGTAGTCTAAATAAAGTTGCCTGATGACATAAGCAAAATGAGAAAGATCTGTTCATTAAAGGGGAGCAGAGAAGGAACAAAAAGGAAAGGATAGGAATAGATACAACAGAGGTTGAGGAGGATGCAAACATTGAGTACGCATCACCTGAGACTTCTAAGAAAATGTCCTGTATTGTAGAGAATTTACCCTGAGCATGGATTTCACCAAACAGGGCTCTACAGCATTCCCATTATTTGTTTTGAGACTGCAAAGAAGTTTGAGAGAATGCTGTCTGAGGGCTAATTTCTTTCAAAGAAATGAAAAAGAAAAAACAAAAAAGGCTTACAACTATAACTATTGTGTCACTAGATGATGCCACAGCAAGACACGTACACTGTGTGTCTCTCCCTTAGCTTTATCCTTGTGTCAATTAATATCATTGCCTACAAAGTTTAAAAAAAAAACAACAAAACAACAACAACAACAACCTGAAAAGTACATAATATCAAGAACAACAGCTCCATGTATTGGACAGTGACTGATCCAATCTGTGACAGAAAAGATCAAGCAGTGGAAAGGTTGTTAGCTTGAAATGCTTTTGTAGTGGAGTCCAGCTCTCAGCTGCTGAAAATTCAAAAGGCTATCCCATGTACCAAAGGTAGCAAAAAATGCAAGGAAAAGACTTTAATAAAACTGTCAGATCTTGGATGATACACTGATGAGGAAAATGCATGCTTCGAAGAAATGTTGGAGCGTTGCCCAGAAATATCCTATAGACAAATGCACATCGTGTTTCAAATGACTTCGGCTCACCAATGGCCAGCTCCGTGAGTCACAAAGGTGAGGGGGAAAGGGAAGTAGTCCAAAAAGTAAGCAAACTGTTAAATGATAAAATAGAGTCCTTTCAGCAAGCTCCTGATAAGTAGCTGAAATTTGTTTTTATTGTCACCATTGTGTTTGAGAGAGATGTGATCTTTGGATTTACAGATTCCTAGGTAATTGTGTGAAAAAAAATCCGTCATGAATATTCAGATAATTTAATTCCTTTTTTTTCCTGTCATTCTTTAAAGCACCCTGTAATCTGGTGCTTCTTTTTTTGTCATTTTTCAGTTTTCTGGTTTAATTTACTCAGAGAGTCATAAATTCTTAGAAAAATCCACTTATGCTGGTTTATCTGAATGAGAAACACCTAAATTAGATCTGAAATGGTCTAATTAGGAGATTTCAAATCTGTAATCTTTTCTCTCTAAAGCTGGTTTAGAGATGAGGCAAAGGCAACTTTTTTATTATTCTTCATGACCAGCAACCTGAGGAACAACAAGGCAAGGCACTAACCAACCTACTGCAAACTTTTATTTCTTATAAGGCCCCTGTTAGTTAATGATGGATGTGTAACACCTTTACATTTTTTTTAATCAAACCAGAAAATGGGCAAAACCAGGACCTGAAATAACAGCTGCTTTGATACACAGAGTGCTCTTCACTGACAAAACTTCATAATTTTCTGCAGTTGTTTCCACTTGATCCTAAGTAATAGAGCTTACTATTTGAAATTGCACAGAGGTATACAATACTTCTCATAGTTTAAGCTACAAAAAGACAATCCTTAAACATTGTCATAATGTGTTTTAAATAAGTCTGCCTGTACATCCAAATCTCTGTAAGTTCAGACTTGTCCAAGAGCCCTTGGGTCTTCTATTGTTATCTAAATAAGGCGACAGTATCTGCTGTTTCATCTTCATAGAAATCATACCTTGCTGTTCAGGCCTTTTTCTCCTGACAACCAAGTTAGACCTACAAAGAGAGGAAATACAGAGTTCACCATAAGTTCATAACCCATTACTCTGCTCCAAGACATTTGCACATTTTTTTAGGCACACCTGTGTTTGTGATGAGAAGAGACTGCTGTCTCCTGCAGACTCTGCAGATCCTGCAAGTCACTTCCAGGCTTTCCTGTGTAATCATCTCAGTTTCTCTAAGATTTTCAGTTTTGTTTTAAAGTTCTTGTTCTTGTTCGTGTTGTTAAATGAGTGGTTACTGAAAGCAGCATGTCCTTCTCCTAACACTATTACTCTCACTTTTTTCATCTAAACATGTCTTTCTAGAGTAAAGTCGCTTTTCCTGTAGGAGTTTCTATCATATTGATGCCGGTGGCAGTAAACTCGCATCAAGAAGAATGGTTTCACCTGAGATCTTCCTCTTTAGGGGGAACATAGTTTCTTTTATGGCATGCAGAGGTCAATATTTCCAGCAAACCCTCCTTTTTCCTTTTAATTCCTGCAAGCAGATGGCTTGCAGAACAAAGGAATAGCTCAAATCTTTGGATGTCAAATGGCACCTTCAGCAAAGTAGTGGGGGAAAAACTTTGCCAACTGTTCTTGGATTTTTCTCACTTTCTGTGTCACAGTTCATGCACAGAGCAGCATGTGTCTGTGATGCCAGATGAGAAGGGGATTAATTATCTCTTGATGATTGGTCAAGAATAAACTTTTACTTTTTGAGGACCAAAACCAAGGGCATTGAGAGTGTAGTTTGTCTGCAGGAATATATTATCACACAAAGAGCTCTGTATGTAGTACAGGTGGTTTTCACCTCAAATATTAATATGCAATAAAAAGCCTTGACTTTTGATAAGGACATGCAGTGATGGGACAAGGGGGAATGGCTTTTAACTGGCAGAGGGCAGGTTTAGGTTGGATATTTGGAAGAAATTCTTTCCTGTGAGGGTGGTGAGGCTCTGGAACAGAAGTCACCCAGAGAAGCTGTGGCTGCCCCATTCCTGGAAGTGCTTAAGGCCAGGTTGAATAGGGCTGGAAGCAACCTGGCCTAGTGGAAGGACAGGTTGTCCCTGCCCAGGGCAGGGAGCTGGAACGAGTTGATCTCCAAGGTCCCTTCCAACCCAAGCCATTCTATAATTCTGTATAATGATAACACCCCTGCTGCAGCCCTCTGAGTTTTTTACTCTAGATAAAAGAGTAGATCCAGAGTATTAGCAACTATTCATGCTAGACAACGTTTGGAAAGCCCTTTGTTGTTCAGGAGTGACTCAGGAGTCATGCCAACCCTGTGGATGTTAAAACCACTGAGCAGCCAGTGTTGCTCTTATTACCTCCAAAATCAGCACAGAGAGGACCATCACCCTCTTATCCACAGAACAGTGAGGGTAATGACCTTCAACAGTGAGTGTATGACAATGTTCAAACAAAAATTAGTCCTTAAAAGATGGAAACCTTCAAATTATAAAATCATTAGATTGGAAAAGACCTCAAAGTTCATCGAGTCCAGCTGTTAACCCATTATTAACAGGCCCACCACTAGTCCATGTCTCTAAACACCACATCTGCATTTAGCATGCTCCAAATAGAAGCTGTTAGCCAGGAGAGTTCCAATACTTCAGATCTGGTTTACACAGAACCACCTCCTATCAACATTCTTTTAATTCAACAGAAGTTATGTTAAAAGTCAACAGATTGGTTTCTTTCATACACTGAGTCAATAGCTTTGCTTTTATCAGTGCCTGATTGGTCAGTGTTTTATTCATTGCTGTATTCAACAGCACAAGTAAGGAAATATATTTGCGTTGGAGGGAATTAAAATGTAATGGTAGGTTCATCAGTTCCATCTGTGTTTGTGATCTAAATAATAAAAGAACCTCTTTCTTTCAAAATCCCTTTTGTTGCTCCTTTGAGATTCATTTTAGATTAATCTTTTTTCTTCTTTATTTCCAAAGGACATCCATTACCTTGCTCTAGATAAGGGTGAATTGGCACTAGCTGAAGTGGCAAAGAGAAAGGCTAATGACATTGATGCGGAATCAATAACTACTGGAATTGGTAAGAATTAATGGTGTCTAAAAAGCCCTTTTGTTTTAATCAATACTTGTCCTGTAGAACATGTTGTTATATTCGTAGAGGGGTTATTGTTTTGATTGCATTGTTTTCTTTGAAAGTGAGACGGGATTTTCATTTGTGACTAAAGAACTGTATTTTTATTCCTAACTAAAGAAGGAGGCTTATAAAAATCACACAGCTTTGCCTTTCAGTACCCGTGTGAGGATAGCTATGAAGCAAAAAGATTTATACTGTGGCTATATAGAAAAGTTCAGGCTATACAAACTGAACTGAGTGCAAGAGGTAAGGGACTGAATCTGAAAATATTTGTTCATATCAACATTTAAGGCCAGGTATGGCAATTTGACTCACCTCTAAATATTTGCTGGTGCACACTGGAGCCCCTTCCAGCATTGATACTTTGGCAGCACTCGAATGGAACATTTACTGATGTGAGCACAGCTTCACATCCTGGCTTTAAAGCAGCAGCTTTGCATGCAGTGGGATTCTTGCCATTCCATAAGGAATATCAATACTATATATCAAAGTTGCAGTGTGACATTAACAGCTGAAACACCGGTGACTTTTCATGCAGAGGACTTCACAACTCATTCACTGTCTGCTTGTGTTTCTTCTGAATTCACATGAAGAGATGCAAGCACATGAGACCATTCTGATTTCATGCCTTATAGCATGAACCAAGAAGAAGGTGTCTCTGTCTAGGGAGCTGACCTCCACTGGAAACAAAGGGAAGAAAACACACAAAGCCTAAAAATGTTTGTATAAAATTTGCACAGTTCTGTTTTTGCTTATTCTACTGCATCATTAGAGGAAAACACTGAGCTTTTGTCCTTATCCCATGCCAAGAAGTAGAATAGGATTAAAGCTCAGAAGGTTTTTTTCGTGAGTCAGTCACAAAACCTTTGAGATCTTGGGTAACATGGGACTCTTTTAGAACTGTACATCTCCCTGTTTACTCAGAGCATACAAGGGAATGCCACTCCAGTACCTAGAAATGCAGAGAGGCCATATATGCATTTATGTGCCTGTTTCTGTAGATTGTATAAATCCATGACTTTCAAGGCTATTGCAATACAGTAGCACCTCCTTCCCTCTCCAGCAGAGTAGGAATCAAGCGGTGCCTCTCCTGAACTCTTCTCTTCAGAGTCTTTCATTTTCATGCTCAAGTCACTTAAAGCTATTTTTCCACCATAACTGGGCTTTTGGGCAAGCCCTTTCACCACTAGAGTTCAAACTAGAGTTCAAAAAAACCTGACCTCTTAAGGTCATCCCTTAATGGGCACTCTAAAGTGTGCAGTTACATCTCCCTTGCTTTCTCTTCTCTTCTCTTCTCTTCTCTTCTCTTCTCTTCTCTTCTCTTCTCTTCTCATCTCTTCTCTTCTCTCTTAGGTACTTATGTGCTGCACCAAATATAACTGAGATACCCAGGACTTGCATCTGTTCATTATCTATTCTTTGACACTTAATCCAGAAAATTTAAACTCTACTCTGTATCTTCATTTAATTCCTTGCAAATGACCATGATTAGTAGATTTCTGAAGTTGGGCTATTTATAAATTTATTGAGAGCGTTTTGTAGCATTGTAGATGCACATGCAGGGAGAGGAGTAGGGAAAAGAACAGAAGTGATTACAGATGCCTTCCTTGCATATCAAATGCCATACAAGTGTAACTACAATTCAGCAGTAAATGTTCAGGCACAAAGTCCTCCCCTCCTCCAGACCAGTCCTACAGTTACGTCTGCAATGCCCCATTAGCATAAATTATTAAAGTCATTTTATATGATAAAGATTTTTTCCTGAATAATTAACTATCAGAATGATTTAAAGTACTTTTCAATGCCCCCAGGGACAAACTGTCACTGAGATTCATCCTCTAAACAGTAATGAATTTGCATCCAATTCATTTTGTATGAAAATAAACAGGAATCTCCCATGACTTTGTTTCGCTGCAGATTCCATCTCACCTTAAACATGTGAAATCTCAGCCACAGGTTTTGTTTTGTTATACTATATTGCAACGTCCCTTCTAATGATGTTTTTATTTCATAAACTGTTGTTGGCAAAAAGTTGACATGAGGTATGAACTTCGTGGACTCAATGAAAACAAAAGATGATGAATGCTTTGTATGTAAATTGCTGTATCTTTCTCATACTTTGAGGGGGGGGAAAAAAATCATGCCAGAGCCAGAAGTTTTAAAATGCAGTTTCAAAGAAGTCTGTGTCCCCTGACCTCTTCTCAAACCCACGCCTCTTCAGCTAGTCCGTGTTCTCTGGAGCTGGCAGCCACTCAGTTCACCAGTGGTCACACTTCTCCCCAAACTTCTTGAACACCCACTTCAGGCTTTTACAAGAAGACAGTAACCTAAGCAGCAAGGTGCAACCAGTGCTATTGAAAACCTCAGCTCAGCACTGCTTGAAAATAAGATGAGTCAGTGCTTCTGGCCAATTCCCAAGCCTTTGAGAGTGCTCCATCTTGCCCCAGATATATTTAATTTGTCAAGATATTTCTGTGTACAGGGCTCACTTCAAGCATAATGTATTTCAAACTCAGACTTCCAGGAAAAGTTTCAAGCTCCTACAAATAATGTAGAATAACAATATAATTAAAATTTATAGACGTCTTCCAGAGTTCTGTATGGTTAGATTCCTCACATATATTATACCAATATTTTTGTCAAGATAAAACTAAAAATAGGCTGATTATTTTAAGGTTTTCTAAATTTTGGGTCTTCTCAGTTCATTATCACGTGATTGCAATTTGCTGGACACTGTTTTGAAGAAGCCACCTTCAAAGCTGAGGAGCTAAGGAGGTCTGTGGGCATCTGGTAAAAACATCTGTAGACCTGCAGAGCACAGTGGCTTGGTGAGAATGTAGCTGAGCAAGATGAAGTGTCAGGTGAACTATGGTTTTGGCAGAATTGTATATTTTGTTCATCTGATTAAAATCTTCTGAGAATCAGTACTCTCATAAGATTTTATGTCTGACAGCCTATGAAAATGCAGCTTGAGGGATAGAAGATTGAAGTAATGGTACTGGTACATCTCAGAAATGGCATAAGCTATCTTCTCTTTCCCCATCCTTATTTGATCAGCAGGCCACTGGCCATGGATCCTGTGGTTTCTTCTTCCAAAGATTTTCTGTTGAATTATTTCTGTAGTAGATCCACAAGTTCCTTAATGAGGTCAGGGAGTTCTCATTTAGCCTTGCCTAAAATGTATGCTGTGCACCTCATTTCACTTGATTAAAAGAGAGAATAAATAATTTATTCAATATTGGCATATATGTAGGTTACTAATAAATTCTGTTTATGAGCGTAACCTGGCATGTACTCTCCTGGAACAGTATTTTCTGTGCTGGGAGAGTGAGTCTGTTTGGTGCTGTAAAGTGTGGGTTGCTAATGTAAAACCTGAGTTGCAAAGAACTGACATGGCAGAGCCTGTTAAGAAATGCCATAGCTAATAATGATCATGGAGGTGAGGAGCTCAGCCCTTCAGACATCATTGCTCAATGAATATCCAACGAAGAGCATATGTAGGCAGTGTCAGAAAGTTTCCCAAGGCCAACTTCCAACAAATTACATTAGGGCCTAGCAAGGTGATTTTAAACTTCAAATCAACAGCTTTCACCCAAAAGGGATTCATGTTGTGACAAGACAGATAACTGCTGCATAGTTGAAAGGCAAATTGGAAAACCTTGTCTTTCTACTTAGAATTTTAGAATATTAGTAACTAATGTTTAGGCAACATTTCTAACAGAGGTATCTTAACAAAAACACTGATGTTCAGATAATTGCATTGTTCTGAAATGCTAGATGGGACTGACTAACATTTTGGTGGTTCACTAATGTCTCATGAAAGCACTTGAGGTTTTTTCCATTTAAAATAGAATTTTAAAATACTTCTGGAAGTATTCCATACTGTTTGCAAGATAGGGAATCTTATCAGTTCTCACAGAGACTAAAGTCTAATTTCCCACAGTGTTTGTAAAATGACATTTAAAGTGTAGGGACCCTAAATGCTTCATCTTACTGGCAAGGAACATCACCAGTTTGAACCCTAAGTGGAGAATTAATTAATTTTATCTTAGTTCTGTGGTAGTGTTTTATATTGAATGGCATACACGTTCTTTGTGATAATTAATAATGACACATCCTACGGTGTTTTGTCTGCGGTACCAGTCTGGTCTTGCATTACAGTCTGCTACCTCCAAATCACTTATCATTTACTCAGATCTTCCCCTCTTCCTGACAGTCCTGGGGAGCCTGCTTGCATTTCAAGACCATGCTTAGAATTGTCCCCCTGTGTTTGTAACCTTCTCTGGCCTTGCATTAGCCTAGTTGGTAACATTTCCTTCTCCTCTGATCCATAATGACTCCTTTCATCTCTCAAGCGATATTCTTCCTCACCCTCACATACCCTCTCTGACACTGATGGCAAAGCCTTCTTCATTTCCTGCTCTTCCTTGGCACGTGCAGCTTTCTCTTGTCATCTATCAAGTTACAAGTTAACTGAGAATCTTGGCCTTTATTTAATGACTTTTATTTCACTGTGTAATGTATTTATGGCATGCTTCAAAGGTATTGTCCCAGACACAGGTGAACTGTGATCTGGGAGGGCTCGGGGGACACCTATTCATACTACAGATTATTTTGGAGCTTGCCCCCTTCAGTGTAAGTGTTAGATCTTCTATTTATTTATTTCTATTTTCAGTTTAAGTCAATCAAAACCTCTGGATCAAACCCTTTGCTTTTATTTTTCTAATAAGGTAACTTATTCCCCAGAGAGCCAGAAAAACATTTCTAATGAAAAATGCTTTCTAAGTATGATTGGCAGTTCACCTATGGCAAGAAATTAGTTTCCACAAGCACCTTTTTAATTTTGTGCCACCCAAGATGAGTGTCTTTGAAGATCCATAGTAATTTGAAATTATTTGACTGTGCTCATATATACACTCTCTTGAACATATCAAGCCACACACAGCACTTGACACAGAGCCCACTAAACACAATGAAAGGATTTCTGCCATCTTCAGTGGGCTTTGGAAGAGGGTTTTAGCAAGCAAGAATCTCGTGGGTGGGTGTGGTATGACCAGGACTGCTGCCATCTGCGAAGATGTGGTTTGGAAGGACCAAGGTGTAGAGTGGCTTCAAGAGGAGGGAGCAGCAACCAGCGCTCAGGGCATTGCATCCTCTTTTTAAATTTCCAGCTGGTACTGAGGATTTTACCCTCTTGAGGGTTACAGGCACTTACTGCTCCCCTCCTAGTGTTCTTTTTGAGAAGTGGAGTCATTTGTTTTACTTGAAGTCTACAGTAATGCCAAGCTATTTTTGGCTCCACCTCATCTCACCTCTCCTCTTGCTTGTGTCATGATGTCAGTTTTATCTATACCTTCCCACTGCTAGACAGCTTTGCCTAAAGACATAATCCTCAGCCCCTAATAATTATGAGTACATCAAAGGCTAGTTGGTTTGCTTAGCTGCAGAGGTCTCCACAAAGATCTGTGTATCTTCACTTGAAAAAGATTTATAGTTTTGTGTCAAGCTTTAGAATTATCATGGCCTTCCATTTTTCCCCTTTCTTTATAGTGGCATATTCTTACCCGCAACAAAACTGATTTAAAAAGCACAACTATATGCCCAAAATGAAGACACCTTCTCCTTCATATTTTAATGATCCTCATATTTTGGAATGTCTGCCAGCAGTAAAATTATGCCCTATTGATTATGAAAAAATTTTACCAGAAGTCATAGAATAACTATTTTTTACCAGTTTTAGGAACTTCTATTTTTTGTACCTAAAGCCACGTACTATGACTGGTTCATTAAAAAACAAATAAGAAAAAATATTCCACTGTTTCCAAATTCTGAAAATTGAAAGGAGTTGTCTGTACCTGATATGGTTTTATTCTACTAACAAGTAGGATACTGCAAGGCATGTGAGGTCACTCATCTCAGATCTCTTCAGTATAATTCCATCTTATCCCTATAACCCCCAGCCAAGTTGATGCACACGGACAACAGTGAATGGATGACACTAATTACCAAGTAAGCAACATATTTTCGGTGGCAACGGATCAAGAAGAAAGTTTCAAAAGTGAAAGGAATTCAGAGAGCTACACCTTGGGGGAGGATGTAACATGATAAAGAATAGTTTAGCATAAAAGATCTCTGAGGGATGCCCATGGCATGGCATTGAAGTGAAGAGAAGCAAGTCAGTACTCAAGCTGTTGACAATATAGCTAGGAATTTAAGTAGGAATTTGGCTTCTCATCACTGACTTCAGTCCACAGACTGTAGTAAATTTAAATAGAAAGCATACATAGTTAAAGTAACTGTTGAAACAAACTATCAAAGAAATTGATGCATGGAAAGTGTCTTTGCATGAAGACTGAATGAATACCTTTCTGGGAAATAGGTCTTAGCCAAATACAATTTATGCTTAGTCAAACACATGTTTTTCTGGCTTGGTGTAGGATAGCTGGATGAAATTTAATAGCCTCCAATTCACTGTAGGTCAAACTAGATGATTTACACTATATCATTATAGTATAATATTCATATGTTCTGGATTCCACTCTTGCCTACAGCTCTGTGAAAAAGCCCCTGGTAAATCTCCCATTAGCTTCAAAAGGCCCACATGTGGTCTAAAAGACTGCAGTTAAAAGCCACATAATATATATGTAATATATATCCACACAGCTCATAGTATGCACGTGTGTGTACATAAGTGGGTGTTATATTTACACATACACAGCCAAAATCTGGCCAGTCATGGAAATAGTTCTGAATCTGAACACATGCCAGAGGAATTATTTCGTATTTGTATTTTGCTTCATGACATCACAGCAGCTGCTGCTGCTTTTTTTGTTTGTTTTTGGTTTTTTGTTTTGTTTTGTTTTGTTTCCTGAAAGAACAAAAAGTAATTGCAAGCAGGAGGTGCTTTCATAACTGCTGCAGCTAGCTGGGAGCTCTGGATCTGTGTGCTCAGGATGTGTCAGGGGCATGTTTGTCTCACACACCCTGGAGCCGTCCCTCAGCCTCTCACTTTCCAACAGGGAGCTCGCTGGTTGCACTTCTTTCTGCACACTGAAAAGCATTGGCAAACACATATTTGCATGGCAGTTGGTATGTGTTTTGTCCTGTTTGCTCTGCGTAATGTAACGTGATGTGACAGGCTGTAATTCATCACATCAGCTGCGTGACAGCAGAGGGATTGGAAAAGAGGTGCGATGGTGGGCTGATGCGAGGTGGCAATTTAATGTTGGGTTGTAGTCTCTCGATGTTAAGGTTTTTTAGAATTACCTACCAAAGAACTATCTCTGAGTAGTCCCTGTGCAGGTGAGTTTTAGAAGTAGTGATCAGGCAGAGCATAGTCAGCATCAGGAGGAAGCTGAATGTCCCTGTGCTAGAAGGAACAACTCTTGTAAATATGAGAACTCTCGCACATGTGGTGTTAGATCAAACAGACAAACAAGTACATTGAAGGACAATTTATTTATTTCCTCCTCTTTCACTGCAGTCTCCAGGCACACCACAGGTCCTTATGTGGGAATACTGTGGAATTGCCGATGGCAAAAATGGAGGTTGAGGCTGTTTTCCTCCAAAGACTCCTACACAAGAGACTGCTTGACACTTCACCCCTGAAAAATTCCCACCACAGGTGTTAGGGTGTTTGATAACCTGATGGTGGTTCTTGTTGAGTGCTTCCAGCCAAACAAAACCAAGTTCCCTGTTAAAATCCCATCTCGGGACTGGGACGTTGTAATCAGGACATGGCTGGTGGGAGGCATAGGGAAGAGTTCAGCAGGGCCCAAGGGTGAGCTTTGCATCCGCTGCTCTTCTCAGTCCTGCACTTTCTGAAGTGTCACACTTGGCCAGAAGATGAAATGAAGGGGGTTGTTGAAGAAAACCATTGGTGAAAAAGTGATCTGCAGTGCCTAGCACAAGGCAGTAAGTACATGCAGAATTAATGACTTTTTTCTTTCCTAGGCATACATTCTGTATTTAATTTCAGCTATTTGAAGTATTTTTCCCTAAATATCCTTCCTGTCAGTTAGTCTGCACTGACACTTCTTTTTACTTTAAATCTCAGTGCCATGAAACTTCTGCAACTCCCCAACTCATGCATGAATAATACCTGCCATTCAATAACATTTTTTACAGCATTCAAGACACAAGAAGTCCTGAATTGTACTAGATTTCAAACTGTAAATTCAGTCTTTAAAACAGATTGTGAGGCAGTTGGTTATCTCTGCAATGTTGTTATTATGAAATGGCAAAATATTTTAATATGATGGAAAGATATCATTAATGATAGCTTATAAGCATGTATGGTGTTCACTTTAATTAGTCATTTACTGCAGTCACACAGCCATCATCTTTATGATAATCAAAGCTGCAACAGCCACTTGATTTCTGTCTCCTGCCCTCCCAGCCCAGGGACACCACAACATCAATAAAAAGTTGGGGTAGGGTTCTCACATAAATTAGATTCCATGGATTAACCACTTAACTGATAGTTTAAAAATTTTCCCTGTAAAGGAACGTGGAAGTCAATATTTTTTTCCTGTAGCTGTGTTAAAAATCTAAGCATGGCTTCTCTATTTTTATTAAATCTAGCATTGTTTCACAAGAACTACATCATGTTTTTGCTTAGTGAAACCTGTGCTACATCTTGCTAGGGTTACTCATTTACTTCTGCTGAATTTCCTTTCTCTTGATAATGTTCTTGCTGCTAAAATTCCCCCTGGAGACCTCCAAACACATGTAAAGCGCACCAGATGAAGAGCTAATTCTGGGGCCATCCCAGACACCTTACAGAATAATCCCAGGATGTGTTTTTACATTATTTGGTAGGTGCTGGTGAACCATCAGGAGCCTTACATGAGCTCACCCTGTGACTGAAGGATTTGGAACCCAGTCCTGAACTCTATTTGAAATTCACAACTAAATTTCACCACACCTCTGCTTAAATAATACAAACTCTTATCACACAAATGCAAGAGGATGGCTAAAATTAATTATTTATTTTACTGTATAGGATGCACTGTGGCCAAAGAAAAGAGCTACAGAGTGCTTGACTTAGGCCCTTGCTTTTAGCAACCAAAGGGCAAAATCTTTAGTTCATGAAGGCAAATATTGAGCCTGTGTGGGCACTCTCCTCTGCAGTGTGAGCCCAGATCATCCTGCTCACTGAGCTGCCGTTGCCTCAGATATGTAAGGGAGGAATTAGCACCACACTGATCACTGTAATAAACAGAATTTTAACAGTAAAGCATTCCAGAAACATTCCTCAACCAGTCATGAAGGAAACACAGGCTTTAGTCAGTGCCTTATTTTCGTGTATTATTGTCAACTGTACTGCCCCAGTCTATTCCCGTGTGTGTTTGGGAGTTTTGCTGTCCACTCATTGGAATAGAACCAAGACAGCAGGTAAAGAACTGGATGTAATTAGACCTTTACAACCATCACCAACCCTTGGGATGACTCTGGCCTCCTCATTTTAGCCTTGGATGGTTGTGTTTTCCTTTGGGGACTGTGTGACCTCTCTGTGGCAGGCTGCCCATCCTTCCAGCACCATCCCATGCCAGGGCCCCTCGCTGTCACCTCCCTCTGGCTGACCACAGAGCCAGGTGAAGTCCATTTCCTAAGCTTGCTTGTTTTCTGTAATTTTTGCCACATAGGGTGAAAGCACACCCCTGGGGAATCAGCTGTAATCCTCTCGTTCGTGTTTGCCATTAGGTGTCAGTGTGACAACAACCATGGTACACAAAGGCTGCGCTGGGGTGTGCAGGGATACCATACGACCCCCATCCTAAACTTCTCATTGTCCACTCCGGGAAAACACAGTGTGAAACCGAGGGGAAGGAAAGGCCGAAGAAAGCAATAAACATTTTATTTCCGGGTGCTTTTCCATCACCTAATTGAAATTATTTACTAACAGATAAGTCTGTTTGCATTTCATTCAGCGTGTCTCTGGTTCCCGGTGCTGCAGTTGTCAAAGAAGGGTAATATTTACAAAACCAGGAGAAGAGTTTCTGCACACACTGATCTCACCCTATTTTGGGGCAAAAGAAACAGTCAATATTATCAGTAATTTACAGTCAGCAGGAGGTAAACTGCTTTGCCCAGTGCAAATGTTAAATTACTTGTGTGAGTTGAAGCCTGAAAATATTGGTTCTTATAGATGAGTCCTTCACAAGTTGTTTAAAATACTGTATTAGAAATTACAACTTGAAGTCCACTCGTTTCAAAGAGAAGAATAAAAAACTGAAGAACTAGTTTTAAAGGAACTTTTTTGTCAGAAATAGTGCTTTTTTTTTTTTTGTTCTATAAGCGGTATGCATGATGAAGAAATAGTAAAATACACGATGTGTATTAAGAAGTTGAAATTGTTTTTAAACAAAGCTTCAGGCACTTCCCAAAATGTAGCAAACAGTTTTGGGTTGTAGGGGAGTTTTAAAAGTTTTAAAATAAAAGTCAGGGTTTATGAGGGGGGGAAAAGTATTTTTAGAAGAAAAGCAATCTTTGAAATATTCTCCAGTAGCAGTATTCAGAATACATTAAGTACTCATAGGATAGCCTCTTTTTTGCCTTATGTTTGGAAATGCAAATGTTTTCACTTTCAATCAGATTTTGATCAGCTCAACATAATGGTTAAACCAGCTTGGCCTTCATCAGGACCAGAGAATCTGTTGTGCCAGACGATCATTGGGATTCCGCTTTGCCTTCACCTTTTCTGCTTTGAAAGGGAGCAGGTTCTGAGCATGCCCTAAATTTGGTGGTGTTTTTCTTTATACTGATAGATTAAATCTCAAATAGTACCATGCTGTTGTGATAAGCATCTGAGCAAGCTGGCTTTTCTTTTACCTCCTTCCAGATTTCTAGTAACTCCATGGCACAGGAGTGGTTATTCTTGAGCATGCGCTGCACAGCCCAGGGTAATCCTAGCCAGTACAAGAATATTCAGGTGCCATCTCTGCTACAGTTCCCCAAGTTGGGCAGTTGCAGGTCTCTTCATGAGAGCAAGGCCTTCCAAAATTTGGTAGCCATGCCCCCCTTCAATTTGGGGATGGGAAATGAAAAACTCATGTGCCAATTTGATGTTGTCCTTATAACAGATAATTATAGGCTTTAGGAATAGAAAAGATGCCTGATTAAATGGCTCTGGCCATCTGCTATTGCAAGACTGTGAAGTAATCCTTGACCGTTTTCATATTAAGAGCTGCCACGAAGATGTTCTCCCACTGCTTATGCCACTCAGCTTGCCTAGAAAGCTGTCTCCTCTGCTCTAGCTTACTGGCATCCTAGCTCACTTTTGTTTTGTATTATTTTAAATAACAGTGATTAAACCTTTATATCGGTGCTGTTGGAGGGGCTTGAAAGTATAACACATCTATTTTGATTTCAGAAAAATAAATTGAAGAGATCCTTATTTTCACATGTGGTTTCAGATCAGGTTCTTCTTCTTGTTTGTGGTACAAAGGGAAAAGATGAAAAGCCAGCTAGGCAAGCAGTTTTAAAAACACCATCACTGGTCACTGTGGCTGCTTGTACCCCTGCTCCATTGGGGTCCCAGGGGAGGCATAAGAAGAGCCTCAAGGGCCAGGCACAAGCTGCTCACATGGCACTGTGCTTCAGCTGGTTTAGGTGAGCCCAAAGGTAATTTTGCTGGTTTTGAAGCAAAATCATTAGTCAAATAGACCTGAAAGCAGCAGAGAGCTGTAAGCCTGCTTTACCCTGAGCACTGTTCTTATAGAGAGTGTTGCTTCAAGCAACTCTTAACAGATCAGAAAGTATCCTGGTGCCAGGATCCTCCCTGCAATGGGCTGAGTTCCCAACTGCAGCCTAAACCAGTCCAAAAATGTGCCAGAGAACATGAGGAAGGGTTTCCACCTGAAACCAGAGAAAAGACAGAGGGAGCAGAGTCAGGCTGTAAGGAAGGACTGTAAGGGCACAGGAATAGCCCGGTAGAAGTAAACATCTCTGGGTGATGCACATCTATGTGAGAAGGACTCGTGGTGGCACGTAAGAAAGGAAAAAGATCACTGCTGCAATGCAGGAAAGTGGAAAGATGCCTTTGGAAGGGCAAATTTTTCCCATTGAACATTAATTGCTTTCCATGGATACAAAATGCACTTTAAGTGATAAAAGGAGTGGCTGACAAGCAATGCTGCGTTTAACAGATATCAGAGAATGCAATGTAAGTTAATTACCTTCCCTTAAAATTAATTTTTTTTTTCCTGAAGAAGTGAGCCTCTGTTTTGAGACAGAAGCTAATCTCCAAACTCCTGTTGTCTACTTCAATGAAAAGAGGAGCAAGGGAGGGAATGAAATGGGGTGATGAGGAGACACTAGCAGGAGCCATGGTGACTTTTCTTCCCTGGCATTGAGGCATCAGTTTTTTGCATTGCTTCTCATGGACTGTCCTCTTTGGTTGCCTTCAGAAGCACAAGCAACGCCAGGAACTGCCCACAGCTCCCTCCAGGGCTTTGAGCTTCCCAAGTGGTGTCCACAGTTGCTGCTCCTGCTGACACAGTTTATTTAAATAGGCAGGAAGAAAGTACTGGTGTTTGCAGGAGGCAGTGCATAGTGTAAACTACCTCTGTGAGGTTTTAAAAAGAAAAAACGCTCTGGTATTCCTACCACTCTGTAATTGAGGGATATCAGTCAGGAGAAGATCTTCCCAGGGAGTGGAAGGAACAGCCTGGGAATGAAAAACCCACTGTTCCTGCAATGTTGCATTTCCCCTTTGACAGGGCACATGAAGTGTAGTGTGTCCCCTTTCCAAAGCTGTTTTCCTCTAAATCAGTCTCTTCTAGTGGGAAAGGGTGGGAAGGAAATATCAACCTATCAATCAGGGTTTTCGGTGCCAACAGGGTCACATCAGTTTCTTAAAGCCTTTGGGCACCCAAACCACAGAATGCGCTGCTGGTATCAGCAAGTCTGTCCAGCAAAGCCCTGCAGCAGGTGAGTGACAGGATGCAAATATCAGGGAGGACCTGCCCCATTATCTGCTTCAGTGCCTTTTCAGCCACTCCTTTCTGGTGTGGCTGAAATTGTAAAATGTCGGTCAGGGCACTCTGGAGATGGGTAAAACGAGGCGTGCACCTGCCCCAACTCCTTTTATGTCCTAGTGCCTTGAGGTGCATTTAGAAAATGCTTCCAAGGTTTGTCTTATGTTGTAGGATTTAGCCAAGAGACATTGAGCAGAGTACTGTATAAGTGTCATTAAGTGAGCTTAGCAACAGGATATTCTGTGATTCCAGATTCCAGGATACCTTTATGCATATCTTCTGTGTGTGTGTGTGTGTGTGTGTGTGTGTGTGTGTGTGTGTGTGTGTGTGTGTGTGTGTGTGTGTGTGTGTGTGTGTAAGCACAGAGTTTGCATATATACTCATTACCATAAAGTTTGAGGGTCTGCAGGTTTAAAACAACACATTGGTACCAGCTGTGTAGCATGTTTTCTATGCATTGCATCAGTGTTGCTAATTTTCTATGCAGAGACACACACAGACCCCATAAAAACTTGGCCCTCATTTTATGAAAACTTACCTGAGACATTACCAACTTAGTATCCTAAAGTCAGTACTTTTAAAGAGACTAAAAAAAAAAAAGTAAGAATTTTCAGTTTTGGTACACATTAAGCTTGTTGATGTCAGAATAAGTTTAGTCCACACAACCAAGCCCGAGTAACATTTTTTTTCTGTGAAACCCACTGACTGCAAATACATTAGTCTGGCAGAGGTTAGAAAGCAATGCTGTTTTATAATTTGAGGTTTATTTACAGGTAGTATTCCCATTTTTTCATTATTTGGATTAGGCAACTAACTGGTCCCAAGTTTTTCTTCATTAAAAAAAAAAAGAAAAAACTCTCTTTTTAATAGGTGTGTGCTTCACACTTTTCAAACTTCAATAGCATAGAATTTTTCACTTGGTCAGAAAGCTGATTTAATTTGATGCTGTTAAAGGTTTCAATTTTACATCCATGAACTCTCAAATTAAATTCAGTGCATTGCTTAAATTTCTAGCTGCAGTGCATTTAGCCTAATTGCTTTGGTAAGTTGGGTGCTTAGAAACTCCTGCTTCTCTGAATTTTCATCTTTAAAGGCAAGCAAAATAAGCCTGAGGGCCACAGGTGGGCTAGCCTGCTCTTTGGGATTCACCTGTGGGGTCTTAGGATATCTCTTCCAGTCTGACTGCATCCTCAGACCATATCTGATGAGGCTGCTCTGCTGACAAGGGAGAGCATTTAAACACCTGTAGGTTTTAGCTGTTTAAGTCCAAATCAGTTTTGAAGCAACAAGAAAGGCTGAACAAAATGGTTCAGATTTCAGTCAGTTGTCAACTAAATGTGTGCACTGGGCCTTTAAGTATTTGGCCAGACACATCTTGATTGCTTGGCTTTTGTTTTCACCCTTGGAAAGTCAGCTGGATAATGCCCTGTAGCCAAAGTCTATTCTGTGATGCTGTAAGTGGGCTGGGCTGGGGGTGCGGGGTGGGGGGAGGGGGTCCAGGTGAAGGGAGAATTAACCAAAACCAGAGTTATATTCAGGTATTTCCAAATTTTTGTAAGCCAAGGCGTTTGCAGTCATTTTCAGTTTTCTTGCCACGTTAAATTTAAAAATCATAGCGACATAAAATGATCCCAACAATGCAGTCTTTAAGGCAGGCTCTTTTTGGGAACAAATCACAAAGCAAACACGGAGGTGATGGAAACAATCGAGGAAACTTCTACCAACAGCACCCTCAGAGGCAAGCCCTGAGTGTCTAGTTTTTTCCTCTTTGTTTATAGTATTTTTAAGGCTTTGAGTTCTCACGCAACAAATATGTCATTAAATGGCTGATTCCTCTTTGCACACGTTGTTGTGATGGCCTGTGGCAACCTGAATTAATTGTTTCAGTAGTTGATGGTGGTTACTAGCTGTAATTATTATAATTTGCATTTATAAAAACTTCTTTCATCTAAGGATCTCAAAATGCTTTTGCACACATTTAATTAAGCTTCACAACATCCTGTGAGGTAAGTGTCAAGAGTGTTGTTATATCCATTTTTACACAGGTTTCTCCAAGAAAACAAGGTCAGTCTCTAACATGACTGGTATTTGGTTCACATCACTTGCACAGGACAGGTAGCATGGCTTCAGGAATTAGGAATGCTGATCTAGGTCACTTTGCATCTCCCACATGGCTCTTGCTGCTGCCATACTGTGTGGACACACGCACAAGCCATGGCAAAAACATGATTTCCAGTCTGGAGTGGCCGTTTCCCTCCCAGGAGCACTTGAGCAGCAGAAGAGTCTTGGGAAGAAAAAGAATAAGCACCCAACAGGATGCACAAGATGAAAACCCACCTTGCAAAGATCTGTTCTTTCCACAACTTTCTACCTTAGCATTTAAGCCACTCTTTGCAGTCTGCACACAGTAAGACGTGTCTGCTTTAGCCAAAGCCAAGAAAGCAGCTGCAGGCAATGTAAAGTCACCCTTCAGCAGCCACTCACCTGCTCTAGAAGAGGCTGCACACACTTCACCTCCACCCCCTGCCAGCCTTAGACCAACCCTATGGGCAATCAGCAATTCTGAGATCTACTAAATCCTAGATTACCACTTGACAGATATTTAAAAGTGAAGATCAACCGAAGTAAAATAGACTTGGAACTTGGGGGACAGCAGTTTTCAAAAGCTCATTTCTTTTTCAAACATATGACTATGTTGTTTAAATTGAACCTAGTTCTCTGTAAGGTCGGTTGATCACCATAATAGCCCTGAGGAAGATAAGTCTAAGTAAGTGCTTGCAAATTGAGTAAGAAGTCCCAGGCCATACCTTCATGAGTTCTTTACCATCCTCATCAATTTATGTTTACATAAATTGTTTACATGTGGCAATGGCCAGATTGGCTGTTTGGAAAGAACTTTGCCTGTGGATGCACTTATTCCAAAATAAAAGCCACTTTGCTTTTCTAAATTAAGTGCACTTACAGGTAGAGAATTGTTATTCTGAATAACATAAGAAAGAAAGAAATTTCATTCCCAAGTAGGCTATTGCGCAGAAATATTCTGAAATAATCTGTCTAATTTCTCATGTTGATGCTTTTTAAGGCACAGACAAAGTCACAGAGTTAACAATCAATTTTGTTTTCAATCCATTGTTTTCATGGAGAGGGTGTGCCAGTGCAAGGCAGGAGTCAGAGATTCCTTTCAGTTTCCCTGAGTCAATGTGTACAGGGTTTATTCTGGTCCATGTCTCTCTTGTGGAGGAAGGAATGCCTGGCAGCCAGAGGAGAAGGTCTGGCACAAGAACATACATAATTTCATTTTACCTGGTGCTGTCTACTTAACTTCCATCAGAAATGGGACAGTCATTGGCCTAAGCCTGCGTTTTCACTGAATCTTTCTTCTGCTTTTTTACTCCTCCAAACTTGTTAATGCCTGCTGTGACACAGAAAATATGGCAGCAACCATACTTGACATGCATGACAGAACACAATGCCATGGAAATCCCAGCATCAGGCCCTCAGAGGAGTTTTTGTTGCTGCTACCAGAAAGTTTTCAATAACTTCAGATGAGTATTTTTGGGGTATGTTTCTTTATTTGGATGGGGGGAGGTAAAAATTCTCCTCGTGTTATCTCATATTGCAGAAACTGAGACTTGATGGGTACTACATTATCCTTTTTGGACCTCAATCACTCCCAAAGATTCAAGATGAACTCTGCCTGCCCAGGCACCAGAGTCGGTGCCCCAGGGAATTTCTTCATATCTAAGGGATGTGCAGGATGTGTACTCACATGCCCTTGCTGCCTCTCAGCTCTAGCTGTACATGCAGTTTTGCTTTAGGAACCTGTACCTCCAGTATTGCAATATCTTTTTCAGTCTCTGTCATCAAGAGTTTAAATACAGTTCAGATCAGTGTTAGTGGCCCAGCTCCAAATGAGGAGAATTGCTGCAATTCGTTATCTTGACAAATTAACTGGTCTGAGGCAATTCCTTTTTGAGAGAGATACAATTACCTAACTCTTGAACTCTAGTCTTGCTCCAATGCTATGGCATAGCTATGCACCTGCTGAAAAAGTGTGGATACTACTTTCCCGTCCATAAATACAATTCTTGCACTAGGAGCTGATTTTTAAAAAAAAAAGGCTTTCTGAGGTGCCAGGGTGGCTGATTGCACAGGGAAGGGACAATATGGGAAATGCAGGGTCCTTGTCACCAAACCACAAGAAGAAGGGCTGGCACAGAGAGTGTTCTATCAGAGAAACACATCACCAGTTGTCCCATCCTCTGTTTTGAGTCCAGCTTCCTGATTCCGAGTGGAAGAAGGTGCCTTTCCTGCTCCCAATCCACCACATGGAAAAGAGTAGCCCATTCAGACCTAAACCAGATTTTTTTTTTTTTTTTAATCCAAGGTGTTTTCTTCCAGGGATTTAGGCAAAAATTTCTATTTCGATCCTTCAGTCTTCATATAACTGGTGGGAAATAGGTTACCATCAGCACTCCACTCCTGATGTGGACAGGAGCTGGTGCTCCTGGGAAAGCAGAGTGACCTCCAGCCTTGCTGTCAACTCCTGGCCTTCAGGACAAGATCTTTTCTACCAAGCAAGGAAAATAGATCCACAGTTACACATTGTTCTTCCAACCCAATGTGGGCAGATGCACTTCTCATCCTCTTCCCTGTGGAAAGCAACTCCTTTTGCCCCTCAGCCATAGCTCACCTGTGGGCATCATCTTTTCTTGTAAAAGAGCTCCCAGATGCTGAAAGATATCCCTTAACCATTCATTTGAACCACTGCCTTTTGGAAACTGTTTAGGATAAAGCCGTCCAGCAGAAGGCTTGTGTTTGCCTAGAGCCTCTTTGTATGGACTTGGTGGCTGGGAGTTTCCTTGAGCTCCTCTTTGAACTCAAAGCCTTCAGCATCCAAAACATTTAACCCTCAATTTCTTTTCTGCTTTATCAGTTTGGCCAGCTTCCAGCTGGCAGCATTCATTTGCAGGCTCCCATTCTGCATCTCGTGTTTGCAGATTTGTCTTTTTCAATTAACCCCTTGAAATGGTTTTCTTCTCCCCGGAGCCTACCTGCCTCCGGTCTGGCCGGCACTTCCCCCTGCTCTGGATGCCTGAAGGGCAGCAGCCGGGAGTGGAGGAGCTGGGTCCCTAAGCTGGAAGTGCCAAGCAGAGGGTGTGCCCCACGCACAGGCGGCACGGAGAGCAGCTGAAGGAACACGCAGGTTCGGCACTGCCGGCTTTGCCCGTTGTGGGTTGGGGCTTGCAATGCCAGAGGCGCTTTTGCCTATGTGGAGTCTCTGGAGCATCACTTATGAATAATGAGATCTTCCCTGAATGCTTTCGCTGGGATGCTCGGGAGCACGCGCCCACATTTCCACTGCTGCAGCCTTCACCCCAAACAATGGGAATGTCTCTGCTTGCCAGCAGCTCTTCCATAGCTTTGTTTTAGAACAACTATTTCTAGAGAGTCACCTAAAATTTAAAAAAAGAAAAAAATGGGAAAAAAGGGAAAATAAAGACTGTGTCTAAAGCATCACTTACCAAACAAAGACATTGCCTAGTCTCCAGGACTGTCTTCTCTTCTGTGCCTGCCGTAATTGCTGAGCAGTAGCAGCTGTAGGTTGCTCATCCTGGCACTCCAGCCGGTTCACAGGCATCCACAGGGAGGGGAGAGCCACTCACCCACTGCCAGGATTGCCCGGCAAACTTCACACAGGCTGGAAAACCTGATAACATCTAGAGGTGCAGCTTCTCTATTGCTGAGACACCGGTCAAGACTTTGAAGTGAGACGGGCTGGAATTAAAGCAAATCCTTGGTTGTTCAGTCCCTTTCAGATGGAGACTCACCACAGCTTGGTAATGTCACATCTGGATCACCCTGTAAGACACATCTTTTTATTATTTTTTCTTTTTTAAAATTAATTAATATTGGCACTGTTGCGGTAGTTCCTAAGGACCTGATTACCTAGGCTCAGGGAAATATAAAATTAACTATTCAGGCTGCATAGCGGTTAGCTTAACTTTGTGTATGATTCTAGCAGAGCAAACAAGTACTAGAGATGGAAATCTCAACCAATGCTAGTAAAGACTCAGCATTTCCATTTGCAGAAAGTTTTAAAACCAGATTTCCCAGCAAGCTGCTGAAAACTGCTAAATGAAGTATAATTGTCTACACAACCAAAAAAGCAACACAACAAAACAAAGCAGTTGTTTATAAATGTTAGCTTCTTCTTTAGTTTTATCTTTATAACTTTTATATTAATTCCTAAATTTCCTGGCACGCCCACTGAAACAGTTTTACTGCTGCTAATACCTCTACTACCCACCTAATGAAATAATGACATGTTATGCTACTATTAAGGATTGATTCTACTGGTAGTGATTGAAGTGCCTTATCTTCTCAGACATCAAATTGTTAAACAACAGAACTGGGAGATGTTCAGATTTAATTTCAGGAATAATCTTATCCAGCTCTCTATAAAGTAACAGCTGTTCTCAACGAGTTTTAGAAGTACTACAAAACCAATATTTTGACAATTTGTATTTGTCAAATGCAAACATGTCAGCCTTGGAAATTAACAAAACAACACAAAAATAATCTAAAAATAAAAATCCATGGAAAATTAGCCAAGAAAAAGCAAAGAAGTTTAGAGTTACATTTTTCCACACTCACAAACAAAGCTCTGTGGTTTCCCTGCAGGAATTTGTTGAAACAAAACAATTTTATTAGAATATGTTTATTTAGAAAGACGTTTCTCAGGAGAACAATTGTAGCCAGAAAACAGAGCTGACCACACTCAGATCAGCAATGGAAGTTCCCAGTGATTTTGATGCTAGAAGAATTTTATACAGTGGCTTTAGAAATAGCTTTATGTAGTTTGAGAAAACCTGGGATAGAATTAAGTTATCATAACGTGATAATGTGTAAAATCGTGCTCAATCTCATGCCTTCTGCAGCAGTTATCTGCCTTTAAAAAATCCCCAAAAGACATAAAATCATGACAGCTAGCTTTCAATAGGTAAAACATAAATACTTAATTTTAAAAAAATATTATTGCATAATAAGAGAAGATATGAATTTATTTGCATAAAATTAGCTGTTCAAGTAAAAAATTAATTTGTTTAAATGCCTAAGAGAAAGAAAGTGTGATTGTTAGTAAAGTCTACAGTTTTACAGCACTCACTTGAATTAACTATTTGCATTTCTTCAGACCCTTGATTAATTTCTCAGAAAAACACTATTTACCTCTTTTTTTTCAGTAAAACAGCAATGTGGCTGAAGTCTATGTGGTTCACTGGGAGTTCATTGGGATATATTTGCAATTCTTGAAGCAAAAAAAAGTGATATTTTATCTTTAGAAAGAGTTAAATTTTTTTAAAGTTATTGAATTTTTCAGAGATCAGCATGAAGAGTTCTGATTAAATGCTTGCTTCAGCGTTTTAAAGGCTTCTTGTGTCCCTGTTGCCTAAGGAGGTCGTACACGAGGATTGCTCTGTAAACATCAGATTGTACAGAATTGGCTCTGCACACCATGCCAGGCACACAAAGAGGAAGTCAAATGGCTTATCTTTCACTTATCAACTAGTTTATTTTTCACGCCTAAAAAAGGCTGCTACAAGAGCAGCTGCTACTTTGTAAATAATTTAATGGCTGCTGTTAAGTAGGGCTGTCAATTTTGCAAACAATATTAAAAGGAGATTTTCGTTTTACCACAGATTTGCACGTTTTGAAATGCATTTTTATCCGTGGAAGTTCAGTGCAGGATCCTGGAGAATGGAAACAGCTTCCGATTTGCAGACACAGATTCAAAAAGAATAGATATGTCTAAATAATGACAGATGTGTGGGCAGGCAAGGCGTGATATCTCATCACCTGCATGCATTAACCAGAGAGCATCCTGCTCATTAAAGCACAGGAGAACTTTCAGTGGACTTGTAAAGATATTTGGCTCTTTCAGACAGGTGTGAGATGTAGCAATAGCAATTACCATTTAATTTTGGAAATGCAGAATGTGCATTGGGTCATTGTATGGTTGGGTATACACAATGCTATCCCAATATCGATCATGACAAATGGGATTTTTTAAAGATTTTAGCATGAAAGATTAATATACTTGCATCTGGTAAATTACTTTAATGATGAAACCACAATATTAGCACAATACAACTCTCAAATTTTTGATATTCAAATTCAGATTGAAGTCCCCAGATCCTAAAATGTTAAGCAAATAGTAGTTTAGAATTTAAACAGCAAAAGTTTATTGTGCAAGAAGGCAAAGGAATGTCTCGGATTGCCTGAATACAAAATCTTAGGTGAAACTTTTGATCTCTCCAGTGCTAGCACAAAGTCAGGTCTCTATCAAGCACCAAATCCTAGCCAGAGTCCTTGTCTAGATGTGAGGACCACCACCCTCTCCCAGCTCTGTGGTATTGTTGCCAAAATCCTTCCTTTTCTAATTAAAAGTGGGACATGTTGCCTCTAGTTTGGGAAGGGCTGTGTTGTTTAAACACTGTTCCTTGCGCATTTGTTTTTCCTGCTTTAGCACTTCTCACAGGGAGCAGAGTCCTTGTCCCACAACAAAAATATTTATTTCTTTACTCTATAGCTCATATCTGATGGTTTTGCGGCTTTGAACCACTCCTGGCATCCACACTGCAGCTGTATCCCCAGACCACAATAGGTTCAATCCTCATAACTGTTTTAACATATCAGATATTTATTTTAGATATGAAAGTGCAGAGAAATCTATTTGCACTCCTGTGGGTAAGAACCCTGCTCTTCCCCTGGTTTTTTGCTTGCAGATGACAGACTGCTCTGTTTTCATGAGGTTTGCATGGATCCAGTAACATTTTTTGATAAGGTGTAGCTGTGCTACATCCATAGCACAAAATATCAGTCACTGGCCATGCTGTAATTAATTGCTCATAGCATTCATATATTAGAAATATGGCACCCAAGGATTCTATACATCCAAATTGTAGCCCACTCCACGTTAAAAAGCTGCGGGTACCACCAGGAGCACATGCATGAGTTACACTGAAGTGGTTGGTGTGAGGACTGGGATTTACTCAGTACTGGTTCTCAGCAGAGACAAGAAAACACAGATCAGTAGTGTGATAGAAAGAGATCAAGAAAAAGTTGACCTAATTCTGATTCGCTTCTTATCTCAATACACACGCCTCTTTCAGCATCTCTCAGGGTTTTATGTTCTGAAATGTCCCCACCCCAGGAGTGGTGGCTCAAGAGAAGTCATGGGCATCATGTATTGGTGAAAGTTTGTAGCTTTAAGGGGGTAAATTATGTAGGCCTTAGTTGTTACTGAGTAAGTGGAAAAAGAAAAAAAAGAAGAGAAAAGTAAAATTAATTACAGATGCTCGACTCACACTGCACATCTGAGCTTTGACATTTTGCAAATTCAACATTCTAACATTTAACATTCTGTTTAACATTAACACTTTAACATTCTGTTTCTTAACAAAGTCTGGCCAAGTGAAGAGGGAGCCTCTTCAGGACCAAAGACTCCATTCCAGGTGGGAACACAGCAGTGAGAGCTGTGCTTCAAAGCAGAGGCTGTCAAAGTTTGTTCCACAAGACCTGCAGTGGATTTTGCCTAATTATTCTTTTTCCCCATCAGCAGGAATTGTGTTGAAGCCCTTCCCTAGAGCTCTTCATGTATATGAAAAGCAGCTTCTCACAAACATTTATAAGTTCTAAATACTGTACCTCTCATTCTTTTGGCTTCTCATTCTGCAAGGCTCCAAGAAGGCATCTCCAGAGAAACCTCCCTTACTTGCCCTGGATTTGAGTTTCTGAGATTAAAGCATTGCCCGTACACTTGTTTTCTCCTCTGCTTTTATTTCTCTTTGGATTCTTTTTTTCAAGATGGAGGAGAAATTGCACCAGTGCTGGTTTAGCACCTTTATTTATTGTAGTGTGGTGTGCATGCTTGAGGTGTGCTGCCTTCAACCGAGTTGGCCATTTTCAACCATTCCCCACATTGGGGAATGGTTGAAAATGTGGGAACCAGCAGCCCAGACAGACAACGTCAGCTACCTGGGAAAGCCAAACCTTTCCATGCTTCACCCTCCCTCACACCACAGATGCCAGTAGTATTTAGGTGGCATGAAGAGTAGGAATAGTCCACAGCACTCCCACAGCATTGGATTTTTAAGACTCAGAGGTTCAGAAAGGCTTACGAGGAGATTTGCCCTCCTAAGCCAGCAGCCGTTCTGGGTCTCCAGTCGAAATGTAAACCAACAGCGTGGCAACACTCGCCAGGCTGTTACATCCTCCCCACTGCCCACGGTGCCACCATGGGTATCCTGCAGATCAGCTTATACAGGGTCCAGGAAGGCAGAGAACAAGGGTAGAACAGGATTAGAAGAGGAAAAAATGCAAAAGGGTCTTACAATTTTGAGAAAAATCTTTTAAAGTCTTTATCTGTAACAGGATTTTTTTTCCTTAATCCAAACTCTGCTAGCCTGCGGTTTGATTAAATTTTTTATTTATTTCTTTTATGTCTCACACCTAGAATATGCAATTCCTCCTCTATATTTTTTAAGTGGTTCATATATTTTTAAATAATTTCTTTTACCACAGAGCTCAGACTGGAACTTGTGAATTGGATGCTCATGCTTCAGCTACTGAAGACTTCAGGCTTCAAAATATTTTAAAACAAAACTAAGGGAAGTCTTTCTTTTTAAAGGAAGGAGTTACACATGCTTCTCTGGGGAACTAGTCTGGTTGATAAGACTTTGATCCCTATGGCTCATGCAGCAGCCTTTGGCAACCAGCTGGACCTTCTGTAGTTGACAATTTAGAGAATGCATTTCCTTCTTGCTATCTACAGCCAATACACACTCCGTCTCTGTCTTTCAAAAACTCTTGGACCTGTTTCCTGATGCTGGTCATTGGCTACTTGGCCTCCTTTTCAAGGGAAAAGCCAAGGGTGAATGCTGTGGAAGCATGCGGGTTTCCATTCAGTTTGATCCCCTGCAAGAGGGGACACCCTTGTCCTTATGGGCATCCAAGGCAAACAGCTGGCAGCTTGGTTGGTACTTTCAGATGAATTAAGTGTAATACCGTATCTTGATCTATCTTAACAGAACTTCTGGGGCAGTCAGATGAAGAAGACCCATCTTGTGAAACTTTCCCTGACCAATCTCCAGAGCAGGGAGGAGGGTGCAACCTGCCTGCTCCCGGCCCTGCTGACAGACCACCAACGCAGAGCTGCTCCCACCGGTGAGCTGTGAATGGTTTCAAAATGTATGTTTGATATTCTGAACCTTCCTGACAACTGCAGTGGTTGTCTGCACCATGACTGTAAACACAATAAAACATTAACACACTATAAGCTAAGAATAACCTGGAAGCCCAGAGGACAAGCATAGACACAATGAAATCTCCAGAAACCCAGCCAGTTTGCAAGCTTTTAATACATGCTAGCACGACCATTTTCAAATTAAGTCTTCTGGGCAAAGGCAGCCTTGCTTGTTGAATGTGGAGAAAAGAGAAATACAGTAATGAAAACACAGCAAATTAACAGGTGGTAAACAGAACTTTTAAAAACCTGACATGATCTTTACAGATTTCTGTGAGCAAATCACTAGCCTGTAATCAAAATCCCTGTGAAGATCTTTTGAGAGTGCCCTTTTTCTGAAACTGATTAAAACCTTGAACTTAGCTATGAGAGAAACAACAGTTCTGATAATTGGCATTTTTTCCAGCACTTCCATTGCTAGTCAACCTGCACACTACCTTGCAAGGGATAGGAAATTAAAAAGAAACAGCTCTTCTGCAAAGATTCAAAAAGCATTTTTTCTGTTATTTTTCTTTGTGCATTCTTGATAGAAAACAAAAAAAACCACCCAGTTATTTGTTCCCAGTGAGTATATAAATGTGTAGTATATAGTCTTATTTTTATTTTGTATGCCTACTGTCTGTAGGAATGTTTTTAGTAAATCTGGTGTGAGTATGACATTGAAGTTCCACATTACATTCATCCCAGCCATTGGTATATAACTGTGCTGAACACCAGGTTCATTTTCTTCTTTCTTCATTTTCTTATTTCCTCTTCCTTCTGGAAATCTGTATGTTAACTAGTTTTCTGTCTCCCCTCACATGGGGGCATTACGTTTTTTCAGTATGCAGTGTTATATTCATTTTACCAGCTGCACACCACGAGTGAAGTATTTATTTTATACATTGCCTACAACTTTTAGGATATGGACATGCTCTAAAGCTTTCAGAGCTATCTAATGGATTTGGAGGTGGGCCTGGTTTTAAAAATACAGTGCACAGTTATTCCTTCTTAACTTTTGGGATGAAGATACCACTGTACTGATATGGGCAACTTATAAAGATAGTCTCCATGCTGGAGGCTGCGTTGTCTCCAGAGGGCTCCAATTGCTCCAATAAAAGGAGCTCCTTTAGCAGCGCACCAGAGCCAAGACTAATCCCAACATGCCTCTGATCCCAAGGTATAAACATGCTGTCCTCCCTCCCTTTCGCTCACCCTTTTCCTTTCGGAGGTTGCTATGACTCACACAGCTCTGGCAGTCCCACGTCTGCCTTCGTCAGGCGTCTCGGGAGAGGCTGAGAGCTCAACTTTACCCCGACTCCTGGGCTCCCCACCTGACCACGTTTGCCTGCACCTACCCAGGTGGGTCGCCATAAGCTGCTGAGCCCCAGGAGTGGCTCCTTGCAGTCACCAGAGCTGCATAAATGGCTGGGATTTCCCAAGGCTTTTGTTTGGAGACCATAAAGCAAGCTCCCACCCATGCACCAGCTCCTCCACCTGCAGACACCTGGAGATGCCGCTGACCTCTGCTGGGAGAGGCTGGAGATTTTGGTGGCCACTTACAATGCTAAGGAAGAAAACTTCTCACAGTTTTCACGGCTGGCCACAGCTGCTCGAAGCCTGCCAACAAGAATTTAGGTTTCAAAGGCACTCCCTGTGACAACACCAGCCAGGTGGGAAGGTCACCTGCTGAGGCACAGGTGACTCCAACAACTTCTTCCCTGTGCTTAAAGAAAGCCACGGGTTGTTAGAAGCACCCAGCTGTGGCTTGGTTTGCCTCCAGTTTCCCAGAGCTGCTCTTCTATAATGCATCTGCTGCTAAGTCTGCATCAGACTTCTTCATATGAAGAAATCTCTGTAAAGAAAGGAAGTTTTAGTGTTGGGACCCTACATAAATAGGGCTGTTCTCTGTTCTGCGTCATTGCAGTGTTTCATCTCTCTGTCCCAGATACTCCAGCATTACCAGAGACTTCTGGGTTTGTAATTGGCTTCTTCTGGGTAGCAGTGGTTCTTTAAGTTCCTGTAAGAGACTACACCAGGACTTTGCAGTTGTTCAGCAAGAGTATCCAATTTCTTCTTTCAGAGTCTCTTATTATCTGCCTTGGCTTTACATCTTTGTACCAGCTAGTCACACCAATTACTACATTACTGCATTTCTAACACAACTACCCCATCAGTCCCCGGTGCTGTCCCAAATCTGCATTTCACTCAGTTTTTGGAAGCTCATCTACAGCACATATTTCTTTCTTCCTTGTATTTCAGCTCTCTTCAGCTGAGGCATATCTCATGAGTTACAGCTAGGCAGAAGTCACGAGCAAGGGCCCTGTGAAGACTAGCAGAAGACACTTATGTTTCACTTGCCTAATCAACCTTGTTTCTGATGCCCTTCAGCGAGTTTGACATCTGCATATGTGTAACTGGAGCCCAGTTTTCAGGCTGTGTGGTTAAAAAATCACTTCAACTAACTCTTCGCATCATTATCTCCTTTGCTTAACAAGGAAAGCCATAATCTGGGATGAAGACAGGGACAGAAAATGGACAGAAGAGGCTGGAAACAAAATAATCATTCATAAAACAATCTCAAGGGTTTATTTCTTTAAGAACTTATTCTTGATTTAACTCCATGGTGTTTTAGGGAAGCAGCAGTGGTGTTGCTGCCAGTGGAGAGCTATAGTCAGCTTTCTGAGCTGTACACACATACAAAAAATTATGGGCAGTAAAGATTTCAGGACAACATTCCAGAAAGCAGCGATTCATTTGCTGCCCGATTTCTTTCACTCTAACCTAAAAAGGACAGTTAAACACCACCAACAATGCACAGTCCAGTGAATAATTTTATAAGATAAAGATCCCACCTCTGGCTTACATTTGGCATTGACCATTGCCTTCTCTCCTTCCAAGTGTCAGCTATATCTTAGCCAGGAAGTTCCTGTCCTCCCATTACTTTTGTTATCTGTTTTTGAAAACATTTTGATCAGCATAACCTTGTAGCAGAAGCTTGCACTTGAGGAGGATATTCTGGATGCTGTTGTTCAGAGGACCGAGGTAGCATGCTGATCCTCTCAGCCACACAAAGGAGCTGATCGACTGCTTGTGAGACAGCTCATTTCTGGATGAGTCAACCAGACAGTGCCTGTGACCATGTCAGAGTCTGGCACCAGAGTCACACAGAGCTGTGACTGCACTCACTCCTCTGCCACTAGCCTTGGTAGCTGCAGTGTGGGTTTCCTCGCCATCAGTGTGTCATTCTCTTTCCTTACCATAATGTGTTGTGGGCTTAAGTATCTTCCATTTGTTGGCAATGTGTGAAGCTGGATTGGAGGGGTTTTTAGCTCATTATCCATCTGCCTAGTCCCCATTCCCCAAACCAGAACTACTCAAATTTTAATTAGGCTATTATTTGAATACAAGTGATTAGGATAGAAGGAAAAAGGGTTTATCATCACAGTGATTTTTACCGTAGAACTTTATTGTTGATTATGTCCTTAAAAAGACATACATTCCTACTTCACTGCAAAGTTTTTATTTAATCTCATGAGCATGTCTGTATATTTTGAATCTGTAGCATCACTGACCAAACCTTAGGAAGTTCTAACAGCATCTTTCAGTTCTGTATGTTGGTTATTAAATCAGCACAGAGGGAGGGAATTAGAGTTATCCCACAGCATCCCCTTTTGTGTGTCACATAAAAAAACAGCATTTAATGGATTTCTTACTCCTACCTGACTGTTCTGTGCAAATAAAGTAAGCATTCATCACTGTTATGGCTTCCACTTGTTTCAAAAGTCCTCTTTAACCAGGAAGCAAACCCACTCATAAAATAGCAGGAATATTGGTTGGGGGATAATGTCTGTCAGGTTCAGGTGTAATCCTTCCAGCTGCTCTATCTGCCTGAGCAGTTTTCAGTTCCAAATTAACTCTATTAATAGGTGTGATGCAGGGATGTGGTGATGTGGTGGAGGAAATTCATGTCAGAAGTGGGATTCAGCAGTTCAGCTGCCTGACTGCTGCAGCCTTCCCCCTCTTTTTTCTCTTTCTTCTCTTCTTTCTCATTCTTTGCCACTGCTCGGCCCAGAAGCTTCATGTGCCTCAAGAATGCAACAGGAGGCTGATATAGATGGCTTTGTGCAAAGTTGCACTCTCAATTTCTACATCTGTAAAACTGAGATAATACATTACCAAATTCAGAGGGGCAAATTAATCAGTCAGTGTGCACACTGCACCTTGAAAATACAAAATTAACTCTTCTTAGCCCATAAATGCTCAAGATGCATCAAGGTGTGCTCCATGGCCTCTTGATTCCAGACAAAGGTCCTCTTGATTAAATTAGATTGCTAATGTATTAACGCATTAGCACACTTGAAGAAAGAAAAGTTTGAAAAAGCAATTTGGCTTCATCACATGAATGGCATGTATACTTAATGGAAATTTTTCCAGCATTCACAAAACAAAGAAAAATCAATAAAATGTCTGCCAACTGTTCCACTGAAAACATTTTATAATCTATAGCACTGAGAATCCTGAGCCAAGATAAACCAGCCTTGCTGACAGAAAATACTGACAATTATTTTACATTGATTCAACTTGGCCCAGCCCAGACTGACCTTGTTTATTCATCTCAGTCTCTTAATTCATATTAACTTGGCATCAAAATGGGACATGTGGCATGTGGGCTGAAGACCCATTTCTATATCTTAGACTCAGATAAATGTAGTGCATTGAGTACTTCCAGTGCCTTGAGCTCTTAGGTAGATTTATATGCATTAGACTGAACTGGTTAAGTTCCTTTTATCCCCGCTGGGCTTTTCATGTCTGTTGACTGTAAAACTAGAAGCTCAGTAGAGGTAACATCTTCTTCTAAGCCTTTGGATATACATGAAATCCTCCCGGTACTGGTCAATTTTAAAGACACATCCAAAGAGGATGGAGGGTTTTAAGCTCTTTTAAAATATAAAAATAGAAGGGTTATGGCAATTTGGCAGCCAAAAAAGCAATTTGCGGGTCTCGGCAGAATCCAAGGCTGTGTGTAAGAAAGCTGATCAAGACACTACAGAGCTGATAATGGGGTCAAAGAGCAGAAGAATCCCCCCGCTTTTGCAACCAGCATAATCTGGTCTCCAATGAAGTTTCTTAGTTTCTTCTACTGAACCAATAAAGCTTAGTGTGATGGGAGAGTTGCATTACTGCAGCTTAAAAATGTCTCAAGAAAGCTGATGAGGAGAGGTGCTTTTAGTTGCTTTACATGTGCCCAGCTGCTTGCATAGCTGTCTTCGGCTGGTAGTGGGAAGACAAAAGCATGGGAGAAATCTCAGCTTTTTCTTTAATTATTTATGTTCTCATCAGTAATAAAGGGCTTTTTATGCCTGGAATGTATTATTTGTATTATCAAAGCTAAATTAGATTTTGCACTGTGGCAGTGAAGAAATTGGTTGCTGCACAAAAGCATTCACATTTTTATTCTCACAGCTACACCACTGTTGTAGCTGAAAGCCACCCTTGAGTAAAACACTACTTGAGTCAAACATGACTACATCCACTAAGGAGGAAAAGCTACCCAGACGATGAAAATCCTCCCAAAAGAGTTCCCAGTTGGCCTGGCATTGGATGTTTAGTTTATTTTCTCTACTTGACTCATTCTTCATGAGAGCAATGCTCCCTTGGACTTCATCGGGTGCCTGGCAGGTTGTGATGGCAGGACAAGCAGCAAGTCAGCAAGCCAAGATGGCACAATGTGGCCTCCAGGTTTCCAGTTCCACTGCACTGGGAATGGATTGCCTTTCCACATGGCTGTGTAAGCAGAGATTAATGATGGCTGCAGAAACCAAGACTAGCAAAATAAAAAAAAAAAAACAAAAAAAAAACAAAAAAAAAAAAAAACACCCAACCAAAAAAAAAACCAAAACAAAACAACAACAACAAAATTAATCTGCATTTTGCATTTCCCATAACACATAGTTGATGCTTTCCGCCCTGCACCTCCTTCACAACTTGGATTTCAGTGATGAAAGTGGTGTAGGGACAAAAATTTCGGAAAATCAGTGCTGTATTTTGAGTCTGATATCCTCCTCTTCTGGCATCTGCCCAACTTCCTCCATGCAGGGCTGCCAGCAGTGCCTGGTGCCTGCTATGTGTGTTACATGTCCCCAGCCTGTCCTGCTTAACAAAACTGTAATTACTCAAAACACCACCAGCTTTATACCTCGTCTTTGAATGACAGGACAGTGCTGGAGCGACTGCACAGCCAAATGAGTGATCCTAGTGACGCTCAGTCAACAAACCTACTGGCATCTGATGGAAAAGAGCTGCAGTTTGTAGCCAGGAAATTACACAGGCTGCTGTATACTTGAAAAGACAGAAAACAAACAGAACAGCTTTACTCTGCTCTGCAGTGTCTCCCCAACTCTGCAGGCATTGCTCCCTCCCCTTCTATGACTTCTGTTTTGTTTTCCAAGACCCACTAGCCGCAGACAAACAGAGGACACTGAGCCTGGAGCGGATGGCCACACCACCTCCCTGATCAAGAAAACCTTTTCCAGCAACCAGGAAGGTAAGTGAACAAGTCTTTTTCAAATATGCACAGAGGGATGAAGCTAGAAATATTGATAATTCATGTCTTGAACATTCGTTTGGATCCAGGAGGAAAAACAAGGCATTGCAGCATGAGCTCGGTTTGTGTATTCCTAGCAGGGAGGACTCAGCTACTGGCTCATGGAAAGTAGAATAAGTCAACCAATCACCTGAATCTCCTTATCTTGCAGCACTATCCCTGATTTAACACAAACAGGCAGGGTTTGTTGCTCCCAGCTGTTGTGGCTCTGTTACTCTGTGCTGGAGCCAGCAGCAGCAGCAGAGCCTCCCCGCTTCCATGGCTTGGGCAGCAGCAGCGCACGCGGTTCCTGCGGCGCTCTGGAGGAAGTGAGGGCGACTGCCCTGCTTTGGCAGTGCTTGGCATTCCCATCACAGCAGAGCCCAGGGAGTGCAGCAGTGCAGCAGAGGAGCAGGCCAGCACGAGAAGGTCATGGTTAAAGAGCAGTCCCATGACGGAAGTCAGGCAGGGATAGATCAGAGTGTTTGCGCAAGGGGCGAGACGAGGATTTTTATCTCCTGCCCTGTCCGGGTGTCCCGTTGCTGTACAGACAGGTAGGTAGGAATGGAGGCAGTCTCCAGGCATGGGGAGGCTGAGTGGTTCCTACAGCCCCAGCTGAAAGAGATTGTTTCAAACAAGCCAGTTATGGATACACTTCCACCTTGCAGTGAAGCTGAACTTGCCACTGCCACAACAGGTCAGTCCTGCTGCCCTCTGGCCACCTTCTTCCACCCACATTCTCAGGACCATGCAGGGAGCTGACAGCACATTAACCCAACCCAAAAAACTGTTCGTTTTCTCTCCCGTGGGCTTTTGTCCATCCCATGAACCAACCTGCCCTGTGTGGGGATTAGAAGACACCACAGACAGCACCAAGTAAGGGGCAGAAGGACACTGCCTGCAGCAGGACTTCTTTTTGATGTTGGCAGCTGTTAATTCTGCTCAAGCTGTAACATGAAGCCTCATCCTGAAGCAGCACCTGCGGCAACCTGGCAGCACACAGCCCTCCCAAGACAGCAGGCGAGCACTCAGGCAGGCAGCCCCACCACCCCAGGGCTACCCCACTGCAGGGAGAGAGGCGAGCTGCAGCCACGACTGTCCCAGACTGCCCATCCCAGTCCTGCAACAGCTCAGGGCTACCTGGGATCCCTGACCTGCTGCTGGCCTTGCATCTCCACACTGCCTCATCCACAAAAATCATGGTTGCTTTAACTTGTTGTGGTGTTTGAGGGAATATACATATCCTACGTGTATAGACTTGTATAAGAAATATATTAAGTATTTTAATTCATCCATTGAATAACATGATATAAAATAGCTTTTTTATCAAAAAAAGTGAAAGTAATACCTCTGTTTGGCTGGGTTTTCCAGTGAGTTGAATGGAATGTAAATAACCTGGTGGGTGTTTTGTTGTTTTTTTTTTTTAAGGAAATATGAAAGCCATTCCTTCAGAGCAGGTAACCCATTTCTGATTTATTATTTTATTTCTGCTTATTATTATTTACTCTATTTTGAAGCTTCCTGAAACTCCCCAAGCCTGTCCATGCAAGCAGTCTGCCTGCAGGGCTCTTGCTGGAATTGGTAGAAATGCTCCCATACGGTTCTGCTAGAGTAGGGCTTCACCTGCTGCTTTGTGTTGAGCACAGCACATGAAGCTCTCATCCTCCAGCCACATTTATCTTACACGAGCTAACCAGCACTTGGGTTGGCACTTCCAAGAGCAATATTGCAGGGAAATGGGTGAGATGCTTCCCCATGGGTTCATTATAACTCTGAACTGATTTAACTGCGGGGTGCTGCCAGTGGAGGTGGTCCATCCCTTCCCACACTGCCAGCCTCCAGGCCTTGTCCCTCTACCAGCTCGCAGGCTTCCAGCCTGCAGGAAACTCCCTGCAGCAGGAGAGGAGGAGGAGACTTCCATATGGGCAGGGAAACCCTACCCTGCCCCCCATGTCCTTCGTCTGCCACGGGAACATTCCCTCCTGGCCTGGTTTGGGATCCTGGGTGGTTAGGAGTCAGTGGGGGTGCACAGAGAGCACAGATACAGGGCGAGCCTCTCTCCAGAGCTGGTGAGTCAGCAGCACGCAGCACAAACGTGCTTCCTCAGTTCTACACTAAAGGAAAAACTAAAATAAGATAAAACCAATTATAAAATAACTGTGGCGGCACCAGTGAAGGCACAAGAGTGCCTGTGCTTTAGCTTTCTCCCAGTTGCAATTCCTGTTTAAACTTTTATTTTTGAGGCCAAAGTATTCAGTGCAAACAGATCATTTAAAAAAAAAATTAAAAGAAACACTTCAACCTTCCAGCAGAGCAGGATGGCACTTATTTATTTCTTTCATTACAAAACCAGCCTGTGCCAAGTAAAATTGTGCTCTAAGAGCTGTTCTACCAGTCCTGAAGCACTGAGGAAGAACACACAGCAGCCCCACCTCTGCAGCTTCCTGCAGGCCCCTGTGCATTTGCACTGGGTGGAGGATGGGCACAGGCTGGGGGCCAGGTGCCAGAGTTCACCACGTCAGGGTCGCACCAGAGGGAAATCCTCATCTCACAGGACTTCTTCTTTGGCCTTTGGATGATTTTGGTGGCCTCAGGACACAGAGTGAAGTAAAGCACAACAGCCGTGATGGTCTGGAGACATTGAGGGGATTCTGGCTTTGTGGCTGAGTTAGCCAGCAGCTAACTGTTCCTTCCCCGAGCTCTGTGGACCTTCCCCAAGCTCTGTGGAAGATGTCCTTGCCTTCACATAAGCAGTTGAATTAATAAACTGAGATGTTAATTTGAAATCTCTGGACTATAACAGTGAAATCCACAAGCCCAAACATTTAGGCTGTATAAGGAGAATGATGCACAGAAGAAAGCTTTGCCATCACATCATTAAGGACCTACCCAAGGGAGTGGTTAGAGCATTCTTTGGTTCCAGAAAGTCACTGCAACTGAGTGGTCACTGTTGCTAAAAGTTGGTAGGTCAAAGTGTGACCTCTGTGGCCTGGGAGTAGGTGTTTTGATTTCAGCACACATCACAGAGCTTCTTGTGCACAGGAAAATGGGGCACTTCCATCTGAGCTGCTCTGGACTCAGGGAAGGGGGCAGCAGCTATGGGCTGCAGAGGAAAATGGCTGGCAGGGTAAGGGGAGCCTCTAGTGCACACCAAGGTTTTTGGAAAAGAACAGCCATCCATGTAACACCAACTTTATGCTTCCACGAAGTTACATTTCCATAAAGAAAACATTTCCATCAACATTTTTTCCTGACTTTTAATGGCATGTGGAAATTCAGCAGTCTTGCAGCAGCGGGGTACAAGCACAGGAACCAGCACCTAGCAAATCAGACCAGACTCTTCTAGCTGGGCCGGTCTGTGGCTTTAGTTCAACACATTCCAAATCCATCCCAAACCCACCATCAGCAGCTCTTCCCCTGGACACCACCACCAGCCTGCTGCATGATGGACAACCTGTTCCTGAGGTCCCCCTTTCACCCTGCTGCTTCCCCGGGCTGGCGTCCCCCTGACACCACTTCCCGCATGTTGCTTCAGCGGGAGCTCGCACAATACTGGGCTTGGTGCCACCCAAGGGGAGCACACCCAAAACCCGGCCCTTCTTGCACAGGCAATTCTGCAGGAAGATCCCTGCAGCTGTGAGCTGGAGGATTTGCTTTGCCCTCCTTTGCCAGTTTGTTGGGGAAAGGCTGGAGCCAGGGGTGAGCTATTCCCAGCACAAATGGCCACTGAGGCCTCCTCAGGATGGACCTGACACGGGCCTGTCTTCTGTAGGTGCATCACAGCACATGAACTCCTCACTCGCTACTCCTCTCAGCTATGAGGAAGCTTCTCCTCCCTGAAACTGTGGAGATCGTGCAACAAACTGTTCCCAGTGACCTGCCAGAGCAGCTGGCTGTCACACAGCCAAGTAGTGCTCAAGCTGCTGAACAAGATTTGTTTTCTGGAGGAGAGCGTTTGTGGTGGCTCAGAGGCAAGACTCTGCTACCATGGGGGTCACCTGTGTCACTCCAGCACCAGCACAGGTCACCTGTGTCCTTCCTGCAGCCCAGCGGTGTGAGGGTGACTGTGGGCAAGGGCTGCTGAGGTCTTCTCAGCTGGCAGGAGGACAAATGCAGTCTTGGGTGGCTTTGCCAGACTGGTTTTGGGCTGGCCAGAGGAACCCACCACCAAACACAAAGGTGGGGATGAAGACAGATGGTGGAGGAGTGAGGATAACCTGCAGCTTTCCTTGCCCTGTGCATGGCTTGTGTGGGTCTGGCTCTTCAGGCAACAGGGCTGAAGCAGATGAGAAGTGAGCATTCCATGCTCAATATTTAGAATGGCCAGGATTTGCTGTTCATGTTCCATCCTGGAGGTGAGATTATGGTGGCCTGGAGGACTGTGCTACTTGAGACCCAGCCCAGCCTTGCTGCTCTGAGCAGGGTGGTCCCAGAGGTCCTGCTCTGTGTTATTCTGGGATTTGATAATCTTGAGCAACCATGTAGGTTAGTTCAGAGTTGCCATGTAGCAGCACCCAGAGTTGGATCAGTGAAACCAAGGCTCCACCTATCTTGGTACAAACAAGACTCTTTGGAAAATGTTAATCTCAACTGCTCTCTTATTCCTGCACCAGAGACTGATCTTCTACCAGGCAATTTAGGATGCTGAAGCCAATGGCTTCTTATGGTTACCAGGTGATAATTTTAATATATTATCACTCTGTGGATTATCTATCACCCAGAATGGTTTATATTGTGCTATTCAAGGGAAACAAGGCATTCCCAGTGAAAAGGAGTGGTACCTATGCATCCTAGCAACAGGCATGTCCTTCCTCCTAGTCATCCCTGCAGTCTGGTACCAGGCAGTCTTCATCTGAATAAAACAGGTGTTTAAAATAATTTCCTGGGGCTTCTTCATTTATTCTCCTCTCTCCCACTCTTGTCCTTTCCCACCTTCACCATGCCCTTGAGAATAATCCCAGGAGAAAAAGCGTAGCCTCCTGGGAGCAGTACAGCAGCGCGGGGAAGAGGTTTCTCTGCATTTCCCACTCCAGGAGAGTAGAAGGATCTTCTGTTCTGCCTCAGACCTGTGGAGACAGAGCAAACCACTGCCTTCATCCTGCCATCCCTGCAGGTCCGAGATGACTTAGTGGCTTTTCAATTACAGGGTGTGCCTTCCCATACCGCTCCTCCCTTCGCCTGCCAGAGCGGGACCACATCATTACCATGAAAAGCCCCACGATCTGAGCTCTCCAGGGCACAAGTAGATGCTCTCCTGTCAGGATATTCATGTTTTCCTTCTCTGGAGGACCAGCAGCTCATTACCATAGGGAGCAGCACTGCAGTGCTGGCTGCCCCTGTTCCTGGACAGCCGTCTTCCTGCACAATGAAAATCAACTCTCATCAAATTATTACAGCACCTTTTATTGCTGGGGTGCTACAGCAGAAAAGGTGCAGATATCAGAGGAGGATTCCAGTCATTACCACTCTTCAGCCTTTGATTAACATTAAATACCTCTGCAAACTTTATGCCACATCACAGGCTTCCCACGCGACACCACCAGGTCTGCTTTAGTGTGACCAGAGAGGTTTGCAAATAGGATTTTTTTTAAGTATTTTTTTAAAAAGCAAGTAGGTAGGTCTGCAGGGCTGGGTTCTTGTTCACATCTCCCTGGAGAGAGGCACAAATCACAAATCACAAACCCAGGTCAGATACCCACCTGATGCACTCTGGACCTTGTACCTAGAGCAACAGGGACCTACCCAAACAGCCTTGAACTCTTACGTGATCAGACATGGTGCAGGGTCTTTTTCCAGCCTGCATTCACCTGCCCACCTACTCTCTTCATCCCCTGAGCAACCACCCGCAGAAACCTCTCTGCATAAAGCCCTGACACAGTTCTGGGGACAAAAGAGCCACCCCTTCCTTACCTTCAGCCACTGATACTCCTCAGAGCTTTACGGAAAAAAAAAATCGTGTTTTTGAAGCCTCCAGCAGGTGTCATTCGGAGAATAAGGAGAGCCCATAGAAAGCTTGAAGCCACCCAAAACCCAAGGCACATACACACAGCCCCACCATGAGGGCTGCTACCAAAGAAGGCACCTCATAACCTCCCTGAAGTGAGAGGTGCCTTACTGAGCCGAAGTCTCAGAGGTGAAGCTGTGCTTCACGTTTCCACACAGGAATAACCTGATGGGGATGGAAGCACTGGTTCAGCTGGGACATCAGGGACACTTTCAAATCATCTTCAAAATACCTCTGAGGATTTTCAAGGGGTTGTATTTTCTCAGGACCACCTCTCACCATCTCCCTGCAAGGGAAGAGCCAAGCCGTGGGCTAGAAGCTCAATGTCCATACAGAGCTTGTTTGGAGCCATTGCACTTTTACTGCTTCCTCCGTACTGAGATAGGGAAGTCATAGAGGTAAATGATGTTTTGGAGGGAGATCTCTATCTCTATCTCTGTGGTGAAGTGCACATGCCATGAGATGGAGCTGCTGCTCTGGTAAAGGTTCCTTGTGAAGCTTCAAGTGTTAGGAGATTTTTTTTTTTTTAATATTTCCTGAAGTCAGGGAGCCAGGGAGTCACTCACATGAGTCCTGTGCACCCTCACCAGTGCTCCCACAGCCTGACACAGCCCTGACAGCCACCTCCTGGGGCCAAGCCCACCCCCTCTTCCCACGCCATCCAATGTGTTTTGCCTTTGTTTCCAGCTCCACACCTAGTTTTTTTCTTTGCATCATGAAGGGCTGGCTACTCATCTGTAATTCAAAAGAAAGCAATGACTCACTAGACTACATCGCTTTCCAAGGCAAAGCATTTCATGCATTTCGCAGGCACGCTAGCCCTAGCCTGGGTTATGAAATAACCTCTGCTGGTGGCACACATTCTCCCTATCTCCATGTCCTGTGAAAAACCAGACGGCTCAGGCTTCCACCCTGTACAGAGTGCAGGACAGGGATTTGTGCTTAAATCACTCATTTGCATTGTGTGAGGAATGCCAAATGCCATCCCCACTTTAAAACCTGGCTGGCCACGCATGGGCATTAACCCAGCCTAATTAAAAGGTAACAAAACTCTAAAGTTTCACTTTTCCCAATAGGTTTCCAAGCACCAGGCGAGGGGTCTCAAAGGCAGGTGGAGCCTCGGCTGCCAGCCCCTCACATCCCAGGGGACACCATGCACGGTCCCTGGAGCTGCAGCCCCTGGTTTTGCCAGGAACAGCAGGGGCAGGGGAGTGTGAAGGGGCTTAAAAACAGATGAGAAATGCCTTACCTTGAATGATAAGCCAGTCTTCACCGTTTTGGGGCTACATCCTTGATTCCCAGGCCAAAGTGGGACAATGTCTACAATTGTCTCTTCTCCCTGGGGTGGGGTGGTATTTTGATACCTGTGTTTCCATCCCCCAGTGCCTCTCCCTGCAACCTGCTTGATCCTGCCTGTCTTTCCCCCACAGGAGACTGGAGACAGCAGGTCTCTCCAAATTGTGCACTTTGGGCTGGTGTGACTGAGCTGCCAAAGCAGAGAAGAGGAAACCTCACCGAGGTGGTGAAGTCCTTCGGCAAACTTCCAGCCAGCCCTGGATATGACCACTGGCAGATGACAAAACACCAGGCTTAGAAAGTACCCTGTTCTTAGACCTACAAATTATTTCTGAGTTCATATTGACATGTCCATGCACAAAGTGCCCTGTGTTGTGGAGAGCAACTTGGTGATATTTTCATCAAAGGCATCAAAAAAGCAAGTAATTGCTGATCCCCATTTACTGGACAAACTCAGTGCTGAAAAATTTGGTGGGGTTTCTTGGATGAATCCATAAGCTTTTCAGGAGAAAGTCTGTAATTCTCTATGCATTATATGTTTTTACAATCTTCACTTGGAAGCAGATTTGAATTTCCACTTAAGGCTCTGAAAACCGTCCTATTGAGATACCAGCAGATAAGATCTTCACTCAGGATACCTCTGTGAAAGAGCAGCCTTTCACAGTCAGCAGCATTTTTCAAAGAATGCTCTCAATTTTCATATCTAGATATATCATCTTAGTTGAATAACCATTATTTTGCCTTGAAAAAAAGATGCGGAGCCTCTTAAGCATCATTCCATTGGAGTCCAGATTTTAATCTCCCTCCTCTAACCACAAAGAGAAAATGCACTGAGAAGGGGGACCTCTGCCAGCCCTCTCTGTTTTTTTCTGGTAGTGAAGAGGGGCAAGCATCATCACGGGTCCTTCCTCCCGCCACCTGATGGAGCACAGAGTGTACGGGCACGGATGTTTTGTGCTCTGTCATGGGCACATGTGTGGGTTAATCTTGAGCTTTTTGGGGAGCACTGGGTGGTTGAAACCCAAAGCCAGCGAGCTTCTTGAAGTTGATTTTATGCAGTGAACAAATCTGTACAATGGACTGAAAATGAAGGCACAATGTAAAAAAATTAAAAAAAAACAAAACCCACAAGCCGTTAGAAGTATTTCATTAACAAAAATTCTGCTTTTATGCAAATAAAATTTTTACAGTCCATTTTCCCCTGTGAGTCAAAGTTCTGCTGCCTGATGGGTGATTTTGGTTGCACCCTTTTGGCACTTCATCCCAATCTACACCTTTGCATGCATGTACTCAAAAGAGACACTTTGGTTTGAGGTTTGAAGGGAGCCAAGGGCTTGCAGCCCACAAGGTTTTGTACACTCAACAGGGAAAAACAAATCAAGAGAGCTTTGAAACAGAGCAGCTGCTGCCTCGCTTCCCCACGCAGAGCCGAGGTGGTGACGGCCGAGCTTGTAGAGGAGCATGCCTTAAGTGTCCCACGGATTGAAATGGAATTTCTGGAAAATGCACAGTGCAGCACTGGACCGCGGTGACAGGGGGTTTGTTCAGCCTAAGAGGCTGCGGCGCATGGCCCTGCCATACAGCTATTTTGCTGAATTGCAGCCATATTTCTGTCAGTACAAGTGATGGTCTATATGAGGGATTAATCTGACACCAGACAGTGATTCTTAATCCTTCAGTATATCATAATCTATTTACTTTGCATGCTAAGAGGATTTCAGCTTAAAAATATACAGGAAGTGATACTAGAAATGTACATAAGGTCCAGAATGCTGTTTCCTAAAATTGCAGTTTTTCATAAAAAAAAATCCTCACATGGTTTTCTTGAAAAAGTCCTGTCTGTCCAGAAAAAAAAAAAAAAAAGTGTTGAATAGGGGTTTAACTGGAAATAGGCAGATGTTTCCTTTTAGGCTTCAGCCCTGTGACCATTTTCATCCTCCTCCTTCCCAACAGCATTTTGTGCTTGGCAGTGTGACATGAAAGGAGAGCTCTCTAGTACAGCAGCTTCCTCAGCTGGGAGATTCACCTGCAGACTTTTCACTGACAGAATCAAAACAAGTTTGGAACCAACATGAGATTTTATGTGCATTAATTGCTGCTCAAAGTGTATGAATTAGCAGTGACTGGCTAACACGGAGGTCAGCGCAGGGAAAACCACAAACCAGTAGCTCCTTATTCAGCTGTAATCACCTGTTTTCTCTGCTCCCTGCCAGGAAGGCTGCCTACAAAATAACTGTAATAAGTCATGTTGGTGGGCACAACTTCTGAAACTTACAAAAGAATTTTTAGTTATAATTCTTTAATAATTTAAGTCATGCTCAGCCGTAATGGCTTGAGTTCCCAAAGCAGTCCTGCACCCAAAAGAGGAGTTGCTCACCCCAGCTAGCAGCAACCCTGTCCCAGCTCCCTGCCACACGCAGGGGTTCAACAGCAAAGCAGGGACACAACTCAGAGCAAATGCTCTGGTAACAGCAAACAGGTCATGGATTATTCCAGGTCCATGAAGCACCAGCGTAGAAGCTAAGGGCAGCCCAAGATGGGGAATATTCTCCCCTCTGTCCCTCCTCCTGCTCACCCCAAATCCTAGTCCTTCAGTTCCTGGTAGGAAAGCCCCAGGTGCCTTTGGAGCAGGCACTCCCGCAGAGGCAGCTGCTGGCACTCGGGCAAGAGGCAGGAGCTGTGTGGGGCTGACCCAGCCCTCGGCACTGCGGCCACAGCCCCTGGGCCCCCAGCAGCTCCCTGCTACAGCAGCAAGTGTGATTTTAATTTTAAAAAATTTAATGATAATGGTAGCCATGCACCCAGCAGCCTCCTTGCTGGAGAGATGAGGTACGAGCCAAGTAGGCAGCTCTCTCAGAACCAGGTTGCCCTAAAAAGCTTGGCAATCCTGCTGGTGCCTGCCCCTGGAGCCGGGCACCAGGCACCGTGCCACCTTACCTGCCGTGACTCGTGCTCGGGGTGGCAGTGCCTGTGCCAGCCTTGAGGTAGCCCACAGTGGGAGAAGTTTGCAAAATAGGGAGGGTGCTGAGCCCCCCCAAACCCAAGCATGACCCTTCCCAGCCCATGCTCACCCACCGACACCCACTGGGGAAGTCTTGCCCACCCTGCTGGCCCTGACTGGAAAGAAATTGAAACAAATGGAGCCGAGCATTGAGGGCACAGCCATGATTTGGTGTGATCTGACCAGGTCTCCTCTTGTGCTCCAAAACCACCTGTGCTCAGCAGCCAGCTTCAACACCGTGCTCCAGGTCTGTGTGAGTGGGACAGGAAAAAGCCCAAACTGCAGCGTGGGAGTTGCTGGATAAACCACTGATCAGTGGCACCTGGTGTTCCTGGTGCCTAAATGGGGGGGGGGGGGGGGGGGGGGGAGGGGGGAATTGGGGGGACACAAGCATCCCTTGGAGTCCAGCACCCAGCCCAGCCCCACTGTGGGGCACTGGATGAAGAGGTTTAGGACCACGTCACCAAAACCATAAGTCAGGCTCCTATCTTGGCTGTGTCTCTCAGCATCACTTCCTGAGTTACAGTGGACCACAGTTTACAAGGATGATGAAGTGTGCATCATTTTTGTTTAAAGAGGACAGAAGGTGTGTGTCTGGGGGATCATGTGTTGTACACCTGCTGGATCTTACCTCTCAAGCGCTCACTAAATCTGGGAGGGCAACTCCGGTTATTTTGTGTCCAGCACAGATTTTTTTTTTTTTTTCCCCAGCCCCAGGAGGGCTGTGACAACTTTTTCCCCTTTAAAAGGAAGGGCTTGGGGATGCATGGACTGATGCACCAGCACACGTGGCCCTCACTCAAACTGCCTGTACAGCACATTTTGGTGATTGCAGAAGAGAACAATTATTTTATAGTAGAAGTATAGATATCTTCTTTAAAAATACTTACATATCTTTTATCCATATACATGCACAGAAGGAGACACAAGGAAAAGAACCACTTAAAGAAAAATCCCCTAACATTGACTCAGTCACTCGTCCCCTCCCACAGCTCCCTGTTGACCCGATGGGTGCGGGAGGCCACCCCGCCTCGGGTTCTGCCATGGCCACGACCCTGGAAGGTTGCGCGGGGGCTGGCGCGGGTGGCTCCTGGGGCTGATCTCGCTGTTTTCCCGCCGCAGCATCGCAGTGCCAGCCCCGTTCGCGCTCCACCAGGATGCTGGAGCGGGAAGGCGGGGGCAGGTGGTGCGGGAGGGGGGATGTGAAACCCCCTCCAAAGCAGCCGCGGGGAGCATTGGCACCTCTCACCCCACCACTGCCCGAGTCTGCCAGGAGACATCAGGGATGGGGACACACGACAGAGCCCCGGAGCTTCCAGGTGCAGTGGGCACGACTGCAGGACCTCGGGGAGGAGGATGGGAATTTGGGGCTGCTCCCCGAGCAGCGTATCAAGCCCCAAGCAGGGGAGCCTGGCCCCGCAGGTCCACGCATCCCCGATCCTGTGCAAGAAAGAGCAGCCTCAGCATCAACAGGCACCTTCCAACAATTGAAGGTCTGGGGGGGTGGGGGAAGAGGGGGAGACTGTCACGAGAAAAAAATTCATCTCCCTGTCTTCCTGGCTGGACCGCGGCCGGCAGCGGCTGAGGATGTACGGCCGGGAGTCGGGGCTGGAAGCGCAGGTGCTGAACCCGCGCTGAGGGACAGAGAGACTGAGGAGCAGAAGGACAGAGGTCCCGCTGGATGTCCGAGCGGCCCTCGGACACCCCCACTGGTACCCAGGCCCGCCCGTGGGTCCCGAGTTTGGCGGCTGCGCCACCGACCCTGGGGGGGAAATCGCAGTTTGGGGCAGCGCTCGCCCGTGCCCTGCGTCCCATCGGCACCACGGGGCACCGACAAATCCGTAACCAATTAAGCCTCAATTAACGTAGCAGTGGGTCCCCAGCCCGCACCTGCAGAAGCGGCGGTGGGTCACCCCTCCAGAGCACTCGCAAACTCATCACACACATCCCCACCTGCTGGGACACCCCAGGAAATATTTCCCTGCTCCTCACGCCCCCCAGGGAAGTTTTGTGAGGAAGAGGGGGCAGGAGGGAGGAAGGAGGACACGACACCACTACATTTATTAGTTTAGATTTTATTGGGGTGGGCGAGAAGAAAGGAGGGGGGTTGCCTTACAATTGAAGGGGTTACGGCATCAAAAGTCACACATACACTATTCCTGTCCCCGCTGCGGGGAAAAGCTGCCGGGAAGCGCCAGCCCAGGCGGGGGAGCAGGAACGCGGGGCTGCAGCCCCGACCCGCCACAACGCTCCGACCGAGACAAGGGGCTCGAAACAACCAAAACGAAAACCAAACCAAAAAACACATTCCGAAAAGCCGTGCGCCCCTCCTCCCCAGCCCCAAACCGGAGCTGCTTATCCCTGCAACCCTCCCCCCCAAAAATAAACCAAAACTTTCCTTTTTTTGCAGCTTTTTTGTTTGTTTCCTTTTATTTTTTTTCCAAAAGTTTTGGGTTTTTTTGGTCTGCAGGTTGTGGATCAGCTGGGCAGCCTTTCCTCCGTCCCCCTTTGCCTCCCTTCTGGACACCTCCCATGGCTGCTTCCATGCCCCCCTCACCCTCAGCCCCAGCCCCAGCCCCAGGACGGCACAGCCAAGCTTGTGCAGAGCTCTCAGGGATGGACGGCGACATGAGACCGGGAAAAGATTCATTTTTTAGGGAAGAAAATCGAAATTTAAAAAGATTTTTTTTTGTTGTTTTTACATTCTGTTCCATGTTAGACTCTAGATAAATGCCAACCCAACAGCATCAACTAAAAATAATCGTGGTCACTGGAACGGACCGAGTATTTACATCATTCCCGCCGCTCCCCGCGGCAGGAGGCTGCACAGGACTGGCGAGCCGGGGCTTCCACACCCGCAGGGGCTGAGGGTCCCCGCACAAAGCTGGGGGGGCACTGGCAGGGCAGGAGCCAGCCTGCGCCTCTGCCCGGGGGGCAGCAGGGGACACGCTTGGCTGTTTAATTTTCTTTTTTTTTTTTTTAACTCCTCTTCTGTTGCATTTAAAAAAATAATAATTATAATAAACCTGGTGGAGTGGTGCAGGAAGCAAATAAATATCAGTCAGTAGAGATGGGGGCGGCAGGACCTCCCCAGCACATCGCCACTGCTAACGAAGAGGGAGGAGGAGGAGGAAGAGCCCAGAGTCCTGCCCAGGAGGCGGCGGGGAGTCCCCGGGTGAGGGTCAGTGGCAGCTTGGGGGGATGGTGACCGGTCCCTCACAAGACCTGGAAGCGCCAGGACGCCTGGTCCTTGTAGTCAAGGCAGTCGGGGGAGTTGAAGTTGAGCTTCCAGGAGGCAGCAGCGGCAGCGGCGGGCTCCTTGTAGTCCAGGCAGTCGGAGGAGTTGAAGGGCAGCCCTGTGCCGCCGTAACCTTGGTGGTGGTGGTGGTGGTGGTGATGGTGGTGGTGGCCCGAGCTCTGGCTCAGCGGGTGGTGGTGGTGGTGGCCCGGCACCGAGGAGGGCCCCATGGGGCTGAGCTGGTGGGGATGGTGGTGGGAGTGCATGGGCGCCAGGTAGGAGCTGCAATCCACGCCCCCGAAGTAGGACGAGGAGGGCGGCGCGGGGTAGCCCTGGCCGTACCCCCCGCCCTGGCTGTAGGACACGGGGTAGGAGGCGGAGGCGGCCGAGGCGGCGGGGCCGGCCCGCTGCATGCAGGAGGCGGCGGCCGGCGGCAGCGGCTCGGGCACCGTCACCCCCGCGGGCGCCGCGCCGGGAGAGATGGAAGCCGGGCTCCAGATGGATGACGCCGGGGTGCTGAGAGAGGCCGGGGCGCCCACCGGGGCTGAGGAGGCCGAGCTGGAGGAGGAAGACGAGGCGGAGCTGGAGGCCGCTGCCGGCGGCGTGAACTGCCCGCTGCTCTCCGAACCCGAGCTCTCCCGAGCGGGCGACGATTTCTTCTTGGCCGGACGGCTCTTGGCCCCTCCGCCGCTCTGCTGCTGCTGCCGGCACTTGGCGCGGCGGTTCTTGAACCAGACCTGCAGGGAGAAAACGGGGTGCAGGGGAGCAAGGAGCGTGGTGGGGTGAGCAGGGGCCCAGACAGCCCCCGAAGGGGCTCTTCAGCCTGCGAGCACCCAACCACCCTCGCCTTGGCACCAGTTGTCCCGGTGTCCGCTGACACCGCGCACCCCTCACACCCCCAGATGGAATCCCACCCCTGCCCGGCAACCCGGCCACCCCGCAGCCTGCCAAAAGCAAGGATGGCCAGGGTCAAAGGCTCCTGCATATCCCTGGCATATCCCTAGGATATGCATATCCCTGCATATCCCTGGCACAGTGACAAAATATGGATTTGGGGGACAGATCCTGTGTTGGGTGCTGCCTGCATATCCCGCCCTCCTGGGTATCCATTGACCAGTGCCCAAAGGGAACAGCTCTGGGAAACACCCAGGTGGTAGGGCTGCTATACCCTGGAGCAGGTGGAGGGTGACAGAAAATTATTAATATAAATAAAATTAATACAAAAGAATAAAAAATAAAGACAAATGCACCATTTTTGGCTGAATGTCCCCACAGTGGGAGAGACAAGCAGGTGGGAACCCACACGCATCCCCTGTGCCAAGGAAAGAGTGATGAGTGTGGATGGAGCAGCCGATCTGAGCAGCGCCAGCTGAGCTGAGGCGGTCCTGCATGCCCCATCCCACAGTAGTGCAGGATTCCCCCACGCAGGTCCGGTACCTGGACTCGGGATTCGGGCAGGTTGATCTTCAGGGCGACCTCCTCCCGCATGAAGATGTCAGGGTAGCGGGTCTTGGCAAAGAGCGCCTCCAGCACGTCCAGCTGCGAGCGGGTGAAGGTGGTGCGCTCCCGCCGCTGCTTCCGCGGGGTGGCTGCGGGATGAGCACCACCACGCCGGTCACTCTGGGCCCCTCCGCACCTCCCGCACGCCCCGGCAGCGGGGGAGCCCCGGTGTCCCCGGGACAGGGGCCTCAGGCGCACCCCAAAGAGCGGCAGCGTCCCCGCACACCCTCGGCTGCCGGACCCCGTCCCGCTGCGGGCAGGGAGAGGGGCACAGGGCTGGGGAAGGGTCAGGCCTGGCTCCAGTGGGAGCTACGGGGAGATTTCGTTGTGTCGAAATTAATTACTTATTTTGGTTGCTGTTCAATTTGAAACTTCTTTATCCTTAAAAATCCCCGGGAAAACGAAGACACGCCGGGAGGAGGGGGGAAATTCAGCTAGACCCAATGTCCCCAGGCAGGGGTGCAGGCAAACGACCAGCCCACCACCCACCCTAAGCCGTACGGCCCCACCAACCCGCAGGGGCGGAAGTTTTCCCCTCCGCTGGCTGGAGGGTGGGGGGCTGGGGGGCCGCGGTGCGCGGCACTCACCCGGATACCCCACGGAGGGATGCAGCAGGTCCATGGCGGGGCCCGTCAGCCCCAGCCCGTTCATGCCGTAAGGGGGCTGTTTGAGGTAAGACATCATGCTAGAAGCCGGGCAGTTTTCTTCCAAAGTCCGGCAGGAAAAAAAAAAATCAAAATCAAATCGAATGTATGGGGTGGGGAAGGGGGAAATGAAAGGAAAAAAAAAAAAAAACCGACAAAAGGAGCCCCCGAAAAATCCCCAAATAAGAAGAAAAAAAAAAAAATTAAAGCCAACGACAATTTAAAAACGGAGCACAAAGTCGGCGTGAAAGGAGTTTTTTTCGTTCAGTCCTGCCGTCACGGCCACCAGGTCCTCGAGAGATAGCAGGTGAAGTGAGAGAAAAATAAAAACGAAGGAAAAAAAAATCAAAATAACAACGAGGATCGAGAAACTGACGGATTTCTTCCCCGCGTAGAGGCGAGGCCGGAGCGTCTGGGGAGAGAGCGGAGAGAAGCGGGTGAGGCTTCGGCCGCCCGAGCGCTGCCCGGAGCTCCCGCGGGGCTGCGCCCACCCGGCGCGGGGACTCCACGCGGGCGGCTTCCGATTGTTAATTTTATTATTATTTTATTTTAAACGAAGGCGAGTCGCGCGCAAGTGCCGAGAGGCAACAGTGCCCGGCGATCGGGAGAGATAAAGCAATTATTTAAAAAGATAATTGGATTAGGAATCAAAAGGAGGTATCAGAGGAGGGAAGTATAATTAATTTAAAAGCAAGCAGACGGGGACGTTTTAATTAGAAATGGATAAGAGTTAAAAAGGGGAAAAGGAAAAAAGAGCGCGCCGGCAGCCGAGCGGGCGACAGCGCGGGCAGCCGGGACGGGAAGGCGGCGGGGCCCGCCGGGGGGCTCCGGCAGGGCCGGCGGGGGGGACACGACACGACAGACCCGGCAGCGCCCGGGCTCGGGGGCAAAATGCCGCAGATAACCGCGGAGGGGAGGAAGGAGCGGAGAGACCCCGGCGGCCCCGTCGAGCCCCGGGGGCAGCCCCCGCTCTCTGGCACGACTTCCCCCATGCCGGGGCAGTGGGACACCCGGCCCGCGGGGCGGGGGATGCCGGGCGCGGTTCGCGGTGCCCCCCGTAGGCCGGGGCCGGGCGCAGGTCGGGTGGCAGCGCCGGGACCCGGCGTTGCATAACTTTGTCGGGGACGCGGCGGAGCGGGCCCGTCCCGGGAGGAGAGAACGGGGAAGAGGAGGGAAATAAAAGTGAAAAAGAGAAGAGAGGGAAGAAAAAAATCCCGAGGGGGCCCCGGCCCGGCCGTGCTCACCACCCCTGCCCACGGCGCCGCGGGCCCGCTACGCTCCGTCCCGGCGCCGCCGCCGCCGCCCGCCCCGTCGGTGAGCGCGGTGCCCACCGCCCCCGCCCGCCTCACCTGCGCGGCCACCTGCGGAGCGACTGAGCGCCCGCCCGACGGCCGCGGCGGGGGCTGCGCGGGGCAGCGCGGGGCGGAGCGGGCGGGGGGCGCGGAGGGGGCGCGGCGGGGGGAGGGAGCGAGGGGGGCAGGCAGGTGAGAGGCGGGCTGGGGAGGGGGGCCGGGGGGGCGCTGCCCGAAGCCGAGCCGCGCACCCCCGACTTGTCGGGGTACCCCGTGTTACCTTGCCGGCGGCCCGCGCTGTCGGGGCGATGGAGCCGCGGCCCTGATGAGGATTGATCACCTACCCCCGGCCCTACCCTTGTATGTGCGCGCAAAGCAACTGCGTAACCAGCCTGGCGCCAATCCCCGGCCGCTCCCCGCCTGACTGACAGCCGCCCGGGCAATGGCAGCGCGGGGCGACGGCTCCTCCGCACCGCCCCGCGCCGCTCCGCGCTCCCCCGCGCACCGACCCCGGCGCCGCGGAGAGCCGGCCGGCGGAGCCAGGGGTGCAGGGGGCGGGCACGCAGGGCCCGCGCAACCTCCGCGGAGAGGGCGGGTGGTGGGAATTGTTGGAGAAGTGCGGAAGAGGGAGGGCCGCTCCGCGCCCGCGCAGCTCTGCCCCCTCCCTCGGGATGCCCCCCACGCCGCTCCGCGCCGTCCTCCGCGTCCCTGCCGCCCGGGGAGACCGCGGAAAAAGTTTCGGCCGCCGCCTTCGCCGGCACGGAGGGCGCTCCTGGGGAGGGGAGGAGTGTTGTAGCCCCCCCATCCCGATGCCCGCAGGCTCTCGCAAACTTTGTGCTTTAAAATAGCAATAAAACTACAGCGACCGCGCCTTTCCTCGCGTGTCCCGAATTTAGGGGCTTCTACGCGCCGCGGGGGCGAGCGGGCGGGGGCCGCACGGGAGCCGTGGGGACAGGAGCGAGGTGGCACCGGGCGCTCCGCGGGGCCCCACTCTTCGCTCGAGGCGGCGCGGTCGGGACGCGGCCGCCGGGCAGGCGGCGGAGCGGTCCCGGACCTCTAAAGAGGCTCCGGTGCGCGGCTTTTGTTGGTCTCCCCAAATCAACTCCCTCTAATTGCAGTGGAGCTGAAAGCGAGCTAATGTTCAAAGGCGCTGCCCGCCGGCCCCGATCGGAGCGCGGTCTCCCGGGGGGGAAGACTTTTCCCCCCCACCATTTTATTTTGTTGTTGATGGAGTTTTTTCCCTTCTTTTCAAATCTTTTTCCTGTGCGAGGAGAGAACCGTCTAAGCCGGGCGGGAGGGAGCCGATGAGCAAAGGAGGTTAGCAAGCTCCTCCACTCCCGCAAAAGTCAGCGACACGGGCACTTTTCCCCGTAACAAAGGCGCCGCGGCCCATTCACAAAAAAAGCAAAGGCAGGAGGAGGGAGGAGGAAGAGTTTGCGGGGGCAGTTCTCCCCCCTTCCAGCCCCTCTCCCCCGTTTTGCCCCGGTCCTACGGGGCAGTTCCTGGCTCGGGCTGCGCTCCCCCCGCCCCCGCCGCCTTCCCATCACTTCGCCCCGCCGGGGCAGCCCCGGTCCTGGCGGGCAGCACCGTCCCCCCCGAAGCTTTCCCCCCCACACACCAGGGGGTATCCATGCCCCACCAAGCCTCCCGCAGCTCCCGCAGTTACCCAATCCCCAATTGCGGACGCCTCCCCGCAGGCTCGGCCGGGGGCTGCGGGCAGGGCGGGCGCGGGGCTCGCCCCCCCCCCCGAGGTGACGGTCCCGGCGACTCCGATCCCCCGTTCCCTCCGCCGGACGGAGCCGGCGCCCTCCCCGCTGCGCCCAGGTAAGGTCGGCGGCAGGGCGGGAGCTGCGGGTGGGCAGGGGGCCGGGCTGCGCGACCCCGGCCCCGGCGAAAGGCAGGGACAGTTCGGTCCGGCTGCGGGGCAGGGGCCTCCTGCGGCCGGTTTGCCGGGCTGGGGGCGAAAGACGAGGGATACACACACTTACTTTGCCCTCAGCCCAGCGACTGAGCTACTTTTTTCTCTTTAAAAAGTAGGCAAACACCGGCCTCCCCAGGAGGAGAGGATGCCCGCCCGCGGCCCCCCTCGCCCCAGAGGCAGCCCCACGCTTCGGGGCTCAGCAGCTCCCGGCCGGGCAGGCAGCGCGGCGGGGCTTTGCCGCCTCTCCCCTCTCGAGCCTCCGCCGCGTTCCGCAGCCGCGGAATCCTCGGAGTGTGTTTCCTGCCATACCCAGCTCCTGAATTTTTACGGGGAGGCAGAAGAGCACGGCGGAACCCGCTGCCCCAGCCCCCCCCACCCCAGCTGGGGTGTTCCGCGTATCTTCCCAAACTTCGCATGGGGCCAAATCCACCTGCGGGCCCCGGGGCAGCCCCCCAGTTTCCCAGGCCGGTACATCCCGCGGCACCGGCGGCCGCTCGCACAAAAACCGGGCGCTTCCCTCCTCCACGGGGGACTCCTTTCGGCGAGAGCGGCAGCGCGGAGCGGGCCGCAGTCGCACCTGGAGCCGCCGGCGCTGCTGCGGTCCCTCGCGGAGCGGCAGCCGCGACCCCGCGGGGTTCGGGCTCCTTCCGCCCGCTCCGCTCCGATCCCCCCGGGCGCGTTCCTTGCGCACCCGCGGCCGGGCTTTGGCCGCGCAGCCCCCACGCCGCTGGCGGGCGGCATCGGCCCCGCGGGGAAAAGTTTTACCTCCTCCTCCTCGAGTTGCATTTTATTAAAGTCAAACAAAAAACTTTTCCGTCCGCTGGGTTTCGTTGCGTTGGCGAAGCGGCGGCGGCCGGGGCGGCCCGGGGCACGGAGCCCCGCTGTCCCTCCCGCCGGGATCGGTCCCTTCCCGCCCCCCGAGCCCCCTCCCCGGCCGACTGAAGGCGGGAGGGGTGAAGGGAGTTTCCCAGGTAAAGAGGAAAGCGGCTGTTACGGTAAGAAAGATTCGGGTTTTATTGAAAATTTTATATATGACTCGGTGTTGTAATAAATAAACGAGACGAGCTCCACGAAGGGACGATGCGAGCGCGGGACACGCTTGGGGGCACACGGACGGGGCGGGGTGCGGTGGGGAACGCGGCCGGGCGCAATAAATAACGCGGAGCGGGCGGCGCGGTCCGGTCCGGTCCGATCCGCGGGAGGACGCGGGTGGGAAGTGTCGCCGGGCCGGGCCGGTCTCTGCCCCGGGCTGCCCCACTCCGCTCGCAGCCGCTCCCAGGGTTTTGTGCCAGCTCTAGGGGAGAAGCCCCCCGAGTAAACCAGAGCAGCTCGGCTCTACTCCCGGGGAAATGTAAAACTGATGTAATAAACCACTGGTAAATACAGCACATTTTTAATAATAACTGGGGTGGATCTGACCTAACTATAAAATGTAGGTAGCTTATTAAGTATTACATATGGCAGGACTAGATGAAACCATTCCCAATGATTTTTTTTCTATATCCCCCTCTCTAATCCTATTACGACAAAAACATTTTTATTTCAAAACTCAGCCCTCCTCCAGCTCCAGAAACCAGCATAGACTATTTCTTCTCCTCCTTCCGCCCATCTCCGGCATCGCCCGCACGCCAGGGGTCTCGGCGATTCCATTTCCAACGCTTTCGGCAGGAGAGCTGAGCCCACAAGGAAATCATGGGACAACGCGAGTTCGCTTGAACGGAAAACAAAAAAACAACGGAGTGGGGCCCGGCGCAGCCTAGATCTGGCCTAAGAAAATGGAAAAAAAGTTTAATTTTTTTTCAAAACATCTTTTTTTTTTTTTTTTCCCAGTCTCATGTCGGCATTTTAAGAACATAAGAAAGCCGCGCTGCGATTTCGCTGCCGCCGCGGGAAGGCCGCTCACTGGAGAACGCATTTCTCTTCCTTCTTGGCCATCTTGCCTTTGTTTTGCTCGAGGGTCCTCTCCAAATGCTCGTCCTCTTCCTCGGCCCTGCGGAAAGAGGCGGCGGGAGGCGCGGTGAGGGGCTGCGCGGGATGGGCGCCGGCCCCGCTCGCCCCTGCGGCCGCGCCGAGTTCCCCCGCGGCCACGGCGCCCGCGGACTTGGACCAAACTTTCCGTGGGGACCGTGGCGGCTCGGCGGGGACCCCCTTCCCCTTTGCCCGACTCACTGTTTCTCCTGGGCGTCCAGGTCCCTGACCAGCGCGTCCCGTTTGTTAACGAGAATAACGAGTTCGTCCAGCAAGAGCTGCTCTCGCCGCTTCTGCGCCTCGGTCTTCTGCCAGTCTGCGGGAGAAGCACAACAAGAGCAGCGGTGAGAGCGGCGGCCGCCGGTGCCCGGCGCAGCCAGCCCGGCCGGAACCCGCGCCCGCTGCGGCCCGGCCCGGCCCGGCCCGGCCCGGCCCGGCCCAGCCCAGCGCAGCCTGGCACAGCCCGGCCCGGCCCGGCCCAGCCCAGCGCAGCCTGGCACAGCCCGGCCCGGCCCGGCTCAGCCCAGCGCAGCCTGGCACAGCCCGGCCCGGCCCGGCCCAGCCCAGCGCAGCCTGGCACAGCCCGGCCCGGCCCGGCCCAGCCCAGCGCAGCCTGGCACAGCCCGGCCCGGCCCGGTACAGCTCAACGCAGCCTGGCACAGCCCGGCCCGGCCCGGTACAGCCCAGCGCAGTCTGGCACAGCCCGGCCCGGCCCCGGCCTCTCTCTCCAGCGAGGCTACCGCAGGGACAAGCGCAGCCCGGCGGCGTTTCGCCCTCCTTGGCTTGGGGGAGCTGAGCAGCGATTTTGGGGTCGTTTCGGTGGGGGTTTCTTTCCTTTTTTTTTTTTTTTTAATTTTTTTTCTCTTTTTAGTGTAAAATTTGTTTTGTTTTTCCCCACGCCTGTGTCCGCTGGCGGGCATGGCCACTGCCGGGTCTGCCTCCCGGAGGAATGCCCGCTTCCCGCAGCCCGGCTCCTCTCTGCGCGCTCCTCGCCCGCGCTCAGCGGCTGGAGGAATCTCACACAGAGCACCATATGCTCCGCAGTAACTTTAAAGGCAGGTATCGCTTAATTAGCATTTCCCACTTTGAAGTAAAAATACACTTGCTACAGAATATCGCAGGGCTTCTCCAGCCCCGGCCCTGGCAGCCAGCGGCGGGTGGGCAGCATCGCTATTCCCAGAGGGATTCCTCTGGCCGCGGCCCGGCCCGGCCCGGCGCAGTCCCCCGGGGCCGCCCGCAGCCTGGGGCTCTCCAGCCAGACCGTGAGGGCTTGTCGCTGTCAGTCAAGCCCCAGCCTTCCCCGCCTCCCTCATTAAGAAGGTAAACAATGAAAAGCAGGAGCAGTAGATTATGAGGGAGATAGCAGGACAATTGAGGAGCGGGAGGGAAAGAGGACACCAGCTCCAAAAAAAACTCCAACCACCGGGAGAAGCCATCGCCACCAGCCCGGCGGTGTCCTCCTCCTCCCCGGCCGCGCTTCCCGAAGGCGAGGGGAGAGAGGGTGCAGTCCTTTTGGCTTTCTCCCCCACCCACCCGTGCTCTCCATTGCCCTGGGCGATCATGTTAAAACTCACATGGCTGGTGCTTATTCAGATAAGCCGAACAATGCTCCCCACCGGTTACCATGTGAATCTTCACAAACCCCGCAAGAATGCGGTGGTTCAAATCCCCCTGACCCCCCTCCAAAGCCAAATTTATTCAAGACAGCAAACTGCTCAGAAGCTTTATGAAAGCAAGTGGTGCTAGAGGGAATTCAGCCTTGTATTTACAAATTAAAAATTAGATGCATCATCATGCAATGAAGGTTGGAAGAGCCGCAGAAAGGCAGGAATGTGTAACCGCTTTTATCGCGCCCTCCTCGCCGTCTGCCTGGGCACACGGGCCCACGAGCGACCTCCAGAAAAAGCAGCCCGCGGGAGAAGCCGTGGCACACGCGAGTGCAGGCACTGCGAGCAGCCAGCACGCACGGCCGCGTCCCGCCGGCAGCGGCGGCACCAGAGCCCTTCCCGGAGCGCCGGCCTGGCGGGGCATTGCCCAAACTTCCCGGGAGTTTTTATTTTTCTAATTTTTCTCCTCCTTTTCCTGGTTCTCCTTCTTCTTCTTTCTCATTTTTTTTTTTAACGTGTCCTTTGCCCTCCACCGTTGCTAAGGGAATAATTTTTTCAGGTGTACACAGATTAGAAGTGGAGTTAGCAGCTAAAATTACTGGTAATCCAAGCCTTTTTTTCCTGCCACAAAGCTGCTTTAATTTGGCTAGCAGCATTTTAGGTGCTACTTCTTGGAGCAGACTCCAGATTTCCACTGCTGCTTCCCCTTCTGCTTCTTTTGGGCAAAGCTCCTTCACTTCAACCCGTTTAAAACACACTGCTCTGCCACTCTGCGAGGGAGAACTTCCCCAAACCGCAGCGTTTTGCCCCACAAAAAAAGCCCCTCACACGCAATGAGATCTCAGCATGACAACACTGAAAAGGCCGCGAAAAGGGCCACGGCAGCAAGCCAGACAGAAAAGGACAGAAAGAGACATGGCAGAGGGTTTCAGGGGTGTTCCCTTCCCCCCAGACATGGTTCCCAACTTTCAGGTAAACTTTTCTCTGGCTTCAGCTGGGAATTGTGCTGGGACTCGGGCTCCCCCAGCACATCTGGGCACATGAAGCTCTGGATGAAAAGGGATTTGAAATCCATTGTCTCTACCTGGACTTTATAATTTTTTTTTTGCAATTTTGATGGTCTTAACTTCCTATTTTTAAAGCTTTTTGTTTGTTTGTTCATCCCCTGTTCTCCAGATGCAGCAGCAACTTTAGCTTTTGAAAGAGCAAAAACTCAGAATATTTCAGTAAATATTTTCCTCAGTCTCTCACCATTTTTCTCTTTTAAGTCCCTTCCTAAGTGCTACAGGTTTTGTTGCTTCATCTTATAGCCCTGTGAAGTACATAGTGTCCTATCAGGATTTCATGGAACAGAACTGTGTATTTGTTTGGGGTTTTTTGGGTTGTTTTTTTTCTGCATTTGCTTATTATAAATGTTTGAAATACGCCTTGGGAAAACCTGCTGGCAGAACTATTCCCTTGCAATTTTACTTCCATTTCTAGGAAAGGAGTCTGCCTTTCCTCTCCCCAAAATAAATAAAGAGTCAAGCAGCAATTGGTTAAAAGAGTAACTGACTCTAAGTATTTAAATAACATTTTATAGGTGACTACCTTGCAATTTTGTTTTATCCAACAAAATACTGCTGGGCAGCAGTTTCGGGAAGCATCCCTATGTTTAAAAAAGCAACTGTGTTCAAGTTTGATTCCTACCTGTTGTGCCTTTTAAGCCAGGATTACCTATAACACCTGTCACATATAGTTACCCAGGCTGACTGCTCTGGGAAGCTACAATATGGGCTGTGATTAATTTGAAGATTTCAGAATAATACTGTTATAAAAGCTACACTCTGGACAAAAATAGGATTAAGCTCTGATGCTGTATATGAGCTAAAAGTGTTGAAAGCTAAAACCCCCGTGCCACCACTCAACGACGGGCAGTTTAAAATGACCGAGTTTGCTATATTCACATAGAAGTAGAAATGTTTTCAATTATTCATCTTCATTGACTTCATATTGTCTTTTTTTTCCCCCCACTGCTTAAACTGATAATTACTTTGAGCAAACAGACGTCCAGTTCCCATAGAAATGCTTTAATAGAAAATGGTCGAAAGTTCTCGCAGTAAAACCTTCAACCTTGCCACTATACTAAATAAGCCTGGCACTTTGATGAAAATTAACACTAGTTTTGTAAAGAGCACATTGGGGGATTGCAGTCAGGTCTTATCTTTAGTTCCAGTCAACTAGCAATCCTGAAAGAGTTTGCATCATCATCAGAGCAGGCCATTTGATAGGATTCTGCTGCTGAACCTAATCAATCTATGGAATACTGTGGCTGCGCGGTGTAACAAAGCTAAAATAGATTTACAAATGGGGTTTTAGAGGATAAGCTCCTCCACAGGATTACATATTGATTTTAAATATAAAAAGCTTATCATATAAACCATAACTACAAAAATAGTGAACCTATGCATAAATCCTTTTAGAAGAGCACCCACTTCAAACTATAAGCCAAGAATAAATCAAGATGTACAAAATCCGAATGAAGATCCATTTCTTGGGCAGAAAACGAACACACCACCCCAAGGTGTGCAAAAATGAACTTATCTTTTCTAAGGAGGCATTAAAACTCGACTGAAAAAAAAAAAAAACCAGAAAGGAGTGAGAGGCAAGGTAGCTGGAAGTGAGGCATCCCGGTACTCGGCTGCAGCTGCAGTGAAACCGGGCTCTGAAACGCAGCACCCTGTGTACAGGAGCCGCCGGCTCCAAACAGCCGGGCAGGACGCGCGGGGAGGTGCAGAGGTGAAAACGGACCCCGTTTACCTGCGTTTTCTTTGGCCTCTTAGTGAGGGCTTTCCGGCCTTTCTCGGTCGGAACAGTCCAAGAGGAACACTGTCTAGCTGGAAGCAGGCAGCGCGTTAACTCCCTCTTTCTTATCTCTATGGCTCCGTGGGGGAGGGGGGGAGCATGCCTTTTTTTTTACCACCCTGGGTCATTCATGTGCTCCTCGTGAAGTGCGGTAACCCTCCAAGAGGCCATTCAGCTCCCGGTGCCTGCAGAAGAGCGGCCGGGAAGGAGCCACTGTCTCCACATCACTGAGCATCCTAACGGGCAGCACCTCCGGCCGCAGCGCTGCCCGCACGCTGCCCAAGCAGGCACGGCAGAACCGCCTTTATCTGCCATCAGCAGGCTCCCACCTTCCGCAAAGCTCTTTTCTCTCCTTTTTTCCCCTGTCATCAACCAGCTAAGTAAATTGGTTGACAGATTTTTAAACAGCATAGTCACGCGTGGAAGAGTCAGAGCAATTTACCAAAACAGTAATTACCACCTTTCAAAGACTTTTTCTTTTCTAAGTTCCAGTTTGGGTTTGTGTGTTTTGCCTTTCTTTTGGACAAACAAGCTGCTCCCATCCTGTTACATATACATGTGTGTGTGTGTGTATATAGATATACGTATTTTTTTTCATGCCCATATATTTTGGTTTTGGAAGTGGTGCTGGTAAAAGTGAGATCTGTCTTTTCAGCTCTTTCAGGGAGCCCACGCACTCATTAGCACTCGGCTAAATGGCCTCGGAGACGACAGCGCTGGGCTGTCCAGGCAGCCCCTGCTTCTCCAGAGAAATCACACTGGAAATGGTGTGGTTTCAGCAGGGCTTCCCAAAATCTGCATCTTTGCATCTTCGAAATACAGAAAACACCGGTGCACCCATCGAGAGGCGAGATGTCACAAATGCGTATTTTTGAGTTTTCACAGGTGTTTTCCTGGAAGAGTTCCTCCTTTAATATGGTTTTTGGGTAAATGCAGGTAACTGTTAAAAGTTCTAGAAGACCAATAATCTTATTGAGAGCTAAAATGCTAAATGAGGACTTTGCTGCATAAATTAAAAAATCCCCCAAAATAACCAAAATTCTCCAGCTCTTTATGTTTGCTTCCTAAACCTCTGTTTACCATATCACCAGTAGCATAATAAAAAAAAAAAAAAAAAAAAAAAAAAAAAAAAAAAAAAAAAAAAAAAAGGAAAAAAATGAGAGAGAGAGAGAAAAGATTTTTTTGGAGTTTGGGCATACCTCTCTGAATTTACAAAAAAAAATTTAAAAAACCATTTTTGTTCCAGAAAATGTGTAAATGGCAGAAGCTGCTAGACATTCAAAGGCTGCTGCTCGGACATTCCAAGGCAGTATACATATATGAGGCAATTAAACATCGAAAGTTTAGGTTCAAATCCAGGATCTCTTAGCTTCTCTCCAGTTTTAGATTATTTTACGTTTTAAATATTTCATCAGTACAATTCCAAATTAATCTGGCTTGTCTCTGCAGAAAGCAATGTATATATTTATGACCCAGGATTATCCAAGAATATAGTGAAGACAGTCTTATGCAAAAAATATAACTACAGATAGAGAGATATGAAAAAGCTACCTGAAACCTGCTGCTTTTTTCCAACAAACTTATGCTCCCAGTGAAGTCTCCAAACTAATTAGAATTGATTTATTATGGATCAGGTACCTTATCAGGTGAAGAAAGAAATTACCATGGACAGTCAAAGGGTTGAGAGGTCAATACAGAATAGCAAAATCAATTTGCATTGATTAGACAAAAGGTCCATTTTACAGAGCCCAAAGGATTAACTTTAAAGCAAACATCTTTGAACTGTAAGGCAGCATTTGTGACTGAGAGGTATAAGTGGTGCAGCATTAGAAAACACTTAAGATATTTAAATAAGAAAATAATGCAAGCAATGGTTTAAGCTATCTGGATGTTTATTTTTTATTATGAATCATCCCAAGGATTATTGTACCATTCACTGGAAAGCCCTATGGAAAGGGTGCAATTGTTTCATTTATCCCGTGTCAATCTTCCCCTGAGTGTTACCTCCATTCAGGTGAGGTGACTAAACTGGGGAGAGTCACAGGGAAGGGAGAAACTCTGTGCAAAGGATTGCACTAATCCTGCTGGTGCTCGTGATGAAATATTTACTTGACAAAACGAGACTTTTTCCCCCTGAGTGAGTTACTGCTGTAGAACAGGTCTGAAACATTAAAAGGAAGAGGCCCTCTTGTGTGGGTCACTCCTTCCTTTTTCTGTGGCACCAACAGCAGCACGATGCCGCAGGAAAACCAAGAGAGCACTGCTGCAACAAAAACTGTAAGCCCCAGACATACGCTCTACCTCCTCATCATTTTGTTTTCAAAGTTTATTGCAACAAGACCATACTTCTTTGTCCCGTATCTCAGTTATTTTTACTTTTTTTTTTTTTAATCCTGAAGAAAACTTAATACTGGGATTGCAGCCTCTGCACACTTGCCGTGTGCTATCACTTGAAGTGATGTAAATATCAGCATTACCAATGGGCTCCAGAGAAGCCTCCACGTTTGGCACTCCCAGGCGCCAAACCTGCCCGGCAGAGAGAGCTTTCCCCCCTCAGCCCCCAGCACTGCTCTTACCTTCAATAGCCAGCATTGCTCTTAGCTCCCGGTTCAGCAGCTCGTAGCGCCTTTCTAGGTCATGTTCTTTTTCCCTAGGCAAGTTGCAAATGTTCATCAATATGTTAATTACTAAATCATTAAACACTTAAAAGCACCTTTAACTTACATTGATTTTAGGACTCGCAACTGACTTTTCTCTTTAACTTTAAGCTACTCCAAACAAATGATACACAAACTTAAAATCTGGCTCAGGTGGTCTATTCAGTAACAGGGCCTTTTCATTTCACGTAAGGTCGGCTTTAATTGTCAGTTTAACTCCGCTGCGCTACAGGATGCAATTATTTCATATTCATCTCTGGAACAGCTGTTGTGGAATGTCCAAAGTATAAAATATTCCCCATGATCTAATGAGCAAATTCCAGCATCAACCTATTCACCAAGATAATGTGACACTGGAAGTATTATTCTGTACACATTCTGCCCTAATCAACAATAAAAATTAGACAAGGGATTAGAAAGCTTAATATTTTGCAGGTAAAATCCTCTGTCAAGTTCAGACCCAGCAGGAGATAGGTGAGCAGAGGCTCTTCCCAGGGAAGTATGCAGGCATCTACACTAGGTGGCATTATGGAAAGAAATATCAAAGTGAAAGAAGCTGGAAGAGAAGCACTCGGGGCAGAATGCCTCTACAAACGAGCAGCACCTTCTCCTTTCCTCAACACTGCCAGTGAGAAAAGGTTCATTTGTCCTTACTTTGCAGTATCAGTGGTATTACTGCACTGCGACTGATTTACTGACAACCCTTCAGCAGAGATGGGACTGAGGATTTTCCACAAAGCAGGTAGTGACTCAAATTTGGCTCTTCTCTCTGAATGGACTTCACCGTCTCATCTGAGGCACAATCCAAATTTATCTGTGCATTTCTAAAATGCAGTTTATTCTACTGTTGGGCTTTTGAAAATGTAACAGTGCTTAATATTTCTTTAATTTATTTTTTCACAGCTCTGGCTAATCTTGTGTCATTGCATGCTTCTCATTTTCAAGTCTGAAATATGAGAAAAATAAGTTACTCGATGTGTAACACATCCACACTACTCACTTTTGAGGGGTTTTTTTTGAAGCCTAATGGGAAGAGAGTAAAAAAAGTTTTGCTTTTATCTGAAGAGTAAATCATCCTTTTGTAAATACATATGTTCAACTGTACTTACAGAAGAGAAAGCTGGTTCATTCGTCTTATTAAGGCATTCTTCTTATTAACCAGCATGAACCACTCCTGCATCATAGCTTCTTCTTCTTCTGTGTTTCTTCCTGCAATCAAGAGAACTTCATTACTTCTGTGACATTTCACAAATTGAGGTACATATTTTCACTTCAGGTGTTGGAGTATCAGTTGCCAGTATCACTGAGCATGACAATGCATATTCTCAAATGGTAAAAATATCGTATGACTGCAAAGTCCTGCCTGGTTTATAAATAAATCTTTGAAAGCAGCCCTCCTCCATGATACACTGTACTGTTATTTATCATGCTGACCCTAAATAAATACCTTTTACAAGGACTTGTATTTTAAATTCTCCCAAATGAACTATACGATTGCAATGCTTCCAGTGAACAACCCTCACTGCTAAAAGATGTCTGGTCATCACCAAACACAAAAACAATCCCTGTAGGCAAGATCCACTCCACCCATGCAAACCCAGCACAGCCAGGATGATGTGGCAGGGATCAAAGTAGCTGCAGAGGAGATGCTAATCCTGAACTCTTGGCTAAGGTGTGGGCACCTGCTCAGCTTCTGTGCTCATGGCCACTCTTCCAGATGAGTTGGAAAGAGCTGCTCCTCTCCTCAACCTGCAACCAAAGGGAGCATCTGCACAAATACAAATACTCTTGGGATCCAGGTACCCAAGGGTCCCATGCGTGTAAGCATGGACTAGCAGCACCCCTTCCCCTAGCCGCCATCCATCCCAGGCAGGATCAGGATCAGGACTCTTCATAGCCTACCTGCAGGCAGTGCTAAGCTCTACCACACTCTCTAAGGCTCTGTGTCACCACCCTTGCACCAAGAGCAAAAGGCAGATGAGCATCCAGAAGGCTCTGGCCGTGCTTTCCATGTAGCAGGGCTGCTCAGGGACTGAGCTGAGCTCAGGGACTCGGAGAAAGTCCTTTGTGGAGGCTGTGCTTCCATGGAAACCTGCCATTCTCATCCCTCATGCTGAGGTGAAGAGCAAAGGCTATATGGTCCTCACTGAATTATGAAACTCATACATTTCACAGGGTTAAAATGAATCTAGGAATAAACTTGGAATAAAGGCAAAGGAGCATGAGCTTGGTCAATTGAGTTTGTTTCCCAGCTTTGATAGTGCTTCACTGGGAGAGTGTGGGTAGATGTCTGAGTTTAAGCACTTCATGTGCAATATGTCAATAACCACCTGTACTGATCCTGCAAGGGTGCTGAAAGTTAATTCTTTGGTGTTTGCAAAGGGGTTTGAAATCTCATGCAAAGTGCTGCACACTTGGGGATGCTACCTTATTAACTTAAACCATAGGATCCCTAGTCGCAGAGAAACCTTTTCTAGCATGTGGAGCTGGAAAGACACCAGAAAAACATTGTTTTGCCCTAAACCAAAGCATTCAGTTTCTGGATGGGTGTATTGCAGATGCTCACCACATGCATGTTCACACCCCAATGCCACAACAGTGTGCAAGCCCAGACCTACATGGACAATCTCACCCTCACCAGGCTGTGAGCCTCCTGCCTGCAAGGGAAGTTTTCCAGCCTTCTCCAAACTCTTTGATTCTGTCTGCCATGGCCATGAGACATCCACACAGGAAAAGAGGATGAACAGGGAAGTGGGTCAGCTTGAGGTGGAACTGGTGGACCCACACAGTAAGAAAAAGTTACATGTGGCATGCTCTCCTTTCTGATAGGAGACATCCACCCATATCCACTTATCTGCCTGGAAAGTGCCTGGTCAATGAAATTTCCTGGAACGCTGCTTTTAGGGCCACAATTTGCTAGCAGCGAGACAGGAAGGACAAAGCATCCCAAAGCCCGGATGGACCCACAGTGCTTTCCAAGCAAAAGCAGCAGGGCCCAGCCCCTGGGCAATAGAGCAACGAAAGAAGAAATCTGATATGTAAAAACGCACTCCCCCAATATCTCCACCTCAGGTTTTGTGCATAAAATATCACACCATGGCATTTACAATATTCAGCAGTTCAGTACACTTTGCTGGTAAGTTACAGATCAAAGGCCTTGCTGCTGTACTGGTCGATCTAACAGGATCTGCTTTTGGAAGTAGATAATAATCAGTACTACCAGCCTTTTGTTGAAATGCACCAAGTAGTTGAAACTTATTCAGGGGAGAGGTCAAGAAGAAGGGACTTTTTTTGCCTTTTTTTTTTTTTTTTTTTGTTGTTGTTGTTGAAAAATGACCAGTCTATTCTGTAATGCATGAGATTTTTTACTAGCAATGTGGCAAAGTTCTCACAACCAAACATCCGTGGCTACAGTAACATTTCAATCAATTTGTTAGTTTTGGGAGGGACTGGGATGTCTGGCTGAATGATTATAAATAAATACAAGCCCTAGCTGCATTTGATTTTGTAAGCCTTGAAAAAGAAATGGGAGAAATAAATGTCTCCAAAGTGTTTGGCTCAATGGTGGATCTGACTTGGTCAACTTTCATGCCATGCACTTTCAGGTTAGGAACACAGACTTCAGATATAATCTTCTTTCTATTAATGCATTCCTCCTAAACACAGTTAGTTGCAACATATAATGAGAAAAGACCTGGGTAAAGCTTGGAGCTGTTGTGCCAGATCTGCACAGGTGCCTATTTTAATATATCCGTGCTGACACCAAAGCACATGCAATTTCCATAGAATGGGCTGGTTTAGAAGTGAATTAACAAAGTCTTGATTGTTTTTACAGAATTAAGATCTGTTTTAGTATTCGCTTTGGACCCATGTGATGCCCTGACATCGGTCATGTGATATCGGCTGCGATAGGCACAAATCCCCGGGCAGCAACAAAAGAAGAAAGAGCAAAAAAGAAAAAGCTGAGAAAAAGCTTGCAATTTGGAAAAAGGCCAATTTTACCCCGGCGAAGGCCTTTTTGATCAGTGAAATGACACATGTGTGCAATATTAATAGTAGTCGATGCTGATATTTTATTTGTTGACTGTCAGCTTTTAAATTCTTGTGCACAGAACTGAAACAAATTCTACCCTGGCAAGCAAAATAAAGATGAACTCCCATATATAAGAAATTTAAATAACTCCTCACCAAATACACTAGCATTAGAGCATTACTTCATTTTTTTTACTTGATGAAAGGATGCACATGAAACACTTCCAACCAGGAAAAACTGAGTCTTCTTACTGCAGCAATACTGCAAGCTAAACTCACATTTACAATTTCTAAATAAAAAATTTAGAAAAAGCCTTTCTTCAATATGGTTTCACTCTGTAAAACTCAAGCTGCTGCTGGGGTGGTTGTTGTTTCCACTTTCCGAGTGTAAAACAAGTATTTAATTGACTTACTACAAATGCTTGAAAATTTAAATTGGGAAAGTATCTGTGTTGTTCGTGGGGAAAAACTCCCCAACAAATGGTACAGATTATTTAAATGAAGCAAAAAACCCATGCTGGAGAACAAATCGATCCCTCACATGCAAACCCCTTATCTAAGCCAGTACAAGATGCTGAAAATCTATAAATAGCCCACAGATCTTAAACTTAAATTTTTTCCATAATACATGCATTACACTATTGTTTTTGATAAACAACAACAACAAAACCCTTTTAAAGCTAGTAAGTTGGACCATTACAAATTAATCCTGACTTTAATAACTGGTTAAAGACCCCTTCAGCTTTATAAGTAACAAAAAATATTAAAGCCTGTGATCACAGCGAGCTTTTCTCATTTCTCCTCTAACCATTTGTTATTTAATCCAATACTAGTAATCCAATTTGTCCATCAGACTTTTAAAGGGCAGAATGCAACTTCTCCAGCTTAGACACTTTTCAAAGTACAATATATTTTTCAAATGAATGCTGGATGTTTCATTTTTTCCCCAACTGTTCCTAGCTCTAATGTATGAGGAAAAAAAGAACAAGATGAACATTGTTCGTACTGATTAAGTAAGAGCTCATTAAAGAGCTGTCAGTGCTGTACTTTGAATATGCATGAAGCATATAATCAGATCTAGTACCGTCACTAGAGGAGAATACGGTAAGTACAAAGGATTGATTTAATTACTTAGAGTGGGCTGTGGTGGTAAAGCAGTCTTGTTAGCGCAGAAAGAAAAGGAGGTTGTATTCTGGCACGGTTAGGGGAAAAAGGCAGTTTTAGCTTCTGCCACAATACCTAATCTCAGGATAAAGCACTTTACATTGTAGCTTAAAATGAAGACTGCCAGTTTTCTAAAAAGACCAGAATTCATCTTATCTTGTTTAACCTCATCTGGTTAACTATCTAGCAGAACATATTTATTCTCTTTAACACGTAATTATGCTTATACCTTTTTATCCTATAGTTCAATAATGACTTCTGAAAACAGTCTTCAAATAAGAGCGGGTTGTGCTGCAAACATCATATGCATGCAAACTGCTCGGTAAGAGATTTGAAAAATGCAGCACCAGAAACTCAGATGAAACAGTGAGTACACACGCCTTTATGTGAAAAGTCAATACAGTTTTTAATGTCGGACTTTAACCTGAGGAGGCTTCTGGCAGGGTTTCTCTCATTTGTTTTCTTTTTCCCCTCTTCCTTTCTGCTTTCTGCCTCCTCCCCCCCCCCCCCCCCCCCCCCTTTTCTTTTTTTCTTTTTTTTAATTAATTCATTCTTGTTTTATTCTTCCTCTAGGAATCCAAGGGAATTCTCTCACATCAACTCCCAGTGCCATTTTCTAATTTCATTGTCGGGCTTGAGTGGTGAAGGATGCGTGGTCTATTCTTCTCTTCACTTGACATCTACCAGAACCCTCCTCAATGATTAGGAATGAGCCCAACACCAAGCCTCAAATAGCACAAGACATTAAATTCTGCCCTCAGATATGAGAAGCTCCTACTGGCTTCTGAGTTGCGACCCCAAGCTGTAATAGCTTCTGCTCAGAATTCAATAGAGGCTGCAGTATAAAGTTTGGTAATTTTGTCCCTCACTGGAACAAATTTTAGTGATAGCCAAAGTACTGATAGTGAGAATTTTAATAATAGCAAAAAAAACCAAACCCAAACCAAACAAACCACAACCCCAAATCCCTTTCCCTTCTCCTGTGGCTCATCACACATATTTCTGATTGTTATATGAAATCAACATGAGTCAATTTTCTTCTACAATACTCAAGAAGCACAGTAACAAACACATTACCATCTTCTCAGAACAATATAAGCAACTTAATATAAGCTTATTTTAATGTTCTACAGCTTCCTGGCAGTCTTTTACAAACACATCCTCCTTCATATTCTTCTGGATTTACAAATGGATTTTTGTTTACACTGTAAGCTAATGATATCTTAAATTATTTAAATAAGAAGCATTTTGACAAACGTCTCTTCTGAATCAATTTGAAAGAGCAATTTTTTTTCCTTTTCTGCGGAAAGTACTTTCAAACTCAGCCAGCTCCCAGTGTACCTAGGTACCATTAGACCCATTATTTTTAAGCCATTTGGGCAGCTAGGTATTAGATAAACCCAGTATGGATTAACATAGTAAACCTGTACATCGCTAAGAAAACAGAGAAGAAGGTACTACAAAACACCGAGAATACCACTTAAAAGGAAGAAAAAGCAACAACATGCAGGGACAAGATTAGTTTACAGTATAAATGTATGAATACAGTAACTCCTCTACACTTTATACCATCATAAATCTGTCAAGATAAGACAATAGATTAATATTTTTTTAAAATCCTTAAATGTAAATGTATTTAGCTGTTGTGCAAAAATGAATTACAACCTGTAGAGGATAAATAATAAAGGGTTTACAGCAGCATCCCAAACCAGCCCATTCAGTCTGGCAAGAAATAACAGGTTTACAGAAATCACTCTGTATGCTGTCTTAAGCAGTAATTGTTTTTAAATTTTATTTGCACTGTGCGTAGTGTGTGTGCCATGGTGTCACGGTTAAACACAGAACCCTTCCCATGTCTCCCCATTTACCTCAACAGAACTACATGAAAAACAACCTACTTAAGACAGAGCCCATTCTTCATCCATTTGCTGATGTTTACCCACAGTTTTAAAATAGAATAGAAGAAGCTTTCTTCACTCAACACACTTGGGTGAAGAGGCCAGCAGGAGAATGCCAGTGCATGGGAACTGGAGCGGGGCAAATAACAACAAAAACTGGCCGACTTCGCTCTGCTCCTCTTTCTGGGCTATTTTGTAGTTGACAGAAGCTTGGTGACTACTGAGAGCTGTTCAAATGCCAGTGAATTCCACAAATTTAACAGGAAGGTCTTTTGAAAACATACCCCACTGTCTTTATTTGTCTGCTTTAAAAAAAAAAAAAAGTTGCATTCGCCCAATCATAGGGACGAGTTTTTACAAGTTTCTGTATTAGGAGCAAGTGGACAGATTGGCTTGTTTACCTGAAGGAGAACATGAATGGCAAAGAAAGAATAGTTCTAGGATGTGTCTCATCTTGTCTCATAAGAACCTGGGGAAATTCACTGAAATTGAAGGTGGCGTGTTTAACACCGATAAAAAGAATGATCTTTCCTCAAAGCCTCATCATTTTCTGGTAGAACTCGTCGCCACAAGGCAATGTTGAAACTAAGAGCTCAGCAAGAATTAAAACCAGGCTGGATGTTGAATATGGAAAGGCAAAGCTGTAGCAATAAATATTCAAATAAACAAACAAAAAACCATGGGAGGTAGGAACTGGATCCTCCTGCTTTAGGACACAAGCTAACCTTTAATTTTTAGAGGTTAAATTAAATGTTCCCTGGGGCCAGGTTAGACTGTGATGGCCCCTGCACAGATTCTTGCCCCAGCCTGAGTTCAACCCACACCTGTCCGACTACAGTAGAGTGTTCTGGACCAGACTGTGGGGCTGATCTGCTGTGGCCATTACAGTTTCACTGAAAGGGAACATGGGAAGGGATGAGAAACAGCGCCGGGTATTTTAGCTGACCAACCTCACATTGCTAACAAAGGCTGGTGGAAGGTCTCAAATGCTTCCAAGTAAGCAGCAGACTTCCCACTGATTTTAATAGTCTTCTCATCTTGCTCACTATGAGCAGCTTATGCACAGATGAGCTCTTGTTTTTAATGTGAGTTACTGAATTCAACAAACACTTAAGCAGAAAAGCCTATATTTACAACAAATATTTTTTGTAAAGGAGAGTTACACGAGACCTACTGCAAAATGCCTCTGACACAACTGAAAGCTACAGTGAAAATTTTTAAATTACGAGTGGTCAACAGTTTTTCACTGAGTGAAACTCAGGCATCCCAAAAGAGACACATTTTTTTGAAAAATCACCCTCCTTTGCTTTCAGAGGGCTACCTTTGGTAGAAAATCTGAGAATTTTGGATAGAATATTTTTTCCAAGTAATCTGTGTCAAAACAGAACCTGCAACAGACACCTGACAGCACGAGTAGATGGGCTGCTCCACCCTGAGCTTTAGGACTCCCATTTGAGATTACCACGCCCAGCTTTCTCCCAGAATATTTCCTCCTTTCAGAGCAGGAAGACCTCCTCAGTTATTAAAAAACACTGAAAATGAACAAGAAGAGCCAGCAACAGATAAGCAGGTGGAGTTGTTGTTTAGATGACACTGGAGAAGTGGTAGCTAGCAGAAGAAAGCCTAGCACAAGTTTTTGAGTCTGAGCTGGATGGGAAAATGCCTAGGAACATTAGAAAGGCAAATTCATGGCCAGTAACTTGCTGTCTGAGAGCAGTTGAGAAGGAGACATTGATGTCCACACAATGGAGTCTCATAAAGGTAGGAATCAACTGCCAAGAATCTGCCAGGCAGAGCTACATTGCAGTGCATTGTCTGACTATTTCAGCCCCCAAATACAGTAACCCTAATGAAATGGAGCTGCCACCAAGGAAATGCCTTTATCACAAGCACACATCAAATTAGTTCAACATCAAGCAGAAGACTTATAATTTTCTTTGGTTTCTGAAACATAAAAAAAATCAGAGAGGCTATTTAAAACTTTGAGAGCTTTGTAAACAGAAGGTCGGGGTTCTGACCACATCTCGGCACGTGTGGGGATTTATTTACCTGCAGTGGGACTGACTCACAGGAAGACAAACATTTGTGGCTTACAATCTGGTCAGCCTAAAATTATCACAGGACAGAAGCTTCCACAAAAAGACAAATTGTGGAAGATAAAACCTGCAAGACCATTGATTTTCTCTACATGATGAGTCAACACAGCAGCCAGTAGAAAAAACAGAAAACCAACCAGAATAGAATGCCTGGACTGGATAAAGATTATGAATATATTTTTAGTACGGGACCATCAATCCAGACCAAGAAACTTTGACCCCCAAAATTCAGGCAACAAGAGGTGAGATTCTACTGAAACACCTGGAGACTCCTGTAAGAAAGTGATGCCTAAAGGACAAGTGCCTGTAGGGAATCCTAGCACTGGGTAAAACCAACACTTGTGCTTCATCTACCTCTGGTACTCTATGCACCTAAATTTTCTCAAAAAGTACAATTTCAGAAGAAATTTCAGCCCAGGAAAACGTGCACTATGGACTGATACACTCAAACTTTTGAAATGATAAAAAAAAGGTAGATTGCGCTTGGAAATCCAGCAAAAGAGGGATGATGGTATGGCAGATGAATTATTTCATGTGCAGATTTACAAGCAGAGCTGGGTGTTTTGTCATGAGTGACAGTAATTTCTGTAACTATTACAGCTTGTAACTACTCCTTAGAACAGTTTACTACTCATTTATGTGACAAGTGATAGCTGGGTAAGACACTGAAGTGAGAAGCCATTTACCTAAAGTCACTGGAGTGTGGTCTACTAGGTAGCATATTATTCCATTTTTACCAAGTGTTGCCTTACTTCCTTCAGAACATATTCTCCTGGAGCTGGAAAAGGGTAGTCGACATTATAAAGTTACTTCTTTGATGGACAGGTATGAATTTAACCTAAGCAACTGCCTGAAGTGAGATGATGATGGCACTAAATGTGACCTTGTATCTGTGTTAATGAAAATGTGCACTCTTAGTGGGAGCTGGCAGGTTTGTACTTCTGGGATCCAAACCAGGGCTAACTGGGTGAGTTCAGCTAGGCTGAGGTGTCCCAAGGCCCCACAGCTTCCAGTTTTAACAGAAAAGGTGGTTTTGGTGGTAAATGGGAGAAACCCAAGAAAAAACAGCTCTGCAGCTCTGCAGCTCTGCAGACTGCAGTGGCACCGTGGGCCAGGAGCCTCGGGGTGACCAAGGGGCCTTTCTCCTCGCCTTCGTTTTGCAGCAAACACTGATTGTAGAGAAAGCTAACTCCAGGCACAAAGCCAAACACTATGCCTACCACATGAAAGAGCATTTATACTGCAACACCACAAAGAAAGATGGAAATCAGCTAAAAGAAGCAAGTGTCTGTTGGGTCTTGTAAGACTTTTGGAAGGCTTGCAAGCCTATTCATAGCGCCTAGGGCTCTCCCAGAGTAGTCTCCTGCTATGCGGGCAGTGCTCTACTTGGACTCTCTTCTTCAAGCTGGCATCAACCTGTTGACAGGTTCTTTGAAGGCAATGATGAGGCTACAAAAGCCAGGGAAGTGCGTGGAGAGGAGGTTCATTTATCACTCAGTCCCTCCAACCAATGGGATTCTGGGTTACTTGGAGAAAAAAAAATGGTCAATGCTGCTGAGACACTTTAATGATTTGATGAGTTTGGCCTGGGAAGGCTGAAACGCACACTGCCCACGTTTGGTCTTGGAAAGGCCGTCTCCTGGGAACTTTTGCCTACCAATGCACAGACCTAAGACTGAAGAGATGGGGCAAATTAGAGACAAAATCTGAGGTTTGTTTTGTGGAAGCTTCTCAGCTGTAGAAACAGTGGGTAATTGGAAAAGTATGGCCAGACAGTACTCCTTCACCAAAGGCAAGTCTGTTTTGCAGGAACTGTTAATGGGAAGAGACCAACGGATTTTGGAATGAGTTTGCCAATAAGATATTGTGGAGGCAACATGGCAGAAGGGAAACTGGAGAGAGGCTGATAAACCTCAAGAACTCAAGATGTTCTCAATCGCTCATAAGATGCATGATTCTGGCAACTATAAATTGTATACACGGGCAGAAATTTGTGTATGTGTTGTGATCTGGGCCCCGAAGAGTCCTGTCAGAAAATCAGCTCGCTGATGTGCCAGTTTCTTTGCATTAACAAACTCTCATGAATGACTTTGCACTGCGTGTCTTTGCAGGCATCTCCACAGAGCTCTGCAGGCCCCAGGTCACCCAAGTCACACTTGGATGCAACAGAGAGGCACAGTTACCATATTGTGAATGAGACCTCGATCATGGAGTCACTGCATTTCTTTCAGCCAGGGTTTTGGTAGCTGTCAAAGCTCCCATTACCACAACCCTGGCAGCAAGTTCACGTTTCTATACAATGGAGAGAGACACACTGCAAAAAATGCTTTAGAATATCCCTTTGCTTTCAAAAAAAGCAGGAACTACCAAGGCATAGTTTTGTGAACTGTTACCATGTTAGAGTAAAAAAAAATCTTTTGCTCATGTCAAAAACTTTTCCTTCCATCCAACACAAACTGCTATCAGTAATATCCTTCCAGCCTCCTAGTTGTTAGGTATTTCCAATAGAGAAGTTTCAAAAACCAGCATCAACAGGGACCCAAACCAGTATCACATATGTAGCATTCACATACCTAGAATTTCTTTGAAATGCTTTCACTCACTTCTTATACTATATGTAAAAAGATAAGCATCAAAAATGTTGCTTTCAGTGATACTTTTACATTTTCTATCTTGCCAGGAAGGCTGTTGTTATACTACTCTTGCTCTGCTTTGGGATGTGCACCTTTGTCTTTCACAACGTGGCTGGTCAACTCATTACTGTCTTGTGGTTCGGCAAGTTCTCGGTTCACCTGAGATTAATTACACTGACCCAAGCACAACAGTAGTGCAGGAAAGTAAGGCCAAAAACTGCTATAAAACTTTTGGCGTTACTGATTTGTTCTTCCTCATTTAGGCAAGATATGAAATATATGAAAACACCATGATTTTTATTTTTTTCTCCTTATGTACATGCACAGATATTTTTCATACTGTCTGCTTGCAAGCTTGAAGAGGTAACAAAATCAATTTTTAAATTCATCTCTCAGGCAAAACTGAACATTCATCATTTTCCTCCCCAAGCCCTGACACTGTTGAATACAAATCTGCATTTGCTTTTGGGAATCCCAAAGAGAATTGTGAATTCAATTGGTTTTGAAATTTGGCTTAGGGAATAGGATGTCTCCTCCTAACTCACCCCTCCCTACTCTAGCGCAGATTTCTCTTGCAGACTGGGCGACTCCAGTAAGGAGCATTCAAGATGGTATAATACAGGCTGGTAAATACAGCTCGATAATCAGGGTTGTGAAGGGGCAGAGCATACAAGGGATTTATTTTTTGATAGTGAATCTATACACATATACATCATCAAGCCCCCATTGAGAAGCAGACCACTCCAAGTGATTAATACAGCTAAAGGGGGCAAATAAGAGATCAATGACAAAAATCACCTGGTAAAAAAAAAGTAAAAGGTGGTGCATTTAATGGGCTTTTACTTTGCATGTGAAACAATACCAAGAAACCTGTATTTTAGCACTTGTGCTCAACAAGCACTCTAAAGTATGTCAGGATGAGAACAGAAACCCATCCTTTCTAATAATCTTTTGACAAAAGCTAAAAGACATCATCCTATTAACTAGTGATCTCAACTGCTAATGCGGAGTACTTCCTGGTGTCTTTTATGTAGAATGCCGCTATTAAAAAACCACTAAACATTCACTGTGAACAACACAGAATCATTCATCTTTTATCAGCATCTCTTGTTAGAGGAGTATGAGAGGGGCTGAAGGTGTCATTGATATTATAGAGCGGAAATTAATCAGAAATTTTTCTCATATTTTCCTCATCACACTCATTTACTTTTGTACAAATTTCCCCCTGCTAAAAAGTTCATACCCAGCCCCCTGTTGTACGCTTTTAAGTTGAGAATATTCAACGAGTGCGTCAACTGAAAGGCACCAGGTCCCAACACAAAAAGCATTCGAAATTCTCATTTAGTTGTCTTTATTTTGCTAGCGCCATGTGGTCCTTGAAGATGTAGAAAACACGGGAAGCCGAGTAAAGATCAGAGCAAGCTCATTAGCATTCTGACAAAATTGGAGTGGTGGAGATGTATAGTTTGCCTAGTTTGTCGTTTTGAAAGCTACCGGTGGTAAGCTTTCTATTTCATTGTGCTTTTGTCTTTTTTTGGGGTTTTCAACGCAGCGGGGTGGTTGTTAGCCTAGGTTTTCACGGTGCATTGTGGGAACCTTGCCTCACATTCAGCCTATATAGTATCATTTGAGTTCAAGTAAAAAAAAAAAAAGAAAAAAAAAAGTATTTTTTTCCTATTTATTTCATAATCACCTATGCTAATGTGTAATTGTCATCTGGCTGTCAAAGCCCATCCTGCCTGACACCTGATTTATAAAATCAAAAAACCCTCAAAGCCCCCCAAAATTACCAAACAAAATAAAGTCTGAGCTGTGTTTAAAAATAAAAACCTTTTAAACATGCTCCTAGTTTTCTTCAAAAGACAAGATAAGAAGAAATTAATTTAAATTCCACTGTTTACAATAAACTAGAAATGAATTTGAGACAGATCCAGTTGATTAGAATTCAAAAGAGACTCTGTATAACAGCCTCAATTCTATTTCAGAGCCTCTTGAAGGGAAGATGGGTTTATGCTCCAGAATTATGTAAATAATGAATTACCTCTTAGAAGACCTATAGAAGTTATTTCTCTGGTCATTTTTTTTTTTTAAACATAATGCTCACTTTGAAGGGCTAAAAGGGCTACATTAATGCTGCTATTCGACATGAACATTTCCAAGTTGCAATGAAATGGATAAAGGTCTTTTTGGATGAATTTATCTGCTAAATCCTTGTGGTTGCCCTCCTATCTCGGATGATGACCCAAAAGAATGTCAACAGCTCATTTCCCAGAGAGCTGGGAAGAGTCACTACACAAGCCATAATCTGCACGTTCTCAAAGAACCGTTTCAAACATTACATTTCACAAGCTGTTTAAAGAGATTTTTTTTCCCCTCTCATCTTCACTCTCCTACCAATACTTTGGACATCAGTGCCTTGGAAATGAGTGCTTTAACAAAGTTGAAACGTGACTTTTACGTATTGTGTTGGTGGGTCGGGCATACACACGTGCTCGTGCACGCACCGTGCAACATGTGAGTGCCCATGGGTTCCCACATGCTTCCCATCCACATCACCAAATTCCAGCCATGCTGTAGCAGGAACAAGGCTAAAAATACATCAAGTCACCCCTAATTTACCCATCGGATGGATTTTCTTTTAATATAATGTGTGCCATGCTGCCAAATCACAGATATCCTTTTAGTAGGAAAGAATAAAACCCAGCTTGGAAGGAGATACAATGGATCTAGGTTTGGAATACAGTAAATTTCACAATGGAGTGCAGACTCAAGATATCTTTACTTAGCAAGGGGGAAAGGAAAAATATTGAGGGAAAGAGATGCTTTATAGAAAACCTTCAAAATTCTTTCTTTTTGTTATGCATTTGGACAGCATCATTATCTCTACTGTCAAAACAGCCTGAGAGCTGCAGGCAGCCTCTGCTGAGCAATAAAAGCAAATGGTCAGGGCAAAGAGGTCTTTAAAAACAAACAAAAAAGAATCACAAGAAGGTAACTGCCTGAAAACAGAAAGTTCTGAGATTCCCATGGGGATTGACAGATCTTAATTTTTCTATCATATTTATAATCTAATATCACTCTATGCCTCTCATTTCACTTGTGTGTAATACAAGAAATTTCATCACAGGAGATGTTGCTACATTTGAGCTATGTGAGGAACTATAATTCCCCCCAAATAAAAACAACACTCTAACCCTTAGAATTAAATAGCAGTTTAATTCTCAACAAAAGGCAGAATTTTGTCAGCTCTCAGATGCTACCTTTATTTCAAATCTCCATTTAAACATTTAAATATTTAAACCTTTTCACTTGGGTTCCAACTCCCAGCAGAGGCAAATAACCTGGAGACTATTATCTGCACAACAGTAAGGGCGACCGAATTATTTTCTATACTTTGCCATGTGCTTATAGCTGCAAAATTATTTATCTCCTTCACTGCATTCTACTACGAAAGTTCCCTCCAGAAGAATCGCCGGGACCAGCCATATCAAATTAGAGGGCAGTCAGGAGTGTCTAAGTCCAGCTTTAAAACAAATATCATAACAATTACTTAGCCATATGGAAAATAGGGTATGCCTTTCCTGAAAGCTTTTATATATTTTCTATCTCAAATTTCAACTTCATTAGAAACTACTTCTGACTAGCAAGCTGCAAGATTGCAAAATATCTAACTGTTAACCCACCATGAAGAGACTCTTTTGAATGGCAGAACTTTTCCAAGATGCAAATGAACAATAATCTAATTTTTAGAGTAAATTAACTGAAGGATTCATTTTAATATGTTTCAAAGTCTCTAAAATGAAGTGGCAGTTGCAGGCTCTGCAATACACACACATGTGCACTCATGCTCATGTACATAGACTGACACGGCACCCCCACTACACCCAGCTTCCATCCTCAGGAGAACCCACATTGTATTTATGTTTAGGTTCTTATGACTTAAAGGCCAGATGTTTCACAAATGACCAACAATTGGAGGTTAGAATAAATTAATGACTGATTTCTGAGCTTTGATGGAATTAAGCATACTTCTTTTCTCAATGTGCCATGTGAATGTTTGCCTGTTCAACTTTTTTTTTCTTTTTTTTTTCTTTTTTTTTTTTTTTTTTTTTGACAAGTGAGGCCACCCGGCAGAAAACAACTGATGCAAAACCCAGGAGTAATCCCTCTGTTTAGTTCAACACTGTGGTTAGCCTTAACACTGCCTCTATTATCCAATGGATTTAGAGAAACTTTCATTTATTTGTTGGCCTCAGTCTTCCAACTTCGTTGCCTTCTTTAAAGGACCCAAGACCCATTCCTATGTAAATACATTTGCATAGGGCCACAATGAAACTTTCTGGGGCTGGGATTAAACTCGCAGAACTAGATAGCTGTGCTGTGCATATTTGTGATCTTCATGTAAGTACTTTCCCAAATACATATGAGTGAATGAAGCCGATGTCCACTCTGGCTACAGGAATGCCTGGAGTTTAAACAAATGCCCCATCGAAAACTACAGAGCAAAGCCCCGAAGGCTGAAGCAAGCAGCAGAAACGACACCCAAATGTGAAAGCACAATATATGTCAAATGAAAAAAAAGCCCTTTTCAGTTATGAGCTGCTAAAATCAGCACATTACTTGCTGCAAAATGTCCTCTCCTCTCCCAGCTTGTTCTGGTAGGACAACAGCATCCCTGGTGTAAAAGTGATGATTCACAGCAACTTGCTTTTCCCTTTTTTTTTCTTGCTGCCTCTGTTTATACAGAGTACCTAGGGTATATTGCATTATTATAAACTGTACTCAATACAGCCTTCTTCCAGCCAAGGCAAATATAAAGTTTGCATCCAGCAAGTCTATTAGGAAACAGCACCCGGATTAATCCCTGCAATTACCACCCTCAAAAAACGCTAGTGGACACTCCATGCAATTTTGCCATTCCCACAGACAAAATGCCAATACCTTTAGGTTTATGTTCTGTAAGGGAGGCTCGATGGACCTACTGCACAACTAAGGAGAGGTTTTGTAATTTCACTGGCTCTGATGACTGTGGGCCAGGAATTGCAACTGAATATATCCTTCTGGTATGCATTTAAGGAGATAACACCTCCTTCCAGGGCTTGCTAAACACAGCTATGTAATTCCTTGTTTTGCTGTGCATTTTGCTCTTATCAAGCCTAAAAAGCTTTGTATACCTAACTTAAAAAAATTATTATTATAGCATCATTAAAGTACACAACTACAATGATTAAAAAAAAGAAACCAAACATATCAAACTTAATCACATGCAAAAATACCCTAGCTACTAGAAAATGACTGCCATAACCGGCAGGATGTAAGTGAAGACACTGTCACAAATCATAACCCAATTCTGATTTACGCTGTATTTTCCTCATTCCCGATTGTATGGCGAACCCATGTAAATACCATATACAAACCCAATTTCTCTCGTTGGACTAAGCACATCAATACAAAAGCAAATGAACTACCAAAGTGCCCTAATTAACAATTTTGCAAGTGAATGCAGACATCAGTGCCACACTGCAGCCATTAAAGTCTATCCCTTGCCATATCTGTTTCTGTTAACATTTCAATAGACCAATTAAATGACCTTTCCCCCCTCAAACTCAATTAAGCTATTTGAACATCAATTGATAACTTACCATGTATTTATGCAAAATGTGCAAGCAAGAGATTCATTTTTTTCAATCCTAATGATGTTTTGAAGAAGAGAAAACTATCTAAACTATCCTGTCCTGGTATTCCATGGAGAGGGGTACAGGGACGGGATTGCCTCCCAGGGGAGCCTGGTGGGCACGGTGGCATTGTGGCAGGCAGTTTGGAGAAAGCAGGTGTGAGGCAGATATTCTTCTTCCCTGCCATTTGGTCCCTACCAGGCAGCTGTCTTGGGAGGCCAAAAGAAAGCAGAGACAGCCATCTCTTTCAGCTTGTTGGAGTATCACGTCCTGGGTCACAGCCAGCACACTGGTAGGTGCCACAGGGTCACATCAGCCAACTTGTGGATATCCCGAATTGTTTCTTTTCTCCTCTGTTTTTCCCCCTCTTTTTGTTTTTGTCTCGAGTTCTTACCTCTCGCTGTGCAGTAGAAAGGGGTGCCCAACACACACACACACACACACACCTTTCCAGTATGCCAGGGGAGGTGTGACATTGGAGTGGAGCCTGCAGCCCCACGTTAAAAGAGGTGATTTGCTGACATTTGCATTTTCCCAAGGGGCTCCATACACTATGGATCTGTTTGTCACAAATTCAGGGGATTTGATAGGAAGGAGGTCAGTGTCTCCTGTTTAAGAGCTGGCCTTTGCTTCTCTGCACAGGTAAGCAGTTCCCCCCACAATTGGTAGATAGGGACTAAAAGCCAGGGGATTTATCTAAAAT